>NC_080787.1:50182295-50491045 GCF_028018385.1 Neofelis nebulosa
TAAAAGACCACAGGAATTACTTACTCTGATACCAGCCATAGCAACATTTATCTAGCAACAATCTTCTGACTCAAGGTAGACAAAAGCAAAAATAAACTATTGTTGACTACATCAAAATGAAAAGCATTTTCACAGCAATAAACTAAAAGATAACCTATGGAATTGGAGAAGATATTTGCAAATGACATATGTGGTAAAGGGTTAGCATCCAAAATATATAAAGAACTTACACAACTCAACACCAAAAAATCAAATAATCCACTTAAAAAATGGGCAGAAGACATGTACAGACATTTATTCTAAGAAGACATCCAGATGGCCTACAGACACATGAAAAGATACTCCACATCATTCATCATCAGGGAACTAAAAGTCAAAACTACAATGAGATATCATCTCACACCTGTCAGAATGGCTAAAATTAACAACACAAGAAAGAACAAGTGTTGGCAAAGATGTGGAGAAAAAGGAACTCTTGTGCCCTTTTAGTGGGGATGCAAACTGGTGCAGCCACCCTGGAAAACAGTATGAGGGCTCTTCCAAAAATTAAAAATAGAACTGTCATATGATCCAGTAATTGCACTACTGGGTATTTACCCAAAGAATATGAAAATACTAATTCAAAATGATATATGCACCCATATGTTTACTGCAGCATTATTCACAATAGCCAAAATATAGAGACAAGCCCAAGTGTCTATGAATAGATGAATAAAGAAAATGTGGTGTATACACACACAAATATTATTCTGCCATAAAAAGAATAAAATCTTGCCATTTGTAATAACACAGATGGATCTATTGAGTATCAAGCTAACTGAGTAAGTCAGAGAAAGACAAATAACCATATGATTTCACTCATATGTGAAATTTAACAAACAAAACAAAGGCGGGGGGGGAAACAAACCAAAAAACAGACTTAACTACAGGGAACAAAACAGATGGTTACCAGAGGGGAGGTCAGTGGTGGGATGGGGGAAAAGGTGAAGGGAATTAAGAGTACATTTATCTTGATAAACCCTAAGTAATATATAGAGTTGTTGAACCAATATATTGTACATCTGAAATTAATATAACACTGTATGTTACCTGTACTGGAATTTTTAAAATTCTAACAAAAAAATAAATAAAATTAATGTATTTATTTTTGTATTTTTTAAAAAAATTTTTAATGTTTATTTATTTTTGAGACAAAGAGCATGAGTGGGGGAAGGGGAGAGAGAGAGAGGGAGACACAGAATTTGAGGCAGGCTCCAGGCTCTGAGCCATCAGCACAGAGCCTGATGCGGGGCTTGAACCCATAAGCTGTGAGATCTTCATGACCTGAGCTGAAGTTGGATGCTCAACCAACTGAGCCACCCAGGCCACCCTATTTTTGTATTTTTGAATGACACTTTCTGAAAGAAGACATACAGATGTCCAAAAGACTCATGAAAAGATTCTCAATATCACAAATCATGAGAAAATCAAATCCAAATTGCAGTGAAATATCACGTCACAATAGTCAGAAGGGCTAGTATCAAAAGAAAAAGAAAAAGAAAAACAAGAAATAAGTATTGGGGATGATGTGGAGAAAAGAACCTTTATGTACTGTTAGCGGGAATGTAAATTGGTGCAGCCACTACAAATAACAGTATGAAGCTTACTCAAATAACTAGAAATACCTTAATATTCAGTTATTCCACTACTGGGTGTTAACGCAAGTAAAGGAGAAACGCTAATTCACTGATTCAAAAGACATATGCACTCTTATGCTTATTGCAGAATTATTTATAATAGCCAAGATATGTAAACAATCCAAATGTCTATGGGTAAATAGCTAAAGAAGATGTGGATAGATAGATATGTATGTATGTATATATATTACGCAGGCATAAAAAAGATGAGATTGTGCCATCTGCAACAACATAGATAGATCTAGGGGATATTATGCTAAATGAAATGAGTCTGACATAAAAACACAAATGCCATATGATGTCACTTATATGCAGAATCTAAAAAACAAAACAAGTGAATAAATAAACAAAAAACAGAATCAGACCTATAAAAACAGAACAAACTGACAGCTGCCAGAAAGGAGGAGAATGGAGGGATAGGAAAAACTAGTGAAGGGGAATGAATAAGTCTTGAGAATAAAAGGTATGCCTAGGGAATACAGGCAGTGGTATTGTAATAGTGTTGCATTGTGACAGACGGTAACTACACTTGTGGTTAGCACAGCATCGCATATAGAGTTGTTGAATCACTATGTTGTAAACCTAAAACTAATATAACCTCATGTGTCAACGATACTAAAAAAAATGGCTATGAGAATGCACAAAGGAAACTGCCTCCCTTTTTGAAAGCTAAGTTGAAAATACTAGCAGAGATTTATACCATAGGCTTTAAGAGTAGTACATCAATGACAATGACTACATATTTTTCTGTCTGTTATGTAGCTCCTCAGAAATATTCTTGAGATTGGATTTTTCCAAGGACTACTGAAAATCTAAAACACAAGAAAAGGCAGGAGAGTTTTCAGTTCACAGATAAGAAAATACACTCCAAATACAAGCAGCTCATCTTGTCATTAGCTGTCACACTATTGCTTTGGACATTCTTGATTAGAGCTAAGGAAGTTGAAGGCTAGCCTACCAATAAGCATATTTTCATGGCAAACCTACAACTCTAAGGTCTGTATTTTTGCAGAGCATACTATTTTGCGAAACTATGCAAAACCGAAAGAATGTTTTTATAGAAAATGAAAACTAACCAAGGCTCCTAAATAAAGGAATATAATTGCAACCTCCCCAGACTTTCCCAGGTTGCATATTTATTATTTTTAGAAAAAAGCACCCATATGTAATACAACAAAAAATAAGATTCATTGGATTTAAAAAAATGTTTTAATGACTTCAGAAAAAAAAGAATCAATATGGAAAGACTGGCCATTTTTTTTAAATTTTTTAATGTTTTACTTATTTTTGACAGAGAGAGAGAGAGAGACAGAGCATGAGCCAGGGAGGGGCAGAGAGTGAGGGAGACACAGAATCCAAAGCAGGCTCCAAGCTCCAAGCTGTCAGCACAGAGCCCGATGAGGGGCTCGAACTCACAGACTGTGAGATCATGACCTGAGCCAAAGTCGGACGCTCATCTGGCTGAGCCACCCAGGAGCCCCAAGACTGGCCATTTTTAAAAAAAACATTCTTTGGAGGTGCTTTAATATTTCAGAGACTCCCAGTCAAAAGTAAGATAAATGAAAAAATAAAGAAGTTGATGAAATTTGCCTTTGTCATCCTTACCCCTAACTTTTACGTTATTTTCCTACTTCACATTGCTCTAACCCTCGTTTCTTTACATTTTCTTGTACCTACCTGTAAACACTTATTGTAATATTCTACTTATTTCTCTGTGCTTAAGACATTTAAACCCTGTTAAGATACTGGCCCTCCTTTTTTTCCAATTAAAGTAAAACTAAGGAGATTTAGCCTGGGTTTAGTATTTTCACTGTAGATGTTCTTTCGTAAACTGGGAGACAGCCCCACTTTAATGGGTATTAATAGCTGAGAATAGGAAAATATGTTTTCATAAAATTTCTCATGGAAATGAAATTTGTGCTGAGACACAGAAAATATTGTAGGTAAGCGATGATGGGGCCAGATGTAGGTACTAACCACCAGTAAGAAAAGGTGGGGAAGGGATATAGAGAAATAAAGGATTCAGCTTCTAGCTAGCGATTCACCTATATTGTTTATTGTCTTTTTTCTTTGGAATGTGTGGATGGGATAAATTCTAAATGATACCTCCTACAGCTTGGCTTTGACCTCATCACCTTCCAATAATTGTCCTTTCTTCCTCTTATGTTAGTCACCCAAAGCTGCAGTCATTCTTTTGGCTTTGCCATTTCCCAAAATTGTACCACCATTGAAATCTCAATTTCAAGCACTCTGTTTTCTGTCACTGCTATCCTTTCAACTACTTTTTGCCCTATTTTAACAATTCTCTATTCAAGTGGTTTGCTTCCTACTTCCCTGAAAAAATAGGAGCAATTTGTTGTGAGTTCCCATTATAGATTTACTACCAAATTCATTAATCTTTCAGCATCTGTACTGAAATCCCTGCTTCTATCAAAGTTCCAACCCCTTTTTGGTCTCAATCCCATTTCCTTATGGCCCATTTTATGCACATATTCCCCCACTCACTACATTGTCTATTTACAACTATTTACTTATTTGTTTCAAAATTTTCCCTTCAATAAGAGTTGTCTGTAACAATATTTAATAACTCAATCTGAGGCAAGGTGATGTTATTTTATAGTTGAAAGGGTCAAGTCTCACCTTAGTCTGATAAAATAATTATTGGTATATTCATGTTAGCCTGTTTATTGATGACCAAATCAACAGATTTATATTTAACTTAAGCATAAAGTTATCTTCATATCAGTATGAATACTGACATTTATTGAAACACAAATCTAACTCCATAGTAAGAATGTTTATAGGATACTGAAATAAACAGCTTAATTTGATGTAAAATTTCTCAGAGCTTTTAAAAGAAATATGTTGGTATATAGCCAAAATGTGGCAGCTATCTAAGTGTCTATTGACAGGTGAACTTATAAACAAAATGTGCTATAGATATATATACACATAATGAAACATCACTTAGACTTAAAAAAGAAAGAAATTCTGACACATGACATAACACAGATGAACCTTGAGGATATTATGTTAAGTGAATAATGTACACACAAAAGAGCATGCACTGTATGACTCCACTTTAAGAAGAACACAGAATAGGGGTGCCTGGGTGGCTCATTTGGTTAAGCCTCTGACTTCGGCTCAGGTCATGATCTCACAGCTTGTGGGTTCAAGATCCACACTGGGCTCTGTGCTGACAGCTCAGAGATAGGAGCCTGCTTCGGATTCTGTGTCTCTCTCCCTCTCTCTGCACCCCCGCCCAATAAAAAGACATTAAAAAAAAAACACAGCAACACAGATCAAATTCAGACAGAACATAAAATGGAGATTTTCAAGGGCTAGGTGACAGGAATAATGAAGAGTTGCAGTATAATAGGTATAGTTTTACTTTTATAAGTTGAAAAGATTTCTGGAGATTGGTTGTACAGAAATGTCAACTTAAGACTATTGAACTATACCCTTAAAAATTGGCCAAGATGATACATTGTGTTATATGTATCTTATAATATTCAAATACATATCTAGGGGTGCCTGGATGGCTCACTCCATTAAGCATATGACTCTTCATTTCAGCTCAGGTTATGATCTCATGGTTTATGAGTTTCAGCCACACATTGGGCTCTGCACTGATGGCATGGAGCCTGCTTGGGATTCTCTTTGTCTTTCCCTCATTCTCTGCCTCTTTCTCTCTCTCACACACACACACTCTCTCAAAAATAAATAAATAAACTTAAAAAATCTTTTCTAAATATATATTTATGTATGTGTATGTACACACACACACACACACACACACACACACACTTATTTAGTGATGTGCATTAATTTCTCTAATAAGGAAATCTGCTGCAACTCCCTTAGTACAGAATTCTAATTCATTTCATTTTCACTTACCGGGGTGAAATTGATCTTCCATTCCAGAGTCTGTGAGGATTATGCAGATAAGAATATAAATAAAAACCAATTTCAAGAAAACTGAACTTTTTATCAAATTGCAAATTAAAAGAAAGGATCAAGGGGTGCCTGGGTGGCTCAGTCAGTTAAATGGCCAACTTTGGCTCAGGTCATGATCTCATGGTTCGTGGGTTTGAGCCCTATGTCCGGCTCTATGCTGACAGCTCAGAGCCTGGAGCCCAATTCGGACTCTGTGTCTCCCTCTCTCTCTGACCCTCCTTCACTCGCACTCTGTCTCTCTCTCTCTCAAAAATAAACATACATTAAATTTTTAAAAAAATAAAAGAAAACAAAATCTGTGGGGGAAAAAACAAAGACTAAAAGTTCTTTTCCTTGTATGTATCTACAAAATAATTAATTTAGCTGGCTTTCTGTCTATTGCTCTGCCAATATTGTCACATTCCCAGTCATAAAGAACTGGGGGCAACGCAGAACAATTGGGATTAGAGAAAGATGGGGGGAATGTTGCTGGGGAATGATAAACCTCAATTGTCTCTTAAATACTCTTCAAAATTCAGCCTGGAGTTAGTACTCTACTCATTTAAATATCCAGATGGTGAAAAATCTACAGGATCAGGCAAAGGCAGGCAGATCCCTCAATGTAGGAAGGAAATGAGAAGACTAACTTGCTAGAAAATATCAGGTCACCATTTCTGCCTGTCCCTCTGAGTTAAGAAAGGAGTTGAGTGGAAAATAGACACCATACTGTCATACAACTAAAGCACCAATAACTACCTTTGGTTTCCCAAATCTGAAGTCTGTCAATTCTGGGTTTAGTGGATTGATGCTTCACTCTGATATGCAAATTTAATGACTTTTCTATGTTCTGGTTAAGATATTTTAGAAAAGGAGGGCAGAATCTCTAATTTTATCTCTTTGGATTACTATCCACCAAAACACTAACTTTTATGGAGACATGAACTTCTTGAAGGAAGGATTATTTTATATTATGATATTTCCTTTCACCTTCTACTCAGCCACTAGTGCTTCTTTGTGTAAGTGAAAAGTTGGAAAGAAAATGAGGTGCAGCGCAGAAACAGAGATGAGAAGACTGCTACATACAGAGATAAGCAGGATGTATTGGACTAGGGATTTTGTTCATTAAACCTTAGTGAAAGAAACTTGGATTTACATCCAAGTTTTGTTGTCTGGTAGCATGCACTAGCTTCAGTCCCCAAGTTTGTAACAGGATATGACAATAGTTACTACATTATTTTGATGGTCAAACAAAATAACCTAAGTGAAATTTCTTGGTAAAACTTATAATAATACTTGAAATTTGTTTCTACAAATTTATACAAATAATTGTATAAAAAATATTATACAAATAATTGTACACAAAAATTGTATACAAATAATTGTATACAAAAATATTATACAATTGTATAGCCCATGCTGGAGGTTATCTAAATGTTATAGCTTTAATTCCTCATGGTTTGATATATCTTTATAATTTGAGCCCTGAGATAAAATGTCATTCTTTCCAAGGAAGTCAAGATACTGAAAACCTTTATCAACTGTTAATTGGGACTAATAGGAACGGTTGGGGATACTGGTGAGATCTCTTCATCTCACCAGATACAGGCAAGCTATCTCATGATTTGAACAATGCAAGTATGTATGAGGTATAACATAGGAAACATGGGTTGTAGGGAGTTTAGGCTTGTCTTAAAAAATGAGAGGATTATTCACAATACACCTCAAGTCTAATTCAGTTATTTCCCTATTCAATACTTACATTTGTCCAATTTTCCCTAAACTTTCCTTAAAGTGAAACATGTCTATATAAAATGTTAATATTTTTGAGAACAATTTTAAAATACTTTCAAGAAATTTTATTAAACAAATAAAAACAGGATCAGGGTAGGTTTCACTAAGCTGGAAAATTATTTTGTAAGCAAATTAAGGAAAACATGGATTTAATTGTGTATGCATTTTGGAAAACCGTAGAGATAAAATGCAAGGTATGGGAGCCCTTCAGCAGCTATTGTTTCCCTGTTGACTTTTCTCAGGGAATCTCCTTGTGAAACTTTCCACTGACTAGTGTGTTTATAAATATTACTAAATCCTAAATCATATGCAAGATTTTCTCCCTCTTTCCAGAGATTAGTAATTTCAGGTTTTCTCTCTTTGACCAAAGCAAACAGATGCTGATCTGAAGTAAATCATTTCCTCCACTTAATGAATCCTTGACTATTAATAATGTTTAATTAACTGTTGATTCATTTCAATACTCCAAGCAATAGCACGTTGTATTTAATTCTTAAAAGCTTTCATAATGGCTTCTTCATTCTCCTTTCTCTCTTTCTTCTCCCTCTCCTCTCATCTTTCCTTTCTTCTCTTTTTCATTTTTATTTTCAAAACATAACAGGAACATATTCTTGCCCCAATTGTAACTGAGTACCCTGAGGCTCAGGAAATATATATGATTTTCTCCCTCTGGTCCCAGGTCACATTATTTAGATTGCAAGATTATAATCAGAGGCCTTTAGTCTTCTATATATTTATTCATGCAAGAAATATTGAATTTCCACAGGTACCCAGAACTGTGAAAGGAAGTGGAGAGGGGTTATTGAATGAGAGAGACAGGCTTCACCCTCCAACAGTCAAGCCTCCAACAGACAAGTCAAGTCAAGTCAGAGGAGCAATGAACAGGCAACTGAGAGGGAAAGAAAAATTGTGAAGGAAATTACAAAGTACATTGTGAGTAAATTGGGATGGGATTAAACAGGTCTCTGGAATCATAAAGTTATTTATCTCTGAAAAAAGTGGTGTTTGATACCTGAGGGGAAAAAAGGAGACATTAGATAAAAATGAGTATGGAGAATGGATGTTAAATTTAAGGAAAAAGAAAGTGATATGAATACCTGGAACATTTGGAAATGGAATGATTCAGGCTAAACAAAATTACAGCGGGAGGTGTCTCAGGACTTGATCTTTGTTTTTCCCTCTGTCTAAATATTCTGTCCCAAGATATTCTTGGGGCCTACTGCTTCTCATTCAGATCTTGGCTCTAACGTGACCTTCTCAGTGCAGTCTTCTTTGACCACATGATTTTAAATTGAACACCCTCTAGAGGGTTCCTGGAAAGATGGGAAAGCAGGAGGATCCTAAGCTTACCTTGTCCCACAGCCACACCTAAACAACAACCACATCAGTCATCCAAGCCAGAAAACAACCTGAAGACTAGCAGAACAGACTTTCTACAGTTAATCATAGAGAGGAGGACACATTCAAAAGGGCATCAGGGGTGGAAACATGGTGGGGAACCAAACTCCCAGCAAGACTAACTTACAAATGGGAGAGACACCATAAGTGTGGAGAGAGAAGCAGATGACATACCAGGCACCCCGGACATGAAGGACCTATACTATAAAGACCGGTCCCCATAACATTTGGCTTTGAAAACTAATGCAGCTTAACTTCATGGGTTTTTATAACCAGTGGGGCTTAAGTCAAGGTACTTCAAAAATCAATGGGCTTCGCTCTGGGAAAGCCAGAGAGGAAGAGAAAACTGAGTCCCCACCCTTAAAGAGACAATATAATAAACAACCCCACCAAGATGGAGCATAGAAGCAGCAGTTTAAAAAAAGCCAGAGTTGTAGAAAGGAGATTTATTTAGTAATCCCAGAACATGTGATAAAGGGGCAGGGATCTTTAGGAAACTTCTCCCAGAATTTACAAAACTGACAAACACCATTTCTCTCCCCACCCTTAGGCCTAGACAGGTGGGAACCTGTGGGAAACAGCATGAACACTCTCCACCTACCTTTCTAACACTGTGTGCTCTGCTCCTACATTCTCCTTCAAATCCACCCCATCCAACCTGCCACTCTCAACAGGAGTCCCTCCAAAGCAGCTCCTGCCACATCTCATCCTATAAGCAGCCATAGCAGGAACTGGAACTGCACTGAAGTGACTCCTGCCCTCAGGAAAGGGGAAGATAAGCACACACATCAGTACACCCCAAATCCCAAAGACCAAACCTTGTAACTGGCAGTACAGAGAGAACGCCCTGCCTATCAGTGCATCTGCTGTTATGGCAGGCATCTGGCCTGACTTCCAGCCCTGCACACCATAGAAAGCCTCTCAGGGGACAAGGCAGGAAGAGCATCCTGCAGTTTGGTGCAACTACAGCCTCAGCAAACTGGCTGAGTGCAGGTATGTGGTCTGACTGCTGACACCACCCAACTACATGCCCATATTTCTTAATAGCAAAGGAAGTAAACCCAGCCCATAATAGGTAAAGTGGGCCATTTTCACTAGCTGGACTGAAGGCAAACAAGACTCTGTTACAACAGTAGGGCACACACAACCACATAAAAGACATTTTTGATGTGCCTAGTTCTAGTGAACAAGGGACATTGCACTATAGAGCACCAGGAGACATTGTCTTCATAAGGTCACTATTTTCAAAATCAAGAGACATAACTGACTATCCTAATACATAGAAATAAACACAAATAGACACTGAGTTAGACAAAATGATGACACAGAAGAATATGTTTCAAATGAATGAATAGATAAAACTATAGCAAAAGAGCTATGTGAGATGGGCATAAGCAATATGCCTGACAAAGAATTCAAATTAACGGTCATTAAGATACTTATTGAACTTGAGAAGAGTGAAGCATCTCAGTGAGACATTCAACAAAGAGAAAAAAGTTATTTGGAGACGAAGAACTCAAGAATTAAAAATTAAAAACACACTAAAGGAAATAAATAACAGAAGAATGTATCAGTGAACTGGAAGACAGAGTACTGCAAAGCAACCAAGCTGAAGAGCAAAAAGGAAAAAATGAGAATAGGTTAAGGGAACTCTGCAACATTATCAAGGATAATAACATTCTCACTAGAGGGATGCCAGAAGAAGAGAGAGAAAAAGAAGCAGAAAATTTATTTGAAGGAACAGTAGCTGAAAAATTCTCCAACTTGGGGAAGGAAAGAGACATCCAGGTCCAGGAGGTACAAAGAGCCCTCAACAAAATCAACTCAAGGAGGTTAACATCAAGACACATATTTAAAATGGCCAAAAGTAATGATAAAGAAAAATTAAAAAACAGCAAGCGAGAAAAAAACAGTTACATACAAGGGAAACCCCATAAGGATACCAGTTTACTTTTCAGCAGAAACTTTGCAGACCAGAAGAGAGTGCATGATATATTAACAGTGCTGAAAGGAAAAAGAAAAAGAAAAAAAAAAACTTGCAACAAGAATACAAGAATACTATGCCCAAAAAGCCTATCATTCAGAATAGAAAGAGAGATAAGGAGTTTCCCAGACAAAAAATGAAAGAGTTCATTACCACTGAGCCAGGCTCACAAGAAACCAGTTTAAGGGAATTCTTTGAGAGGAAAGAAAAAGCCATATCAGGAATGAGAAAATTAAGAAAGAAAAAAAACACAAGTAAATGCAAACATAATAAAAGTAACAGATTAATCACTTATATAACCTGTATGGTAGTTAAAGCAAAAGCAGTAAAATCAAATATATCTATAAAAATCAGTCAAAGGATTCACAAAATAAAAGGATGTAAATTGCAACATCATATATATAAAATATGGGAGGGGTGAGTAAAAATTTAGTGCTTTTAGAATTGGTTCAAACTTAATTATCAATTTAACATAGACTGCTGTGTGCATAAGATGTTATTTTTGAGCCAAATGGTAACCATAAATCAAAAATCTGTAATAGATATGCAAACAATAAAGACAAAGAATCCAAATATATCACTAAAGAAAGCCATCACACGATAAGGGAAGAGAGCAAGAGAAGAAAGGAACTGAGAAGAACTATAAAAAACAACTATAAAATAGGTAATAAAATGACAATAAGTATGTACCTATCAATAATTACTTTGAATGTAAATGCTCCAATCAAAAGACACTAGGTGACAAAATGGATTTAAAAAAAAAAGGAGGAACCATCTATATGCTGCCTATAGGAGACTTGTTTCATACCTAAAGACATGTGCAGATTTAGAGTGAAGGTATGAGAAAACATTTATATGCAAATGGCAACAGAAAGAAAGCAAGAGTAGTAATACAGACATCAGACAAAGTAGACTTTAAAACAAAGACTGTAACAAAAGACAAAAAAAGGATACCACATAATGATAAAGGGAACAACCCAACAAGATGGTGATGTAACAATTGTAAATATCTATGTACACAACGTGGGAGTACCCAAATACATACATAAACTATTAGCGTGCATTACAAAAGAAATTGACAATAATACATTAATAGTAGAAAATATCTTTAACACCCCACTTACACCAATGAATAGATCATTCAGATATAAAATCAACAAAAACAACAGTGGCTTCGAATGACATACTAGACCAGATTGGTCTAACAGACATATTCAGAATATTCCATCCAAACCCAGCAAAATACATATTCTTTAAGTGCACATGGAACATTCTTCAGAATAGATCACACATTAGGCCATAAACAAGGTCCTAATAAGTTCAAAGACTGAAATCATGTCATGCATGATTTCTTACCAGAATAGTATGAAACTAGATACCAACTACAAGAAAATATCTGGAAAGGACACAAATACATGGAAGGTAAAGAATATGCTTCTAAACAATTAATGTGTGGGGAGAGCCTGGTGGCTCAGTTGGTTGAGTGTCTGACTTCAGCTCAGGACATGATCTCTCAGTTTGTGAGTTCAAGCCCTGTATCAGGCTCTGTGCTGACAGCTCAGAGCCTGGAGTCTGCTTCAGATTCTGTTTCTCCCTCTCTCTGCCCCTCCCATGCTCATGCTCTGTCTGTCTGTCTCTCTCTCAAAAATAAACATCAAAACAATTAAACAATGTATCAATCAAGAAATAAAGAGGAAATAAAAAATACATGAGACAGTTAAAAATAGAAACACAATGGTCCAAAATCTTTGAGATGCAGCAACAGTTGTTCTAAGAGGCAAATTTATAGCAATATAGGCCTGCATCAAAAAGCAAGAAAAATCTCAAACAATGTAACATTACATGTAAGGAATTAGAAAAAGAACAAGCAGGGGCGCCTGGGAGGCGCAGTCGGTTGAGCGTCCGACTTCAGCCAGGTCACGATCTCGCGGTCCTTGAGTTCGAGCCCCGCGTCAGGCTCTGGGCTGATGGCTTGGAGCCTGGAGCCTGTTTCCGATTCTGTGTCTCCCTCTCTCTCTGCCCCTCCCCCATTCATGCTCTGTCTCTCTCTGTCCCAAAAATAAAAATAAAAAAAAAATTAAAAAAAACGTTGAAAAAAAAAAAAAAAAGAAAAAGAACAAGCAAAACCCAATGGTAGTAGAAAGAAAGGAAGAATAAAGATCACAGCAGAAACAAATGAATAGAGACGTAAAACATAATAAAACAGATCAGTGAAACTGAGAGGTGGTTCTTTTAAAAGATTAGCAAAACTGATAAACCTTTAGCCAGATCACCAAAAAGAGCAGAGGATTAAAGTAAAATTAAAAATGAAAGCGAAAAAAACTGACACCACAGAAATACAAAGGATTATAAGAGAATACTATGAAAAATTATGCCAACAAAATGGACAAATGGGAAGAAAGGGACAAATTACTAGAAACATATAACCTGGAAAAATTTAACCAGGAAATAAAGAGAAAATTTGAACAGACTATTAGCCATGAAATTGAATTAGTAATCAAAAAACTATCAGACAAAATTCTAAGACCAGATGTCTTCACAGGTGAATTCTACCAAACACTTAAAGAAGAGTTAATATTTATTCTTCTTGAACTATTCCAAAGTCATTCTATGAGACCAGCATTATCCTGATATCAAAAACAATAAAGACACTACAAAAAATATAAAAAAAAAACTTTATAGGGCTAATATGTCTGATGAATATATATTTAAAAATGCTCAACAAACATTAGCAAACAAAATCAGCAATATATTAAAAAAATCATTCACCAAAATTAAGGGGGATGTAATCCCAGGTTGGGAGGGGTGGTTCAATATCACAAATCAATCAATGTGATACACCACATCAATAAGAGAAAGGATAAAAACCTTATGATGCTCTCAATAAATGCAAAAAAAAAAACATTTGAAAAACTATATCCATTTATGATAAAAATCTCAACAAAGTAGGGTTACAGGGACCACAGCTCTATATAATAAAGACCATGTAAGAAACCCATAGATTATACTCAATGGTTAATAACTGAAAACTTTCCCTCTAAGATCAAGAGCAAAACAAGGATGTCCAATTTCACCACTTTTATTCAACATATTACTAGAAGTCCTAGCCACAGAAATCAAAGGAAAAGAAATAAGAAGCATCCAAATTGGTAAAGAACACTTAAAACTTTCTCTGTTTGCAGATGAGAGCATACTATGTATAGAAAACCCTAAACATTTCATTCAAAAAAAACTATTAGAACTGACAAATGGATTCAGTAAGGTCACAGGATACAAAATTAATGTACAGAAATCTGTTGCATTTCTATACACTAATAATGAAGCAACAACAACAAAAAAAGAAATTAAGAAAATAATCTCACTTACAACTGCATGTAAAATAACATACTCAGGAATAAATTTAACCAAAAAAGTAAAAGATCTGTACACCAAAAATTATGAAACATTGATAAAAGTAACTGAAAATGACATAGACAAATGGAAAGATATTCCATGTACCTGGATCAGAAGAACCAATGTTGCTAAAATGTCCACACTACCCAAAACAACCTAGAGATTTAATGCAATCCCTACCAAAATACTAACATTTCTCACAGAACTAAAACCGTTAATCCTATAATGTATATGGAACCACAAAAGACTCAATATAGCCAAAGCAATCTTGGAAAAAAAAAAAAAGAACAAACCTGGAGACATCACAATCAGATGTATATATTAATGGAACAGAATAGAGAGTCCATAAATAAACCTAAGCTTTTATGCTCAACTAATCTATGACAAAGGAGGCAAGAATACAGAATCTTTTCTAAGAAAAGATAGTCTCTTCAACAAATGGTGTCCAGAAAACTGGACAACGACATTCAAAATAATGAACTGGGTCACTTTCTTACACCATACAAAAAATATACTCAAAAAGATTAAAGACCTACAAGTGAGAACTGAAACCATAAAACTCCCAGAAGAAAATGTAGATAGTAATTTCTTTGATATCAGCTATAGAAGCATTTTTCTAGATATGGCCCTGTGGCAAGGGAAACAAAAGCAAAATTAAACTATTGGGACTACACTAAAATAAGTATTATCTGTACAGCAAAGGAAACAATCAACAAAATAAAAAGGCAACCTAGTGAATGGGAGAAGATTTTTGCAAATGATATATCTGATAAGGGGATAATATTCAAAATACGTACAAAAAAACCCACTCCAATTAAAAATGAGAAGACAGGAACACACCTTTTTCCAAAGAAGACATGCAGATGGCCAACAGACACATGAAAAGATTCTCAACATAATTCATCACGAGGGAAATGCAAATTAAAACCACAATGAGATATCACCTTATACCTGTCAGAATGTCTAAACTAAAAAATACAAGAAATAACAAGTGTTAGCAAGGATGTGGAGAAAAGGAACGCTTGTGCACTGCTGGTAGGAATGTAAATTAGTAAAGCCACTGTGGAAAACAGCATGGAGATTCCCTCCAATATTTTTAAATATGATCCAGTAATGATCCCTATGATCTGGTATTCCTACTATTGGGCATTTACATAAAGCAGAAGACAATATCAACTCACAAAGATATATGCACCTCTATGTTAACTGCAGCATGATTTACAACAGCCATGATATGGAAGCAACCAAGTATCCATCAATAAATAAATGGATAAAGAATATGTGCACACACGCACACACACACACACACACACACACACACACACACACACAATATTACTCATCCACAAAAAAGAGTGAAATCTTGCCATTTTTGACTACATGGATGGGCCTGAAAGGTATAATGCTAAGTGAAATAAGTCAGTAAGAGAAAGATAAATACCATATGATTTCATTCATATGTAGAATTTAAGAGGCAAACAAACAAGCAAACAAAACATCAGACAAATACAAAGAACAAACAGATGGTCATCAGAAAAGAGGTGGGTGGTAGGATGGGTGAAATAAAGGAGTAAACTTATCTTGATGAGAATTGAGAAGTGTATAGAATTGTTGAATCATTTTATTGTACACACAAAACTAACATCACTTTTTATTAATTATACTCAAATGAAAAATGGTTAAAAAATGATAAAATTGAGCACTGTCAGCATTCCCTATTCTCCTTTAGAACTTTCTTTTCCTCTCTTGCATTACCATTGTGGCTGTACTCTCTGCTTTTGTCTCTCCCTCTTATCTAGAATTGAAGTCCAATGAGAATAGGGCTATTGTTTCATTCCCCACAATATGAAGAACTAGCACATGGTAGTCAGTAGGTGGTATCTTAAGTAAAAGATAAAGGAGGTAGTAGGAAAAGAACAGCAAAAAGCAGGGGCAAATATTTCAGGATGTCCTAGGCCATGAACATAATTTTTTTTATCCTAACAATAATGAAAAAGACTGTGGATAGATTTAAATAAGGAAATAATTTGTGTTTTTAAAAAAGAATACTTTGATTTAATGTAGAAACTAGCTTGAAAAGGGGAGAAGTGGATATAGGGTGAGTATCAGGGAATTCATTGTAGTAATTGAAACTACAGACATTAAGAGTGTGTGTTAAAAAGTTGTAGATAGTGACCTGGGATCACTGAATAGGGTCTTGTGCACAATTACAGAAATTGAACTTAATTTTGCATATAGCTGTTCTAGGTGAGTGACTCTATTAGGAGTATAAAATTTTGTGTTTTGGAAAGAGGATTCTGACAGCAGTATCTAGAAAGTTGAATCCAGGGATTGATATGAATGAATGTGCCAATTGGAGGGTGACTTATTCAAGGTTACACGACCAAGAGATAGCAGTGTTGAAATTCTGGCTTCAAAAGTAATGTTATTATCACTAAACTATAACCTTTTTGCTATAATGATAATAGTTATAGTTGACAGTAATAGTTGATAATATTATATTCACTTGGATGGAAAATTGTACATAGATACATACATACATATGAGATCTTATGTATTCTGTGCAGTAATCCTGTTAACTATTATATATATAATATATAATATATAATATATATAATAACTATTATATATATAATATATAATATATAATATATATAATAACTATTATATATATAATATATAATATATAATATATATAATAACTATTATATATATAATATATAATATATAATATATATAATAACTATTATATATATAATATATAATATATAATATATATAATAACTATTATATATATAATATATAATATATAATATATATAATAACTATTATATATATAATATATAATAACTATTATATATATAATATATAATATATATAATAACTATTATATGTATAATATATATAATAACTATTATATATATATAACTATTATATATAACTATAACTATTATATATATATATATATATATATATATATATATATATATATATATATAATATGCATACACATACCCACCTACCTACCCTAACTCAGTGATGCAAAAACCATGGTCTTTTAGCTTCACTCCAGAAGACCCACAACACTGTTCAATGGCCCTTTCTTCCTACTTATCACAATTCCTCCCTGAAGATAAAGCTTTCCTGCTTTTGTTTATTTTCTCTCTACAGCCTTCTCATTCCCCTTATTGAGGAAGACATGTCTTTTGGGGTTTCTTTTGATCCAACAGCCTAAATACTCATTCCCTGGCAGTTTAAATCTTGGAGAATTTATAGGACTGATCAAACACATACTGTTTAGTGATATTTGAATTTTTATTACATGGAAGTTGACATAATAAGCAAAAGCCTGTGGGCCACAGGAAGCTCCCTCATGGAAAACAAAATAGAATAATTCAGAGGAAAAAAAAGAACTTAAGGCATGCAAAACAATCCCACCCACACACCCAAAAAACAATCAAGTTCTTTTTTATGTCAAGATCTATAATCTTTTCATTATGTCAATTTACTTGCATAATATTCTCTTGCAAAGTTAGTTAAAAGTATAACACCTTTGGAAAACATTTAGGATTGCTTCAAAATGGAAAGTTTGTGTTATAAGGAAAATTTATATTAAGTATTATATTCTAATTCAGACTGGATTATTGAAGGAAAATGCTTACACAAACATCACATTTGTGAAAGTAAATTTGTATCCACTTAGAGCAAAAAGGAAAAATCTTACAAAATAACTCCATGTTTCCATTTTCATGGGAGTTGAGATGATGATGAAATAGAGTATTAGTTCTTGCTTACATAATTTAGCCTCTATGGGAAGGCAAGATTTTGATAGGCCAATCACATTTGCCCAGAAGCTATTTCAGGAAATTCCTCTAACTCTTGATGTAATTCTCCAGTTCACACACCTTAGTGTTTACCGTGAATGAGTCTCACTTTTTATTGAGGCACTGACTGCTCACTACAAAATTAGTTTGGGTTCTGTAAAGTTGTCATTATTTAAAAAACATTGACACCTGTTCAGAGATCAAAGCACAAAAATAATTTGGCTTCTGTGCATGTGCCCAAGATAATTAGTTATAAACAGACTTCACCTCTTTGACTGGCAAAGTGAGCCTAGCAGGGATCTCAAAAGCCTATGGCAGCCAAGTAAAATGGAGCCATATTTGTCATGTACAAAGATGCCAAGCCTGGAAAGTGGATAGAGGCTGAAACACAGCCAACACTCAGCCTGCAGGTATCCAGAGAAGGTAACGTTCCCAATTTTCCCCAGTCATGTATAGTCTGGCTGAGGCTGAGGAACTGTGTGACCTTGGGCAGCACTCTCAAGGCATATGTACATAATTTACATTGTAAATTCTATATTCAGGCATATGTGTACTTTTGTTCACAATTTTAATGTGATTGACCTTTTTCCTAAATATATCCTGTCTCTCTTAAGAAAAAAATTGTCAGAAAATAATTAGTAATATATCATTAACTGATAATTATTTTCTAGTAAAACCAGTTCTGTTACAAATTTGTTAAAATGGACACCATTTTTAAAAAATTATTTTGGTAAATGCTAGTACCATGAATAATTTATGAACAAATTAGCTCAAAAGATTTAAAAAAAGGCATATATTGGAGATATTATGGGTTCTATTCTAGATGACTGCAACAAAGCAAATATTGGAAGGAAGCAAGTCAAATGAATTGGTTGGTTTTCCAGTGCATATAAAAGTTTCGTTTACATTATACTGTAGTCTATTAAATGTGCAATAGCATTAGGTCTTAAAATAATGTCCATACCTTAATTTTAAAGTACTCTATTGCTTTAAAAATGCTAACCATCATTTGAGCTTTCAATGAGTCAATATTTTTGCTGGTGGAAGGTTATACCTGGATATTGCTAGCTGCTGACACACCAGAGTGGTGGTTGCTGAAGGTCGGGGCAGCTGTGGGAATTTCTTAAAATAAGACAATTGAAGGTTGTCACATTCACTGACTATTTTAAGAACATTTTTTCTCTGTAGCATGAGATGTTATTTTATACCATTTTACCCATAGTAGAATTTCTTTCAAAATTGGAATCAATCCTCTCAAACCCTGCCACTGCTTTATCAACCAAGTGTATGTAATATTCTAAATCTTGTGTTGTCATTTCAACAATCTTCACAGCACCTTCACCAGGATATTTCATTTCAAGAAATAACTTTCTGTGCACATCCATGAGAAACAACTCCTTATCTGTTCAAGTTTGATCATTGGATTGTAACAATTTTCTCCCATCTTCAGGCTACCCTTCTAACTCTAGCTTTCTTGTTATTTCCACCACATATGAAGTTATTTCCTTAACTGAAGTCTTGAAACCCTCAAAGTCTTCCATGAAGTTGGAATCAACTTCTTCCAAACTCCTGTTAGTGTTGATATTTTGACCTCTTCTCAAGAATCACAAATGTTCTTCGGGGCACCTGGGTGGCGCAGTCGGTTAAGCATCCGACTTCAGCCAGGTCACGATCTCGCGGTCCGTGAGTTCGAGCCCCGCGTCAGGCTCTGGGCTGATGGCTCGGAGCCTGGAGCCTGTTTCCGATTCTGTGTCTCCCTCTCTCTGCCCCTCCCCCGTTCATGCTCTGTCTCTCTCTGTCCCAAAAATAAATTAAAAAAAAAAAAAAGAATCACAAATGTTCTTAATCGCATCTACAATGGTGAGTCCTTACCAGAAGATTTTCAATTTACTTTGCCTAGATCCATCAGACGATCAGAGGAATCGCTCTATGTGGCATCTATAGCCTTACAAAATGTAGCTCTTAAATAGTAAGACATGAAAGCAGAAACTACTCCTTGATCCATAGGTGTAGAATGGATGGTGGTTAGCAGACATGAAAATATTAATCTCATTGTGTATCTCCACCAGAGCACTTAGTTATCAGCACTTGTAAGCAGATGTGCTTTGTTTTTCCATTGAGAGAGCACAGGTAAAGTAGGTTTGGTATAATTCTTAAGGGCCCTAGGATTTTCAGTATATTAAATAAGCATTGGCTTCAACTTAAGGTCACTAGTTGAATTAGACCATAGCAAGAGCATCAACCTGTGCTTTCAATGTTTGAAGCCAGGCATTGACTTCTCTGTGAAAAGTCCTAGGTGGCATCTTCTTCTAATATAAAGCTGTTTTATCTACACTGAAAATATGTTTAGTGTAGCCACTTTTAATTATCTTAGCTAGACCTGGATAACTTGCTGCTGTACCTTACACTTCTATGTAATGGAGATGGCTTCTTTCGTTAAACTTCATGAACTAACGACCTCTTCTGGCTTCAGACTTTTCTTCTTACCTCTCTCAACTTTCACAGAATTGAAGAAAGTTGGAGGCTTTATATTGCGTTTTGGCTTAAGGTGATTTTCTATCTTGTCCACCAAAACTTTCTCCATGTCAGCAATAAGGCTGTTTCATTTATCCTTTGAATGTTCACTTAAGTACCATATTTAAGTTCCTTTAAGAACTTTTCTTTGCATTCACAACATGGCGATTTGGTGCAAGCTTTCAATATACCTTCCTTACTATGGTGAATCATTTCTAACTTTTGATTTCAAGTGAGAGATGTGTGCCTCTTCCATGAAGAGTGTCATTTGAACACTTAGAGGCTACTGCAGGTTTGTTAATTGACCTAATTTCAATACCATTATGTCTTGGGGAGTAGGGAGGTCTGAGGAAGGAGAGAGACAGACAGAGGAGTGGCCAGTTGGTGAAGCAGCCAAAACACACCCAACATTTATCAATTAAGTTCACCATCTTCTATGGGCACAATTCATGGCCAAAACAATTACATCTGTAATTGTTGCAATTACAACATAACATCAAAGATCCCTCATCACAGATCACCATAACAAATATGATAATAAAAATATATGGAATATTATGAGAATTACAAGAATGTGACACAGAGACATGAAATGAGCCAATGCTATTTGGGAAAATGGTGCTGATAGACTTTCTCAGTGCAGGGTTTGATGCAAAATTTAATTTTAAAATTTGAAAAACATAGTATCTATGAAGTACAATAAAGTGAAATGCCATAAAACAAGGTAGGCTTGTGCTTAGAAATAAATTTTAAGATGTTTCTAACATACCTTTGATTTGGTTAGAAACATAAGGTGTAGTTTAGTAGTTGTTCAAAAGCATGTGGTAAATAAAAGCTACAATGTAAATTTCTCTTAATTTTCTACATATTAATGCATCCCTAAGTGGGCACTCCTTTTCCCACTTTGTACAAGCCTAACAGAAATCAGTGCATACTCCTATCGCCCAGAAATAATCCATTCAAATAATCCATCAGTGATTTATTAAGGTTTCATTGAAAATAATTGAGGTTTCTAAGATGTTTACATCACATTGCACCACAACAAAACTTCTTTAAATAGAAATGTTTAGCTCCCAAACTCTAGTCTCCAGAAGATTGTCAATAGGATTAACCTAGTTCAGTTCCACACCCCATGCAGACCCTCCAAGATTTCTCAGTCTCCCATCTCCTTTCTCCTCATTTCCCAAACTGTAATCACATCCTTACTTTATTATACAGAACAATTCTGCACACCCACACCTACTCTACAACTCTCTGAGCAAGGACATTCCTTACTCCATTATAAAGAACAAATGTGCACACCCACACCTTTTCTACAGCTCTCTGAGCAAGGACATTCCATTTTTAAGGACCCATTTCTCCCTAAAATGTCACAGGAAATGATGATAATGATACAGTCTTGACACTTAGATACATGAATTTTCCTACTTTATTCATTGGACAAGATTTTATCAAGTGTTTACCTTTATTTTTCTGAAGCCCATCTGGCAATCCCTAAAAGGCAACATAGCACCTGAATTTTAAATGTATTTCTGCTATGTTTGTTCTTTTACATACAGTGGCTTTCTTCGAACACTTAAAAAATCAGGCAGTGTGAACTTGGTAGTCTGCTTGCAGTGACCTACAACTGTAGAATGTGGGGTTTTGGAAACTTCTATAAACCAGGAGCCTCTTTGGATCACCTGGTCCCTTACTGCCTGTCCCAAGAATTTCCCCATACCTGGGAAGTCAGAGGATATATGTGGGTATAGAGGGCAGAAAAGGTGTTGGCACTTTTTATATCCAACCACTAGATATTTTTCCCAAAAAAGAAAAAAAAAACAGCAAATTAAAGTATTACTCAGGGGACTTTACACATGAATGTTCAGCAGTAAAATGTTAAGCTGGTTGAACCAGGACAGAGATGGTGGTGGTATAAAAAAGGTTTATCCATGTTATATACACACTTGATCTGTTTTTACTTACATTTATGCACAGACACATTTGTTTTATAAAAAGGGGAGAAAAGACAAGATTTTTCTTGCCCCCAAGGCCAGGGGAAAATTAAGGGAGGGTGTATGTATGTGTGCATAGCTAGGTGAGGGCAGGTTATGCCAAATTACGAGACTTGGTGTACAAGCAGAAGTGCTTTGTGACCTAGCAAATAACATGGCCAATAGCTGGTAAAGAGGAAGCTTTTTTCTCTGGCCCGCAACCCAAAATTCTGTTGGCGGTGAAGATATGAGTTGAGAACATGTAAAAAAGCACATGTAACCAAAAGAAAGGGGCCATGATGCGGATTCTTGGAGAAGCTTTTTACTTAGTGAATAAAGATAACAAAATGGTTGATAACATTTCTTGATCTAAAGCCGCAAAGTGGCAAGGTGGAGAGATCAGCACCCAGACCCTCTGAAGAATACTGATGTCCACTTGAAATTGGGAAAGTAGGTCCATGGGCAGTGGGAGGAGAAGGCTTGGGTTGTATCAGTTTCCCTGGAGAGGACTTACAGCTCCAAACTGATCTCATTTACACCTTTACCTCCTCAATTGTATTTTCTCAGGATGCGGAGGCCTAGAAAAATATGTGTTACTTGGGTTTTAGGTAAAGTTGCTAACTAGATTTATGAACAGAGCCCAGGTAAACAATGATAATCCATTAGATAAATGAAATAAAATATGCCTCCTTCTCCTAGAGCCTGTCTCACTGATTGCTCACAAGATAGCTTGTGATTTCAAAGTGAAAAATCACCTTAGAAGTAGAAATCATTTTTACTAAGATTGAGGACTATAGCTTTGGTTATTGCAACCCAACAAATATTGAATTTGTAGAAAAAGCCAGGAAAGCAATTTTTCCAAAAGACATAAGATACAGTGAGGCTGTTTTCTTTGGTCTGTACTTCTTCCATATATCTCTATATTAACCATTTTAAAGTTAAAATATTAATGTTCATTTTTTCCTTATATTTTATCAAATATTAAAGCCCTAGGCAATAAACTTTTTCTTAATACTTCTGGTATATTTAATTTACAAAAAAAAATTATAAATTATGGTTATGGGTAAGAATTTGTCCTACATTTGATTTGGGATAGAAACTCATTGCTTAATGTAATTAATATACTTTTCTTGGCAGGTGAAATGTATAAATTATCTAATATATTTTCTGTAGTTGTCAAAGATGGGGGAGTAGAGGGTGGGAGAAATTAATAAAGGAGGTCAAAAGGTAAAACTAAAAGTTTTAAAATGCCAACCACATAGGCGGTCGTATATACACACGTTCACAAAAATAAAACTGGCACCAAGTATTTTGATGTCAAAAAAAAAAAAAAGAAATCAAAGAAATGACGCAGTGTATGAAGTTTCTTGGCAAAGTTGTGACATCAATCAAGATTGCCATTATAATAACAACCTTATTTGGCTTTTGCCTATTCAGATTTTGTGTGGGTAGAAAAGTGCTTGGGTTGGAATGTACCTTTGCAGTACTTATAGTTTCCAAAGCAAATCAATGAACTTAGGATATTGCCCAGGAAATTTACGTTACATAATGAAAGATGGCTTGAAATTATTCCAGTACTCCCACTGACATACAATTGATTTGAAAATTAGAAATCAGTTTTATCTATTCACTTATATAATCTATATTCAATTTATGATTAGGATTGCCAAGGCTTCATTGCTTTAGGAACATGTAGTTCAGAATTATTTTTGTATTTAGGTAGAATTTTCACTCATGCTGTCCAAACAACTAGTTTTGTTTTAATGTAAATTACATCTACTGATCATTTCCTATTAGTTTCATGCCCAGGATTATTTGGGGGCACTGGCATTTTTTTGTATGGAGTGGACACTAGAAATCTGGGTATCCAGTTAAAAAAACAGTAGCCTTCAAAGAGGTTCTTTTCATTTTTCTCACAAAGCAGTTGAGATGTTACTTTCCCTTGGGGGAAAAAAAAAAAGTTCTGTGCTTAAAATTTTTCTAAAGTAAAACATCCCACAAGGTAAAGGGCTTAATAAATCTAGGACATGCTGGGGTGCCTGGGTGGCTCAGTTGGTTAAACAACCTACTCTTGATATCAGCTAAGGTTATGATCTCATGGTTTGTGAATTCGGTTTGTGAGTTCGAGCCCCAGGTTGGGCTC
This sequence comes from Neofelis nebulosa, assembly GCF_028018385.1. Classification (NCBI taxonomy): domain Eukaryota; kingdom Metazoa; phylum Chordata; class Mammalia; order Carnivora; family Felidae; genus Neofelis; species Neofelis nebulosa. Next base: position 50,206,928 of record NC_080787.1, read on the forward strand.
CACACTGACAGTGCAGATCGTGCTTGGGATTTTCTCTTCCCCCCACTCCCTATACCTCTAGCACTCACACACTCTCTCTGGCTCTCAAAATCTCCCTCTCAAAATAAATAAACTTAAACAAAAATCTAGGTCATGCTTATTCAATGAAAAGGAAAAATTATGTACTTCATTAAGATTAAAATTTGTTCAGGGAAACCAATTATCCCACCCACCCTTCTGACTATCAGTCAAGAGTCTAGAGATCTTTAATTGACATTTTTTCTTGCAGTAACTACTCAGGCAATGTTTATCTTGCAAAATCTTGTTCCTGAAAAGATCCCTACCAAGAAGAAAATCATTGATTTAATCTATTGCACCATAAGTCTGTAATACAACTTTGATATGTTCAGCAAAATAAATTGCCTGAAATTATTGTTTAACAGATGTTCATGTGTCTGACATTACCCATGCACATGTACACAGGTTGGCTCCACTCACAGTATGGATGTATATTAATAGTTAGGAAAATAAGCTGGGAAAGAAGGTAGGGGTTACTTCTTAGAACCCCAGGCTTTTTTCAGGCGGTGGTGGTGGCGGCGGCGGCGGCGGCGGCTGCTGCTGCTGCTGCTTCAAGAAGTTACCTTTCACATTTTTAGTTTCCTCTTAATGGGTTTGCAGTTTGAGTTCATTTGTCCCTCAAAAAGAAAGTTTTGATTATTTCCGCCCATAAAATATAAACACGGTCTTCTGCAGCGCTCTCATGAGGTCCTACTTGTGAAACTGTAAAGTTTGTGTTTAGAGAGCCAGGCTCCAGGGGCCAGTCTTTAAGGAACAGTCTCAATGTAAGGCCATGATAATCTCGAGGGGAACAAATCTGTATGAACGCCCATAAACAAACAAAAGCCTAGGAAGAGGAAGTGAAAGAGGAAAACCAATCAAGGAGGCATGGAGGAATGTGTAGTCAAGCTGATTATCTGGAGCCATTGATCTTAATCCACAGATGATAGAATATCTGGCCTCAGACTAGAATAACTGATTTCTCTACAAAAAATGTTTATGTCCTGCTGATTAAATAATACAAGAATATTTTTAAAGATGATTAGATAAGTTTTCTGAGAATACCTTGATAATAAGTGATTCTATGATTCTAATTACTGTCTAAGTTGATCTATTTTCTACTTCCTCATTTAATTAAGGAAGTTTTACATAAAAAATAGAAAAGAAAAATGCCCCTATTGTTGCTACTGTGAATGTATTAAAAAATATATATCATACTATTTTGCTGAATCTTGACTTTTCAGAGAAGGGTTATAATTTCTGAATTATTGGTGCTCTTTTAAAAAGTCTCTCCTGTAGTATAATCCTCAAACCAGCATGTGAAATAAACAATATTTTCTCACTTTAAAGATGAGAAAAATAAGGTTTAGATAGGATAAGAGACCTTCCAAGGATCTCAAAGCTAATAGGTAGAAGAGGGAAGACATGAACACTGGCCTGCTGCTTTTAGTCCTCCAGAGGCTCAGAGATACATTGCAGGAGCAGATGCGAAGCTGGAAGGCCTTCAGAAGAGGTAGGAGAAACAAAAATCAAAGAGGAGCACCTCTTTCTGTGAAAACTTGGTAAGTGTGTCCACCACAGTCTACTGTGAACTGAGCCTAGAATTCACTTCTGGCAGGAGATCTTAATGATAGAGTAAAATAGGCACAGCCCTTCAATGATCAAGAACATTTAGAAAAAAGTGTTAAGAGTAGATTAAGAGTAGAAGAAAACTATAAATGAGATACAGAGAGATTTCTCAGCTTTTCAAGAAGGGCAACTTGAGCAAACGGTGCATGGATACAAATTACTAGGGAAAAACAAAACAAAACTACCCAGAAGTAAGAGAGGTTTCCAAATCAGAATAAACTCCTAGGACTTGTCACCATACTCTCCTCTTGCACGACTAGTGCCCAGATGTTGCCTTACAGCTCTACAGCAATACAGAGTTTAGGTCTTTGAGCTAACTGCCTAAGTACATGTTCAAATGACTTACTACAAAGAAGGGATAAAGTGGATTTAAAAAGTAGCGAAAAAACCCACAAACCCATCTTCCTAATTTTGTCAACTCAAAATTTGGGAACCTCAACTTTGAAATGCTCTTCAAATGTAATTTTAATAACTATATTAACATTTGTGTACATGGTACATTTCCCTCATTTCCATATATGTTCTTTTTTGTTTTAGCATTAAGGAATATTAAATCCATACTCCTCATCCTGATGGATAAGGGAATAAGGTTTTCTGAATTAATTCCATGCCATGGCAGGTAAATATCATATACAAATGCTAATACTTATTGCCAACTTATGTTCCACTTTCTCTGTCATCTGAGAATTCATTCATTCACTCACTCAAGAAATAGTTATTGGGAACGCAATATAGATGTTAGGAACTAGGATAAAAGATAGTGTGCTGAGACATCATGAGATTAATCATGGCTCATGCCTTCAGGGCCCTCAACCCATTAGGAAGGATGTGTCTTTCTCCATTCTATCCACTGTAGACCATATTGCTTTCCTTTTCTCTGAACTCTTACTTGCAACTGGTACTACAAAGTTTAGTAATTATTTTGCTGGTATAGCCACCAAAATAAATTGTAAAACAAACATAGAACAAGTATATTTCTCCATTTAAATTCCCATGATACTATGCACAGTTCTGACAACACAACCTAACAGTATTTATAGACTAAATGATGGATATGTGAATTACTTAGTATTGACAATTATAATAGATTTCTTCACAGAAAACATTAGCTATTATAAAATTCTTTAAAACAAGAGGCAATATATAAATGACTTTTAAAGGGTAACAGTTTTTGAGGTTGCTGGGGAAGAGTAATATGTAATATGTGCAACGATATCGAGGCATAAAATGGCATATAATTTAATAACTATTTAGTGGCTACTCTGTACCAGGTACAGCACATTCATTCTATGTGCTTATGTATACTGACTCATCTAATCCTCATAACCTTTCTGTAAGATAGTACTAATTATTCCAATTTTACAAATTAGAAATTAGAAGTACAAAGAGCCTAGGTAACTTACTCAAATCACAGAATTACCAAGTGGCATAACACAATTTTGAACCAAGCCATCCAGTTCCATAGTCCATGTTCTCAGACAATCTATAATACATCTCAAAGGAAAAGGGCTTGTCATTCAAATATGTTATAAATAATATAACATCAGAATCGAGGGACCAGCTGGGGTCAGATTCTAATAATCAATTACAACGTGCAAGTAGAATGGAAGTAATATTTTAAACATAAGGATTTATGAAAATATAGGGATCTAAGAGAAAGGATGCAGACATTAAATTCTTAAAGGAAACACTTCTGCAGGACTATATAAAATGAACTGAGTTTGTAAGGTATGTGGAGGGTTTTTAAACAACAAGGAGGTAACATGATAATATTTAAAAACTATGAACTGTAGAATCAGTAGCACATACAAATACTGGCTGGGTAATCATTAGTGTTGTTTACTGAAATTTCTAGTTCTCCTTCCAGGTATACCTCTTTGTCTCCATTAAGTTAAGAAACTGAGGTGTATTGCTTTGACCAAAAAAAAGCGTACACAAGTTCTTTCTGGGTGGAAAACTTTAACATACAATGCATGATTTGCCAGTTCTCCTAATTCCTAAGGTGGGACGTTCATTTTCAATGTTCTCATCTTGAGATTTTGGTGTTTATTACTACAGAATAACCTATACTATCCTGAGAGACACACAGGCTTTAGCACTTAATAGTTCATTTTAATTTATTTTACAACTCTAAACCTCCATCTCCTCACATAATATTGGTATGATGAGGATACCTGGGTTTTAATGTTGTTGTTGCTCTTGTATTTTGTTTGGCTTATTCTTTTTCTTCATGCCTGACATAAAGCTGTTAATTGGCAGATGCTAATTCATAGGGAATCAACTAAACAAGTAACAGAAGTACAAACATGAGGATTCTAAAGACAGTTTTGAGGCAAAATGAACAGAATTTGTGTCCAATTTGGTACATAGAATATTAAGAAAAAAAGAAAAGGAAATGAAGATGATTCCAAGTTTCCAATTTACAGAATATAAGGTGAATAAAATAAAATAAAATACCAAGGAGGTGCTGTTGAAAGAGTAATATACTTCAGTTATCTGAAACAAGACATTTATATGTACTAATTTTGCATTGGAGGCTCTGAAACTAAGAGTATAGATTCAATCTAAAGTTATGATTTTAAAAACAATCATCATGTAAATAATTGAACAGTTGGGAGATTGTGGTCATAGGAAACTTAAGAGATTAAAAGCCTAAAGAACAAAACTTTTAGGTCAGGATTGGTAGGCAGAGCCAAGCTAAAAGACTAAATGTGTTGAAATAGCAAGAAAAATTGTTTCTTGGACGTGAAGGGGTGGGGGAGAGTCAGAAAATATAGTGGAGTCCTCACTATAAATACTTTGAAGATGTTAAGTTTAATAACAGAGGTTTCTATAGTTACTAGAATGTCACAATATGGTTATTGCTTTACTTGTGTAGATAATTTTTAAAAATTTTTCTTCTGCTCATTATTGGAAGAAATGTTGATGGGAAACAATCATGAAGTAAAGACCAGAACCCAAGTAAGAATAAAAAGAAAAAGAAAGGAGTTTCTCTTTATTTTTCCCTAAATTAAGATGCTTAAAATGTTGAAAAATCTGCTATAGGCTAATGAAACCCACTGACCTGTCATTGTGAACATTCCAGACACAGAACAAAATGATGGCATAGATTAATTTTTCCTATTGTTCTTTTACTTCCTCCTTCAGTATCTTGCCCTTGGAATTACCTTTGGTCAAGTGAAATTAAGAGAAAATATTGGAAACAGGATTCTAGCACTGTTTTAGAAACTAAATTCATGTAAGTTATTTAAATCTCAGACTCTCATGTTCCTCAAATGGAAAAGAAATGAAATAATAGAAAGTAACCAGTGAAATTGTTCAAAGTTTAATTGTGATAATATATGTTAAATGTTCACAAAACTTCAGATCAGAAACTCTAAGTGTGTTTCCTTGTCTCTTCCTTTTATTAATTGTAGTTTTTTAATTTTCAGAGGAACATTTTCACCTGGCTATCATAAAATTCTCTTTGTATTTTATTCCTTCCAGAGAAGATTTTCCTTCTGGAAAATAAATAATATTTCAGAAGATAATTTAAAAAGAAAGAATTTTTAATAGACTTAATTCTACAGTTTAACAAAATTGAAGGCAGATATTTGTAGGACATTTCTATTCTGAGACAACTGCATTTAAAACAAAGGTTCTCAGCTATTTTGTCTGGAGCTAGGGAAGATGATGGAATAGGAGGACCCTGAACACACCCCACCCCATATTTTCAACTAGACCATTTATATCCAAGTCAATAAACCACAGAGTGATCTGAAGACTGGCAGAACAAACTCTAAAACTAAATATAGGGAAGAAGCTGCATCTGAAAGGTTAGGCAGGTCAGTAAAGTAGAGGGAGCTGCAAACAGAGAAGGCAGAGAAATAGGTCCTTGCACCAGGGAGCTCACCAAGGGAAGACTACTCCCCATAATGTTTGGCTTTAAAAGCCAGAGGGGATGAATTCCATGAGTTTGTAAAACCAGTGGGACTTGGAACTTGGAGGTTTAAAAGTCAACTGATTCAACACTGGGCAAGTTGTAAGGACTAGAGATAGCCCTTAAAGAAACAGTAGTCTGCATGGAGAGGCAACATAAAAATGACAATTTAGACAAGCTGGGAGAAAATGGGAGACAGATCTGTTAATACTTATTTCAGAGCATGTTGAGAGATTTCTACAAAAATGAGGGAATTGACAGGTGCCATTTTCCTTCCCTGACCCCCAACATAAAAACAGGGACATCTGTGGAGGTAGGCTTATGGAGACACTTGCTACATAAACCACTAGCATTATGCCATACCCACAAGTTCTTCTGAGAGCTCGCCTATTCCAAGCCTTCTAGCCTTAGCCCTGGGCTCAGAGCAGATTTTGTTAAAGCCACACATGTGCCTTTCACAGGTACCAGGTGCACAGCTGCCACTAAAGGCCACACACATCCACTGCACTGCACCCAGCCATGGACCCCCAGATGTCATCATGCATGGAGCCCAGCCACACAACCCTAGCCACTGTTGTCCATCTAACCCTACTTTACCCAACCATTGTAGCATGCTGTGCCCATCATCATGCTCCCAGCCACACTGGCATGCAACCCTCATCCACTACAGCTTTTCATAAGATCTGGCATAGGACTAGTGGCCCATATCAAATTTTGCTAACACTGTCACCATGCTTTCAAGTTCCCCAGTCATCACACCCCATCAGAACTGGACTGCCTGGGCCCCACTAAAAATATAGACACTAAGTGCAACCTATAAAAGGGAGAGTGCATTCAGATGACTGCAGTGAAAGGAAAAGGGACTAAAACAACAGTAGGGTGAAAGCAACACACACAGGATACTCTCCTGAAGTACCAGGTTCTGATGAACATGGCACTTAAGGGCACTCCAGGACCTATTCTTCATAAACAGCACTAGTTTTAAGGACAGAAGACACAGGGGACTTTCTTACCAGACAGAAACAGACACAGAGAGACATAAAATTAAAAGACAAAGAAATCTATCCCAAATGAAAGAATAGGAAAAGACCATGGCCACAGATCTAATAACATAACTGAGAGGGAACTTAAAGCGTTGATCACAAGGATACTCAGTGGACTTGAGAAAAAAGTGGATAAGATATGTGAGACCCTTAACATAGAGATAAGGAGTAAAAGCAGAGAAAAAGTGTATAGTAAACAAAATGAGAAACACACTTGATGGAAGAAAGAGCAGGATGGAAGAAACAGAGGATGAATTGTGACCTAAAAGACAGAGTAATGGAAAGTAATCAAGTTGAACAAAAGAGAGAGAAAAGAATTATACAAAACAAGAATACACTCCATGACTCCATAAAAAATAATAACATTCTTATTATAGGAGTCCTAAAAGAGGAAAAGAGAGAAAAGGAAGCAGAAAATTTATATGAAGAAATAATAGCTGAAAACCTCTCTAATCTGGGGAAGGAAACAGATATCCAGATCTAGGAGAACATAGAGAACAAACAAACATCAACAAAAGTAGATGTGCACCAAGATATAATTAAATTTGCAAACTATAGCGAAAAAGAAAAAAATTGAAAGCAGAAAGAGAAACAAAAAAAAAAGTCATTAACTTGAAAGGGAAAATTCCTCAGCTAGCAGAAGATTTTTCAACATAAACTTTAAACCAGAAAAGAGGGCATGATATATGAAAGTGCTAAATGGGAAAAACCATCAGCCAAAAATATTATATCCAGCAAGGCTATCGTTCAGAATAAAAGGAAAATCAAGAGTTTTCCAGACAATCAAAAGTTAAAGGGATTAATGACCATTAAACCAGCTCTTCAAGAAATATTAAAAGGTACACTGTAGGACACCAGAGTGGTTCCACTCAGGTCATGATCCCAGGGTCTTGGACTCAAGCCCTGTGTGAGGTTCCGTACTGAGGTTGGAGCCTGCTTAAGACTCTCTTTGTCTTTCTTTCTGTCCCTCTCCTCTGCTCACATGCTCTCTCTCTCTGAGAAAAGAAAAAGAAAAGAAAAGAAAAAGAAAGAGACACTAAGAAAGAAGAACACTCTGAGTGAAAAGGAAAGACTAAAAGTGACCCTGTATAGAGGTAGGAAATACAAAAGTAGTACAAATTAATATCATTTCTGTAAAAAATTAGTCAAGGAACTCAGAAAAAAAAAGAGATATGAAATAAAAGAACATATACCTAACATGTGGGGATAAAAGGAGTTAAGTATGAGTACAAACTTCAACGACCATCAACTTAATATGGACTGCTATATGCAGAACAGGTTATATATAAACCTAATGGTAACCATATATCAAAAACCAATAATAAATATGCAAAGAATAACAAAGAAAATCAGCAAACCATGAAAGAGGAAACACAAGAAGGAATCGGAGAAAATCTCAGGAAATAACAACAGATAATAAAATGATGAGAAATCCATATTAGTAATCACTTTGAATATAAATGGACTAAATGCTCCAATCAAAAGACATAGGGTGGGGGGAGGCAGTTAAGATGGTAGAGCACATTGGAGACCCTGAGCTTGTCCCCTCCCTGAAACGCAGCCATATCAGCACCAAACCATTTTGAACACCTAGGAAATTGATATGAGAATAAACACAATGATCTGCATAACTTTAGCCACAGAACTCAGCAGCTATATGGTGTGGAATGGTGAACAGGGGGAGAGAAAAGTCGTGAAGGGTAGGGAGCTGTTTTTGTAGCGAGAACAGAGAAAGATAAAGAGGGAGAATGCAGTGCACTGGGAGAATGCAAGAAAAGCATGCCCCCAAAAGTAGCTGGAGAGAAAGAGTGAAAACAATGGTAGGGGACTGAATAAGTAATCTGTTCCCCGAAACTATTGACAGAAAGAAAGGAGAGGTTTTCAATACCACCAGGATGCTATAAACATTGCAGCATAGAGTCTGAAGTTTTGGAGCTCAGTGCTTGGTGGTGCTCTAGTGAGGAAGCAGAGTGAATCCCCAGGAGCAGGCAGCAGGATATGAAGTGTCCATGTGCTAAATGGGGAGAAGCAGTTCCCCTGCTTGGAGTGCATTTGGTAGAAGCCTTGTGGCCTCCCTACGGGCAAATGTCCCAGCAGATCCCAGAGAACAGCCACGTTTTGCTGGTATCAGGACAAAGACACTGGTATTGGGACAAAGATGTCAGAATGTAGGGAAACCTGGCACTGTCTGTGTATTGTAGTTTGCCATAATCTCTGAACCTCTGCCACTGCATGATTGCAAGAACGTATTCTGGGGGAAGTCAGCACCAGCCATTGCTTAGTGCCCCGAGAGTCAGCATAGGTCCAAGCCATAGGGGTCTCTGAAGTGTGGAGTTTTGAAACACAACCCCATCTGAGATAAAACTCTGGAGGCAGGTGCCACCTGGAAGGCTGATGGCTTGGACGTGAACAGGGTAGAGGCAAGGAGTAGATGGAAGCGTGTGACAAAGGAGGGGTGATTGATCATGGGGCAGTGAGAACATGAAGTTCCTGTGCCAGAGACTATAAAGTTGGATGAAGCCATTTCCACTTCTCATGTGCACCACCCTGATTCAACCCAGTAAGCTAAGCAGGGCTGCCTAGTGGAGAACAGAGCCATTACACCAAACCCCGCCCAACTGTACCTTCCAAGCACATTCCCTAGAAGACCAGCACAAGTGACTCCACCTGCTTAGTGTACAGCTATAGAAGGCTTCACAGTTTCAGTTCTAGGGGAAACTGGATGTAAATTCATTCTGTTTTCATAATTCATTCTGTTTTCTAGTTCATTTTGTTCATTTTCTTCTATTTTTGCTTAAATTGTTTTTCTTTTTTTCTTTTTTTAAAAATTTCTTTTCTTCTTCATTCTTGGATACCAAAAGAGAAAATTTTGTTTTCATTTTTAAAATTTTTTTACTTCAGTTTTTAATTTTTTATTCTATTTCATTTTCTTTATTTCACTTTATTCTATTTTATTATATATATATATATATATATATATATTTTTATTTTTAAAAATGTTTTACCTTTATCTTTTCTTTTCCTTCTTTCTCTATTCTGTCAAACTTCCTTCAACAAGCAGACCAAAACACACCTAGGATCCAGCTTCCTTCATATATATTTCTTGTTTTATTTTTAATTTTTAAATTTTTATTTTTTATTTAATTAATTTTTTTCTTCCTGCAAAATAGCAAAATGAAGGTATTTACCCAAAAGAAAGAACAGGAAGAAATGACAGCCAGTAGGTTAATCAACACAGGTATAAGGGAGGTGCCTAAAAATTACAAACACAGTAAAAAGAATACTAGGTGGGGTTGAAAAAAGCAAAGAATCCCTTTCTGCAGAGATAAAAGAAATAAAATCTAGTCAGGATGAAATTAAACATGCTGAACTAAGAGGCAAACTCGGATGGATGCCATGACTGCAAGGATAGATGAAGCAGAGCAGCAAATCAGCAATATAGAAAATAAAATTATTGAGAATAATGAAAAAGAAAAAAGAATGAAACAGAGGCAAAAGAGCATGACACAACTTAGAGAACTCAGTAATTTATTAAAAATGAGTAACACCCAAATTATATGAGTCCCAGAAGATGAAGACAGAGAAAAAGGAGCAGAAGTTTTATGTTAGCAAATTATAGTGGAAAACGTTTCTGATCTGGGGAAGAACACAGATATCAAAATCAAAGATGCGCAAAGAACTCCGATTAGATTCAACAAAAACCGACCATCACTAAGGCATATCATAGTCAAATTCACAAAATAAACAGATAACGGAGGATTTTGAACAGAGCAATGGAAAAAAAGTCCCTTATCCTATAAGGGAAAACAGATCAGGTTCACAACAGACCTATCCACAGGAACGTGGCAGGCCAGAAAGGAGTGGCAGGATATATTCAATGTGCTAAATTGGAAAAATATACACCAAGAATTCTTTATCCAGCAAGGCTGTCATTCAGAATAGGAGAGATAAAATGTTTCCCAAACAAAAAATAAAGGAGTTCATGAATGCAAAGCCAGCTCTACATGAAATTTTAAGGGGGACCCTTTGAGGGAGAAAAGACAAAACAAAACAAAAAAGACCAAAAGCAACAAAGACTAGAAAGGACAAGAGAACATCACCAGAAACCAACACAACAGGCAACACAATGGCACTAAACTCATATTTTTCAGTACTCATTCTAAATGTCAATGAACTAAATGCTCCAATCAAAAGACAATGGGTATAAGAATGGATAATAAAATAAGACCCATCTATATGCTGCTTACAAGAGACTCATTTTAGACCTAAAGACACCTGCATATTGAAAGTAAGGGGATGGAGAATCATCTATCATGCTAATGGACATCAAAAAAAAAAAAAAAGGCTGGAGTAGCCATACTTACATCAGACAAATTAAATTTTAATTTTTTTTTTTCAACGTTTTTTATTTATTTTTTTGGGGACAGAGAGAGACAGAGCATGAACGGGGGAGGGGCAGAGAGAGAGGGAGGCACAGAAGCGGAAACAGGCTCCAGGCTCTGAGCCATCAGCCCAGAGCCTGACGCGGGACTCGAACTCACGGACCGCGAGATCGTGACCTGGCTGAAGTTGGACGCTTAACCGACTGCGCCACCCAGGCGCCCCAAAATTAAATTTTAAAATAAAGACTGTAACAAGAGATGAAGAAGGGCATTATATCATAATTAAGCGATCTATCCACTGAGAAGATTAAACAATTGTAAATATTTATGCCCCCAACGTGAAACACCCAAATACACAAACGGTTAATCACAAACATTAAAAAAATTCATTGATATCAATACCATAATAGGAGAATTCAACACCCCAATTAGAGCAATGGACATATCATCTAAGCATACATCAACAAAGAAACGATGGCTGGTTCCTTCTAGGAAGATGGCGGCATAGGAAGATACTGGGCTCACCGTGCTTCCTGCTGATCACTTAGATTCCACATACACCTGCCTACATAACCCAGAAAACCGCCAGAGGATTAGCAGAATGGAGTCTCCAGAGCCAAGCACAGACGAGAGGCCCACGGAAGAGGGTAGGAAGGGCGGCGAGGTGGTGCACACTCCATGGACTGTTGGGGGGGAGCCAGGGCGGAGGGGCGGCCCACCGGCCAAGCAGAGCCCAGAGTCCGGCTTGCAAAAGTGGAGGGGCCGGACGGAGTGTGTTCCGACAGCAAGCGGGACTTAGCATCTGGGAGGTCATAAGTTAACAGCTCTGCTCGGAAAGTGGGAAGGCTGGAGGACAAAGGGAGGGAGAATTGCTGAGCCCCGGGACGACAGAGCTCAGTTTGGAAGGAAACAAAGGGGCTCACCAGCGCCATCTCCCTCGCCCATCCCCCAGCCCAATTCCCAAAGGGAACCAGTTCCTGCCAGGGAACTTGCTTGCTCCGCGCAAACACCCAGTGCTGTGCTTCTGCGGAGCCACCCCTCCGGCAGCGGGTCTGACTACCTCCTGCTGCCACAGGGCCCCTCCTAAAGTGGATCACCTAAGGAGAAGCCAGCTAAGCCTGCCCCTCCTGCCCCCATGCACCTTGCCTCCCCACCCCAGCTAATACACCAGATCCCCAGCACCACAAGCCTGGCAGTGTGCAAGTAGCCCAGACGGGCCACGCCACCCCACAGTGAATCCCGCCCCTAGGAGAGGGGAAGAGAAGGCACACACCAGTCTGACTGTGGCCCCAGCGGTGGGCTGGGGGCAGACATCAGGTCTGACTACGGCCCCACCCAACAACTCCAGGTATACACCACAGCACAGGGGAAGTGCCCTGCAGGTCCACACCACTCCAGGGACTATCCACAATGACCAAAGGGAAGAATTACCCTCAAAAGAATCTCCAGGAAATAACAACAGCTAATGAACTGATCAAAAAGGTTTTAAATGATATAACAGAAAGTGAATTTAGAATAATAGTCATAAAATTAATCGCTGGGCTTGAAAACAGTATAGAGGACAGCAGAGAATCTCTTGCTACAGAGATCAAGGGACTAAGGAACAGTCAGGAGGAGCTGAAAAATGCTTTAAATGAGATGCAAAATAAAATGGAAACGTCCACAGCTCAGATTGAAAAGGCAGAGGAGAGAATAGGTGAACTAGAAGATAAAATTATGGAAAAAGAGGAAGCTGAGAAAAAGAGAGATAAAAAAATCCAGGAGTATGAGGGGAAAATTAGAGAACTAAGTGATACACTAAAAAGAAATAATATATGCATAATTGGTATCCCAGAGGAGGAAGAGAGAGGGAAAGGTGCTGAAGGTGTACTTGAAGAAATCATAGCTGAGAACTTCCCTGAACTGGGGAAGGAAAGAGGCATTGAAATCCAAGAGGCACAGAGAACCCCCTTCAGACGTAACTTGAATCGATCTTCTGCACGACATATCATAGTGAAACTGGCAAAACACAAGGATAAAGAGAAAATTCTGAAAGCAGCAAGGGATAAGTGTGCCCTAACATATAAAGGGAGACCTATAAAACTCGGGACTGAGCTCTCTTTTGAAACTTGGCAGGCCAGAAAGGCATGGCAGGAGATCTTCAGTGTGATGACCAGAAAAAATATGCAGCCGAGAATCCTTTATCCAGCAAGTCTGTCATTTAGAATAGAAGGAGAGATAAAGGTCTTCCCAAACAAACAAAAACTGAAGGAATTCGTCACCACTAAACCAGCCCTACAAGAGATCCTAAGGGGTATCCTGTGAGACAAAGTACCAGAGACATCGCTACAAGCATAAAATATACAGACATCAAAAGGACTCTAAACCCATATCTTTCTATAATAACACTGAATGTAAATGGACTAAATGCACCAACCAAAAGACATAGGGTTTCAGAATGGATAAAAAAACAAGACCCATCTATTTTCTGTCTACAAGAGACTCATTTTAGACCTGAGGACACCTTCAGATTGAGAGTGAGAGGATGGAGAACTATTTATCATGCCACTGGAAGCCAAAACAAAGCTGGAGTAGCCATACTTATATCACACAAACTAGACTTTAAATTAAAGGCTGTAACAAGAGATGAAGAAGGGCATTATATAATAATCACAGGGTCTATCCATCAGGAAGAGCTAACAGTTATAAATGTCTATGCGCTGAATATGGGAGCCCCCAAATATATAAAACAATTACTCACAAACATAAGCAACCTTATTGATAAGAATGTGGTCATTGCAGGGGCCTTTAACACCCCACTTACAGAAATGGATAGATCATCTAGACACATGGTCAATAAAGAAACAAGGGCCCTGAATGATACATTGGATCAGATGGACTTGACACATATATTTAGAACTCTGCATCCCAAAGCAACAGAATATACTTTCTTCTCGAGTGCACATGGAACATTCTCCAAGATAGATCATATACTGGGTCACAAAACAGCCCTTCATAAGTTTACAAGAATTGAAATTATACCATGCATACTTTCAGACCACAATGCTATGAAGCTTGAGAACACCCTACTAACGAATGAGTGGGTCAACCAGGCAATTAGAGAAGAAATTAAAAAATATATGGAAACAAACGAAAATGAAAATAAAACAATCCAAACGCTTTGGGACGCAGCAAAGGCAGTCCTGAGAGGAAAATACATTGCATTCCAGGCCTATCTCAAGAAACAAGAAAAATCCCAAATACAAAATCTAACAACACACCTACAGGAAATAGAAGCAGAACAGCAAAGGCAGCCTAAACCCAGCAGAAGAAGAGAAATAATAAAGATCAGAGCAGAAATAAACAATATAGAATCTAAAAAAAACTGTAGAGCAGAGCAACGAAACCAAGAGTTGTTTTTTTGAAAAAATAAACAAAATTGACAAACCTCTAGCCAGGCTTCTCAAAAGGGAGATGACCCAAATAGATAAGATCATGAATGAAAATGGAATTATTACAACCAATCCCTCAGAGATACAAACAATTATCAGGCAATACTATGAAAAATTATATGCCAACAAACTGGACAACCTGGAAGAAATGGACAAATTCCTAAACACCCACACACTTCCAAAACTCAATCAGGAGGAAATAGAAAGCTTGAACAGACCCATAACCAGTGAAGAAATTGAATCGGTTATCAAAAATTTCCCAACAAATAAGAGTCCAGGACCAGATGGCTTCCCAGGGAGTTCTACCAGATGTTTAAAGCAGAGATAATACCTATCCTTCTCAAGCTATTCCAAGAAATAGAAAGGGAAGGAAAACTTCCAGATTCATTCTATGAAGCCAGTATTAAGTTGATTCCCAAACCAGACAGAGACCCAGTAAAAAAGAGAACTACAGGCCAATATCCCTGATGAATATGGATGCAAAAATTCTCAATAAGATACTAGCAAATCGAATTCAACAGCATATAAAAAGAATTATTCACCATGATCAAGTGGGATTCATTCCTAGGATGCAGGGCTGGTTCAACATTCTCAAATCAATCAATGTGATACATCACATTAATAAAAGAAAAGAGAAGAACCATATGATCCTGTCAATCGATGCAGAAAAGGCCTTTGACAAAATCCAGCACCCTTTCTTAATAAAAACCCTTGAGAAAGTCGGGATAGAAGGAACATACTTAAAGATCATAAAAGCCATTTATGAAAAGCCCACAGCAACATCATCCTCAATGGGGAAAAACTGAGAGCTTTTTCCCTGAGATCAGGAACACGACACGGATGCCCACTCTCACCGCTGTTGTTTAACATAGTGCTGGAAGTTCTAGCATCAGCAATCAGACAACAAAAGGAAATCAAAGCCATCAAAATTGGCAAAGATGAAGTCAAGCTTTCGCTTTTTGCAGATGACATGATACTATCCATGGAAAATCCGATAGACTCCACCAAAAGTCTGCTAGAACTGATACATGAATTCAGCAAAGTTGCAGGATACAAAATCAATGTACAGAAATCAGTTGCATTCTTATACACTAACAATGAAGCAACAGAAAGACAAATAAAGAAACTGATCCCATTCACAATTGCACCAAGAAGCATAAAATACCTAGGAATAAATCTAACCAAAGATGTAAAAGATCTGTATGCTGAAAACTATAGAAAGCTTATGAAGGTAATTGAAGAAGATATGAAGAAATGGAAAGACATTCCCTGTTCATGGATTGGAAGAATAAATATTGTCAAAATGTCAATACTACCCAAAGCTATCTACACATTCAATGCAATCCCAATCAAAATTGCACCAGCATTCTTCTCGAAACTAGAACAAGCAATCCTAAAATTCATATGGAACCACAAAAGGCCCCGAATAGCCAAAGTAATTTTGAAGAAGACCAAAGTCGGAAGCATCACAATCCCAGACTTTAGCCTCTACTACAAAGCTGTCATCATCAAGACAGCATGGTATTGGCACAAAAACAGACACATAGACCAATGGAATAGAATAGAAACCCAAGAACTAGACCCACAAACGTATGGCCAACTCATCTTTGACAAAGCAGGAAAGAACATCCAATGGAAAAAAGACAGTCTCTTTAACAAATGGTGCTGGGAGAACTGGACAGCAACATGCAGAAAGTTGAAACTAGACCACTTTCTCACACCATTCACAAAAATAAACTCAAAATGGATAAAGGACCTGAATGTGAGACAGGAAACCATCAAAACCCTAGAGGAGAAAGCAGGAAAAGACCTCTCTGACCTCAGCCGTAGCAATCTCTTACTCAACACATCCCCAAAGGCAAGGGAATTAAAAGCAAAAGTGAATTACTGGGACCTTATGAAGATAAAAAGCTTCTGCACAGCAAAGGAAACAACCAACAAAACTAAAAGGCAACGAACGGAATGGGAAAAGATATTTGCAAATGACATATCGGACAAAGGGCTAGTATCCAAAATCTATAAAGAGCTCACCAAACTCCACACCTGAAAAGCAAATAACCCAGTGAAGAAATGGGCAGAAAACATGAATAGACACTTCTCTAAAGAAGACATCCGGACGGCCAACAGGCACATGAAAAGATGCTCAACGTCGCTCCTCATCAGGGAAATACAAATCAAAACCACACTCAGATATTACCTCATGCCAGTCAGAGTGGCCAAAATGAACAAATCAGGAGACTATAGATGCTGGAGAGGATGTGGAGAAATGGGAACCCTCTTGCACTGTTGGTGGGAATGCAAATTGGTGCAGCCACTCTGGAAAGCAGTGTGGAGGCTCCTCAGAAAATTAAAAATAGACCTACCCTATGACCCAGCAATAGCACTGCTAGGAATTTACCCAAGGGATACAGGAGTACTGATGCATAGGGGCACTTGTACCCCAATGTTTTATAGCAGCACTCTCAACAATAGCCAAATTACGGAAAGAGCCTAAATGTCCATCAACTGATGAATGGATAAAGAAATTGTGGTTTATATACCCAATGGAGTACTACAGGGCAATGAGAAAGAACGAAATATGGCCCTTTATAGCAACGTGGATGGAACTGGAGAGTGTGATGCTAAGCGAAATAAGCCATACAGAGAAAGACAGATACCATATGTTTTCACTCTTATGTGGATCCTGAGAAACTTAACAGAAACCCATGGGGGAGGGAAGGAAAAAAAAAAGAGGTTAAAGTAGGAGAGAGCCAAAGCATAAGAAACTCTTAAAAACTGAGAACAAACTGAGGGTTGATGGGGGGTGGGTGATGGGTATTGAGGAGGGCACCTTTTGGAATGAGCACTGGGTGCTGTATAGAAACCATTTTGACAATAAATTTCATATATTGAAAATAAAAGAAAAGAAACGTTGGCTTTGAATGACATGCTGGATGGATGGACTAATAGATATATTCAGAACATTTTATCCTAGAGCTGTAGAATACACATTCTTCTTGAGGCCACATGGAACATTCTCCAGAACACATCACATACTGGGTCCCAAATGAGCCCTCAATAAGATCAAAAAGATTGGGATGATACTTTGCATATTTTCAGACCATAAAGCAATGAAACTCAAAATCAGCCACCAAGAAAAAAACTGGGAAGACCGTGAATACTTGGAAATTAAAGAACATCCTACTAAAGAATGAATGGGTTCACCACAAAATTAAAGAGGAAATTAAAAAGTACATGGAAGCCAATGAAAAGGAAACATGACAGCCCAAAACCTCTGGGATGCAACCAGAGCGGTCATAAGAGGGATGTATATAGCAATCCATCTCTTCATAAAGAAGGAAAAAAGCTCTCAAATATACAACCTAATCTTACACCTAAAGGGGTTGGTAAAAGAACAGCAAATAAAGCCCAAAAACAGCAGAAGAAGGGATGTAATAAAGATTAGAGCAGAAATCAATGATATTGAGACAAACAAGCAAACAAAACAAAACAAATAAAAAAACAGAAGGACAAATCAATAAAACCAGGATCTGGTTTTTTGAAAGAATTAACAGAATTGATAAACACCTAGCCAGATTGATCAAAGAGAAAAAAACAAAGGACCCAAATAAATAAAATGACTAATGAATGAGGAGAAATCACAATAAACACTGCAAAAATACAAACAATATTGTGAGCAATTATATGCCAACAAATTGGCAAACTGGAAGAAATGAACATAATCCTAGAAACATATAAACTACCAAAATGAAACAGGAAGAAATGGGAAATTTGAATAGACCCATAACCAGTAAAGAAATTGAATCAGTAATCAAAAATTTCCCAACAAACAAGATTCCAGGGCTTGATGGTTCTCCAGAAGAATTCGAACAAACATTTAAAGAAGAGTTAACAACTATTCTTTTTAAGCTGTTCAAAAAAATAGAGATGGAAGGAAAAAATTCCACACTAATTCTACAAGCCAGCATTACCTTGATTCTAAAACCAGACAAAGACCCCCCAAAAAAGGGGAACTACAGACCAATTTCCCTGATTAACATGGATGCAAAAATTCTCAACAGGATGCTAACAAAACAGGTCCAATGATACATTAAAGGAATTATTCACCATGATGTATTGGGATTTATTGCTGGGATCCTGGGCTGGTTCAATACCTGAAAATCAAACAATCAGATACATCACATTAATAAAAGAAAGGATAAGAATCCAAGATCCTCTCAACAGATACTGAACAAGCATTTGACAAAATACAGCATCGTTTCTTGATAAAAAACCTCAAGATAAAAATCTCTCAAGGGATAGAAGGATCATACCTCAAGATCATAAAGGCCATAGACAAAAACCCACCTCTAATATCATCCTCAATGGGAAAACTCTCAGAGCTTTCCTGCTAAGGTCAGGAACACAACAAGGATGTTCACTCTCACCACTGTTACTCAAAATAGTGTTGGAAGTCCTAGCCTCAGCAATCAGACAACACAAATAAAAGGCATCCAAATTGGCAAGGAGGAAGTCAAACTTTCACTCTTCGCAGATGACATGATACTCTATGTGGAAAACCCAAAAGACTCCACCAAATAAAAACTGCTAGAAATGTTCCACAAATTCAGCAAAATCGTGGGATACAAAATCAATGTACAGAAATCAGTTCCATTTCCATACACCAATAATGAAGCTGCAGGAGCAATCAAGAAATTGATCCCATTTACAACTGCACCAGAAAGCATTAAATACCTAGCAATCAACCTCACCAAAGAGGTGAAAATCTATACACTGAAAATTATAGAAAGCTTATGAAAGAAATTGAAGACACAAAAGAATGGAAAAAATATTCCATACTCATGGACTGGAAGAAAAAATATTGTTAAAATGTCAATACTACCCAAAGCAGTGTACATATTCAATGAAATCCCTATCAAAACCATACCAGCATTCTTTACAGAGCTAAAACAAACAATCCTAAAATTAGTGTGGAACCAGAAAATACCCCAAATACCCAAAGTAATGTTGAAAAAGAAAACCAAAGCAGGAGGCATCACAATCCCGAACTTCAAACTATACTACAAAGCTGTAATCATCAAGACAGTATGGTATTGGCACAAGATCAGACAGAGAGATCAATGGAACAGAATAGAGAACCCAGAAATTGACCCACAAACATATGGCCAACTAATCTTTGACAAAGCAGGAAAGAATACCTAATGGGAAAAAAAGAGAGTCTCTTCAGCAAATAGTGCTGGGAAAACTGGACAGCGACAGGCAGAAGAATGAACCTAAACCACTTTCTTACACCATACGCAAAAATAAACTCAAAATGGATGAAAGACCTAAATATAAGACAGGAAGATATGAAAATCCTCAAGGAGAAAACAGGCAACAACTTCTTTGACCTCAGCCACGTCTTACTTAATATGTCTCTAGAAGCAAGGGAGCAAAAGCAAAAATGAACTATTGGGAACTCATCAAGATAAAAAGCTTCTGCACAGCAAAGGAAACAAACAGCAAAACTAAGAGGCAACTAACAGAATGGGAGAAGATATTTGCAAGTGACATATCAGATAAAGGGTTAGTATCCAAAATCTATAAAGAACTTATCAACTCAACACCCCAAAACAATTCAGTGAACAAAAGGGCAGAAGACATGATTAGACCAAAACATCCAGATGGGCTAACAGACACATGAAAAAAAATGCTCAACATCACTCATCATCAGGGAAATACAAATCAAAACCACACTTTAGTGGTTTATTTAGTTTACTTATTTTTTGAGAAAGAGTGAATAGGGGAGGGGCAGAGAGAGAGAGGAAGAGAGAGAATCCTAAGCAGGCTTCACACTGTCAGCACAGAGCCCAATGTGGGGCTTGAACTCATGAACCATGAAATCATGACCTGAGCTGAAATCAGAAGTTGGATACTTAACTGACTGAGCCACCGAGGTGCCCCAGAAACCCTTAGAGGTTTTGCAGTTACAGCATCCTTCTGGATTTTGCAAAACAAGACTGAATGCATAAAAAAAAAGTGAGGTAGTAGGGTAACCAAGTCAGAGTCAAAAGCTAAAAATTTATGTTATCTACTACCAAACATGGTTCTAAGTGCTGCGAGATGAAATAAAAAAAACAAACAAACACAATTTGGCTTCTTAAGGAATGTATAATCTTGCAGAATACACATCAGATCCCTATGAAAATACAATTAGCATTAGCGATTGAAAGTGGTAAGGATGAGATAAATAGAGATTTGTTATAAATGCTATGGAAAGAAGAGAACATGGGATTAAGTTCTGTCACTGTTTAGTGCCATTTCAGGTACGGCATTGAGGTCTACTTATCTCACAGAACTATCCATTTCAGTCATTCCTTGATAACAATGAAAGTTTGCCTAAGATTTGGCTAGTGTTTCCCTAAGCCTCAAATACCTTTTTGACATGTGTATTTTCCTACTTAATTCTGTAATCAAAGAAGTTGAATTCCAGTGATCATAGGATACTTGTATGTGTTCATAAAAAGATTAAATGAAAGAAGTAGGATTTGAAACCAAATTTGGCTCACTCCAAAACTCTTTTCACTGGACTACTCTCCCCTGTGCTCCTTCACCTATGTCCCTATAGCATTGTAAGATACATGCTTTTTAGATACAGAATCAAGAATATTAAAATAATTAAGCATGGAAATTACTACTTTTCATTTTGTCCTTTCCCAATAATCCTAAGAAAGTCAATTCAGTATCTTTATGGCTCATAAAGTAATGATAATTACTTTTAGTTATTAGATCATAAGTATTTTCTAAAATATCTGTTGCCAGACTGTGAGCTCCATGACAGCACAATATCTTATTCATCATTGTATCTGTAACTTTAGCATAATTCTGGTTCCATAATAGGTACTTTATAAATTATATTGCATTGAATCCTTCAACCTATGTTTTCATCTTCTCTGATAGCAATACAAATAGACAAAATGTTATTACATATTTATATACATATTTTGTAAGAATCTCAGGTAGACTCTAGGTATAATAATATATAAAGTGCTTTGAATCTGTATCATATACATGGAAGTATAGATTCCATAATATACTTCTATAAAAAGCCACGGCACTGTTTTGTTCAGAGCAGCTCTAATGACATAAAATTTACACGTCACTCAACTCACCTTTTATTCTTATGGCAAAGTAGTTAAGTGATAAGAATGTCACCTGAGCACTTATTATGTTACCTCCATTAATTCTCATAACATCAAGGCAAAGTAATCTGTATCCTGATTTCAAAAATGAGAGCGAGTTTTACAAAAAGGTAGTAACATGACCATTTAAATAGTAAATAACAAGACTAGAATTTAACTTTAAGCTTTCTTGTTACCAAATCTCCCCCTCTCAAAGATGCCTATATTAAGAGGGGATCCTTCCTAAATAAATTCTATGGGGGCTAAAAAAATTGCATTCAATTTCTTATATGT
Organism: Neofelis nebulosa; assembly: GCF_028018385.1. NCBI lineage: Eukaryota > Metazoa > Chordata > Mammalia > Carnivora > Felidae > Neofelis > Neofelis nebulosa. The sequence goes on from NC_080787.1 coordinate 50,228,822, forward strand.
CTAAGAACCCTAATATTAAGGCCCCACTCTGTACAAATTCCCCTTTAACATCTCTGTATAGACAATGAAAAATACAGTTTAATGTGTATGCTGAATTTTGGTAGACCTTGTGTTTAGAAACATCCAATCCTGAGATTAGGGTTGATGAAGGGAATAGGCAATAGTATTGAAAAGGTGGTGCTTGTGGCATAAATGCTATAAAACCCACTCTTGAGATTTAGGCATTGAACAAATCTCAGGAGCCACACTGAAAAAATTACCACAAAAATTGTGTAATCTATCAAAAATTCAAACACCATCAGATGTAGCCCAAACTTAAAAGGATACCTGAATCATTTATATCCCAGTTCCAGCGAGAAGTGGCCTGAACTCTCTTAATCTTCTAGCAAAGGTAATGTTTAGGTAATGCAGTCTGTTTAAAGATAACCTGTTTTGGCATAGGTATGAAGGAAAGCAAAAAAGATTCAAGAAGGTAGGTAAGTGTCTATTTCTGTATCTCCATTTTCTAGAACACAGCAAACACTTATTTGTTGAATGAACATATGCCAATTGAAATAGAAGGAAAAATGCTCTTGGTGGGAATGTAAATTGGTACAGCCATGTGGAAACCCATATAAAGATTTGTCAAAAAATTTTTAAAAATAGAAATACCATATGATCCAGTAATTACACTACTGGATATTTACCCAAAGGGGAAAAACACTCACTAATTTGAAAAGATACATCAACCTCTATGTTTATTGAAACATTACATATAATGGGCCAAGATATAGAAGCAATCCAAGTGTCCATTGATGGATGGATAAAGAAGAGCTGGTGTATTACTCAGCCATAAAAAAGAATGAGATCTTCCTGTTTGTAACAATATGGATGGACCTAGAGGGTATTATGCTTTGTGAAATAAGCCAGGCATAAAAAGACAAATACCATATGATTTTACTTACAAGTGGAATCTAAAGAACAAACAAAATCAGACTCAAAAATACAGAGAACAAATTGGTGTTGGCCAGAGGGAGGGTGGGTGGGAGAATGGGCAAAATAAAGAGGACTAAGAGGTATAAACTTCTAGTTATAAAACAAATAAGTCAGACAATAAGTGTAACATAGGGGATACAGTCAATAATACTATAATAACTTTGTATGGTGACAGATGGTGACTACACTTATCATGAGGAGCATCACACGATGTATATAAATGTCAAATCACTATGTTGTACATCTGAAACTAACAGTGTATGCCAATTATACTTTAATATCTTTTAAAAATAAAAAAGCCACCACAACAACAAAAAAAGAAAGAAAGAAAAGAAAAGAAAAGAAAAGAAAGAAAGAAAGAAAGAAAGAAAGAAAGAAAGAAAGAAAGAAAGAAAGAAAGAAAAAGAAAGAAAGAAAGGGAAAGGAAAAGAAAGGAAAGGAAAGGAAAGGAAAGGAAAGGAAAGGAAAGGAAAGGAAAGGAAAGGAAAGGAAAAGAAAAGAAAAGAAAATGAAGGTACGGAGCAAGAGCAAGTAAATATTTTGTGCTACTCCTATTTTGGGTTGTGCTTGAGTTCTCAGATTGACCAATGATAGACTGAAGAGGAGATTTTCCCACCATCCACTGACTGAAATAGTTTAACAAATTTTCATTAATTTAGCTTCAGCTAAGTCAAAGTATAAATAAGATGAAGTTGTTCTCATCAAGTTCATGAATGGCCAGTACCAAAAAACTACAGTGAAGTAATTTTTCAGTGCACAAATGGAGAGATCCATCTGTGAATAAGACTAGTCGCTTCTCCATAGTAAACTTGGCTATGACCAAGGATGATGGTCGGAGAGAACAAACTCATACTCAAAAGACTTTGTTACAAACAGTTACATCTTTGATAAATTTTGCTTTTCAGAGCATAGAGGCCTGGTGATTTTCAATCTCAGCAACTTCAGAGAAATTTTACCACCCTCACAGTATGGTAAGGGGAGGTTCAGTTTATACAACTTATATAATATATTACTATGTTCAGGTGCTACACCAAGAAAGGGAGTCTTAGCTTATCTTAGAGAGTATAGGCCAAAAGAACATAGAAATTTAAATGTGTAAATGCCTTGACAACTCACTTTTCAATCTTTAATTTTAATTTATCTCTCTAGAGAGAAAAATCAAGTCATTTATTTTATTTTTAAAGCTTATTTATTGATTTTGATAGAGAGAGCAGGAGGGCCAGAGAGAGAGGGAGAGAGAGAATCCCAAGCAGGCTCCACACTGTCAGTGCAGAGCCCCAGGCAGGACTTGAACTCACAAACCGTGAGATTATGACCTGAGCTGAAACTCAGTCAGACATGTCGACTGACCCACCCAGGTGCCCCATCTCACTAGCCATTTCTAAAATAAAAAAAAGAATTTTCTCTATTATGTATATGTAGGTATACACCCACACACATACCTAATTCCTTCCTAACTTTCCAAACTTAAAAAAAAAAAACCAAAGTATTAATTTTAAAGTGTTCCACATATTCTAGACAGGGAAATCTTATAAACATGGTTAAAATTAATTTATAACCTGAAAATTACATCTTACACAAGATGTGTCCCTTCAGGCCATGTTAGAGTACCTAATGGAATTGGCTCAAATTGGCCTTAACAAGTTCAAAAGCCTCTGAATTATTGCCCTAGGGAGTAACACAACTGAGACTAGTAATTCTGAACAAAATGCTAGCTTGAATTACTTTATTATTTTTGAAATACATTCCTTGCACATCACCCAAACCACTGCTGGCATTTCACAGGCAGCTGAAATATTCTTGGGGGCTAATACAGTACAGTGAAAGCAAGAGGCAATTTTTATTTAAAAACTCGAATAATTCCAAAATATTTACAACTTGGAGTCATGATCTTTACAGTATTGGGTGACAGCCAGGTACATAAAAGTTTTATGTTTCCCCCCTTACTTTAATTCTTGCTCATGCCCAAGTTTTCACAATCAAGAATTTATAAATTTAGCTAGAGGCTTTGATCTTTATTAGAATCCAAAATCCCCAGGGTTAGTCTTAACTCTGGTAGTTACGTTAGTCTTTATTGAAGAAGGAAGATTTTGACAAGAGCCAGGGGAGAAGTTAAGGCTATCATCACTGAAGATGTCACTTCCCTATTAAATATGGACATGACCCCAAAGGTCACAAAGGGTTCATCTTAAGTTTAGCCTTAACAATGTATATGAGGCATCAACTGTTTGAACAACACCATCTAAGCCCTGGTATGACATTTTATTATACCAGCCTTCAAGGAAAACATAGTCTACTCAGGCAGAACCCAATTTAAAATATGAGAAATTCCAAATGAATACCAAATGAATTCCCATTTTGTATTTCCTTTCACTTAAGCGTTTAAAAAAATTATCTGAGTTAAAGTATTATCTTAGAATTGTTGGCCAAATCCCTAAGAGTCCCTAGAATTTATATATAACTACTAACATTATTAAGGAAATATAAATAGGAGTTAACATTAGGAACTATGTCCTAAATAAGCCAATGTCTACATTATGCCAAAATAATCCATTCCATTTTTTAAAATATCTTCTTTATTTTTAAAATATCCATCAAAATTTTATTTATCATTTCATAAAGGCATGAGATAGATCATTGAAGAACAAAGGAAAATGTATTAGATTAGGTGTTTTGTTTCTAGCCCTGTGTCTATATAAATGCTATTGGGTCATCTTGTATCCCCCATCTTTTCTTTCCTTATCAATTAACAGAAAAAGATTATTTTTAAATACTTTTTTTAAGTTTATTTATTTATTTTGGGAGAGAGAGAGAGATTGAGAGAGACAGACAGACAGCATGAGCAGGATGAGACAGAAAGGGAGAGAGAAAATCCCAAGCATCGATGTGGGCATCGATCCATATCATGAACCATAAGATCACGACCTGAGCCAAAATCAAGAGTCGTACACTTAACTGACTGCACCACTCAGGCACCCCAGAAACAGATTATTTTCAAGTTTTATCTAAGTCTAACTTTATTTGATAATATTATATTCTATAAGGTTTAGGCTATTGGTTTTAATAGGTAGACTGATTTATTTGTAAATTATGCTGAATGGATCAGGAATGAGAGACTCTCATAGGGAGAGACAAGAAAAAAGTCACAGATCTTCACGTTTAGTGCTTACTATAAATGTATGTGTGGAGTTACTCACTGAGCTTTGAGAAAGTGACATTCAAGTAAGAGTTTACGAGGTAAGTGGGTTTTAACAGAAGAAGTTAGGTGTTAGGGGTGCCTGGGTGGCTCAGTCGGTTGGGTGTCTGACTTTGGCTCAGGTCATGACCTCATGGTTCGATTCATGAGTTCGAGCCCCGCGTTGGGCTCTGTGCTGACAGCTCAGAGCCTGGAGCCTGTTTTGGATTCTGTGTCTCCCTCTGCCCCTTCCCTGCTTGTGCTCTGTCTCTCAAAAATAAATGAACGTTAAAAAAAAATTTTTCTTTAAAGTTCGATGTTAAAAGGTACTGAGATCTTATTTAATATATTAATGCTTTTCTGATTTGGGGGATGGGTTCATTGTTCTAGATTTTTCTATTTAGTGCAAATCTGACTTCCATGCTCTCATCTTGTGCTAGAACTGTAATTGTAGAACTTTTATTGCCACATTATAATAAGACCACATCCATTAGAGGACTTTTAGAATTTTCAAAGTAGGCATCTTTATCATATACAGGAGTAAGAGTTGGTAAAATACCAGACAAAAGTACTTTAAGGAGTCCTTTCTCCTTTACAGAGAATTTCAACATAAAATGTGACTATTTTAAAATCTTTCCTTTTATATAGAATTAATCAATTCCTTTGTTATGAGCTTTTATTAAACAATAATCAACTGACCTGGACCAAAGTTTAACTATAACATTTATGAATTGATTTTTAGTCTTGGAACTATAAATTCAGGTTTTCCAGCCTTGGCAAAATATAGTAGTATTTGAAAATTTTAAGTATATTTGAGGAATATTTAAATAGAATGGAGGATTTCTATAATTCAAGTAGAATATTTTTATTTCTATTTCTCAGAAAAGCTCATATAAACACTATATGAAAGAAAGAAAGCTGTGTAACTAAGGGGCATTCTAACTGGTATAAAAGCATTAAAAATAAAATGTGATCGAATGTCTTATTTGTGGGTTTTAATATTTACCTAATATAGGTTTTACTGTGTTTGGGGTTTTTTTGTTTGTTTGTTTGAATTTTTTTAGCGTTTTTATTTATTTTCGAGAGACAGAGAGAAAGCATGAGTGGGAGAGGGGCAGAGAGAGAGGGAGATACAAAATCTGAAGCAGGCTCCAGTCTCTGAGCTGTCAGCACAGGGCCTGACACGGGGCTCGAACTCACGAACTGTGAGGTCATGACCTGAGCCAAAGTCAAAGGCTTAACTGACTAAGCCACCCACGTGCCCCTACCATGTTTGTTTGTTTTTAATTTTAGATTAGATTACATGTTGTGCTAGAGGAAAGGATGCACTCAGTCTACAGAAAACACTTTCAAATATTTATGTCTTTTTTTACACATTAATAATTCTTTCCCTATGAACCTCAGGATTTAGACATAGTACTTTAATCCATTAAGGAGCAAACTCTCTACTTAGAAAATTATGCTAGGAGCCCCCCTCTATACCCAGCTCTGGTACTAAAGAGAGACAAAGTCTGTAACTGCCTGGTGAGCTGAGCAATGAGTGTGGAATATAGGTTCTTGATATACACAAGCTGTTTAAGAACAACAAGAAAATCTGGTCATGCCTGCTAATTGAGAGTTGAGTAATCATTTAAATGAGAACTGCGGGTTTTGTTGTTGTTGTTGTTGTTGTTGTTTTCTCTCCAAACATTTGGAGTATGTGCTTGGCTGAGGAGCCTATGGGGGAAAGCTACCATCTGTGGGGTTATGACTGAATGTGTCTAAATCAGAATCCCACCCAGACAGGACCATAGAGCAGTGGCACAGCACCTTGGTTAGCCTGGCATAGCCAGCCCCCCACTGTCCAGCCAGCAGCCTTCCCTGAGTGCCCTGTACACCATGACATGGCCCACCAGATGAAACCAGTGCAGAAAGCCCCTCCAGCCTCTATTGGGTGTGGCTGGAAAGGAGGCTGCCCAAGTCGCACACATTGGTAGGGAACCTGGTAATAAACCATTCCAAGACAACCTGCTTCTGGGCAGGGGTTTCATATTTAGTAGAGCAGCTCCCTCGCTGTGATCTATTGAAAGGCAGCCCTTGGTACAAGGGTTTGAAGGACCAAAAAAAAAAAAAAAAAGTCATAAAAAAACAAAAACCTAAAGAATGTAAAAAACAAAAAATGAAAACTGCTTTTTAAAAAATGTTAGAACCTACAAAAGTCCTCTTTTTGATGAAATGCCTCCTCGTGACTAAGGTTATATACAAAGGTCTAAAGTGCTACAGCACTCAATATAAACTCAAGCTATTATTCCATAATTATGAAACTAAAGTACCTCCTATTACTGAGGCTATTTTAAATTGTAGTGCATTTTTTCATGTTTTCTAATTTAATCCCATTGATTTTTCATAGCATTGAGCCATTTTCACCTTTAAAACTGCTCATTTAAGCAGCTCTCCCATGAGTGTTTTTACACCATGAATCTTTTTCCGTCCAGTAAGTGGCAAAAAAAGATTTTATAAAAACAGCTAACTTTACTGCATGATGGATACGGATAGATTTCTGGAAAATTTATCTATGATGCTGACATTTCTAATTATGCTAGGTTTTCAGACTAAAGACTTCATTGGCAGATATCTTCTCCTGAGCAAAAGTGGATTCCAGTAAAGATTGTTCATTATGACTCCCTCACCCCCTCCTCAACTATGCATTTGTAATACTCCTGCCCCTTCTCCCAACAGAATTACAGAGTTTCCACCTTACTTTATGTCTTTAAAATTCTGGCACTTTCCCAAATGCAAATTCCATTTACTTTGCGGGCCTCTCTCCCCAACACAGTGCAAAAACAGGCAACAAAACATTTTTGTCAATTTCTGATAGGATATGAAACTGAGCTGAAACTGAACAACAGATCAGGTTTGAAATATTTAGTGGTGCATCCTATTTACAAAGACTGTGATTCCTCTGAGAATTTTACGCCAGTGAATGTTCAGGGTAATCTAGATGTGCATAGTTATACAAAAATATGAGGCAGATATTTCTGTTCCTGCCTCGTTTTGCTGCACAACTGATTTTGGAAGATCATGCTACAATCAGTTACTGGAAAAGTTGTATTGTTTACATTTAAATATTAGAGTTCATAACAAAGCAGAGATGGAGTCTATAGAGGGAAGGTAAATATCAAGTTTACAGAACATGGAGATTTACTTAAAGTTGTGGGAGGGAACACTTTTAAAAGATGTGGTTTCTAAATATCAAATTATTTTCTCTGTAAAATTGGTCATATTTTCCATATGAAACCACCAACATAGGGATTCTCTAGATACTTCTAATTAAAGATCTAAGAGTCTCGATCAATCCATATTTTTTAAGCATTGATAAAGTGTCCTGTACTGCCTTCTGCTGCACTATAGAATGTACAAAAGTGGCAACAAATTTAATTCTGGCTGCTGTGCTCTAGAAGAGACAAAGCCAATCTGGAATATATTCAAAAATGTTAATAGTACAAGAAATTAAGCTTTCATTTTCTGAGCATCTGTTTGGAGAGTGAATGTGTTTAACTTAAAGAAAGGGGAATAAAACACTGTTGGTAAATACATGTCCAAGAGAACAAGATACAAGGTAGTGAAACAAGATCGTGAAATTTAATATTTTAAGGATGTTCTTATAGGAAAAACAAGTAGAATTCATCGGTCTGGCCTGTGGGCTAGAATTAGGATGGAAATGGAGATATTACAGTTAGCAATATTTTAACTTCACATTAAGGAATTTATTAAAGAACTTTGCAATACCAAGTGAGCTACCTCAACAAGAACTTAATTGCCCTTGAACATAAATAGCTTTTAAAAAAAAGTAGCAGTTATTCTACGGAGCATATGTAAGTAAAAGGTGACTTTCAGGATGTGGATAATCTTTGACTGAATGCATATTGAATCCAAACAGTAGGACCCTTGATGTAACATATATAAGAGTTTAATACACTAATATAAATGATGCACTAAATGATAAATTTACGTTCATTGTGATACTGTCACTCAAAGGATTATCACTCAGAGAATGGGTATCATGTAGGAATGGCTCTGAGATTTGAACATATGTTGACTGTCTCCAAATTCCATATTCATCTCTCTCCATATATTGTCTTAAGAAATAAAGGTAGAGACCATGAACGTCCTGCAGGGAATGATAATGACACGTTGGTAAGCAGTTATGCTTATTTAATTCAACAAAACTCCCACATACGTATAGATAAATTAATTGGTATTTCTTTCTTCCCCCTTAAAACTTGACTGTTGGATGGAGCACCTTGGTGGCTCAGTCAGTTAAGTGTTTAACTCTTGATTTCAGCTCAGGTCATGATCTCACGGTCATGGAATCAAGCCCTGTATTGGGCTTGGCTCACAGTGCAGAGCCTGCTTAAGAGTCTCTCTCTCTACCCTGCTACCCCTCTCCCCTGTTTGTGCGCTCTCTCTAAAATAAAGAAAAAAAGAGAGAGAGAAAATGACTATTGGTAGGTTCCTCCTATTTTTCTAAAATACACTGGGAAATACCAACAAAAATGACTGTTTGTAACCCTTTTGATTTGCTTCATGGAATTAAAATGAAACCCTGTATATATGTTAATTTCATTTTAGCGTACTGGGTGTTATATTAATACAATAATATATGAAGTAAAAATAATTCTTTGTCAGACAGTGATCTCTGTTGATAATAGTTAGAAAAGCAACTGCACTTGAATGTTCTTATTGAGAAGTCCCTGTAAAAGATGTAACTTTCAAAACTGCTGTACTGTAATACAAATGTAACATCTGGCCCATAATGAATTCAAATACTAAATGCTTAGATTCTGGTTCCTTTAGTCTACACAGACACAACTGAATAGACTACCAGTTGTGCAAAGGGGTAAGTTACAACAAGTTTACATTCCAAACTCTGAATGTCATTTAAAGTATAATCCCATCAACTTTCTAAGAACCAGACAAGTATACCACATACCCACCAATATCTCAGTTGAGCAGAGACTATTAATCTGCTCTCCTGTGGTTCCTTTACTCCTTACCCATAACATTTTTTTCTGTTTTTTTATTGCTATCATCCCAGCTGTTTATTTGCAGGATCATATTCGTTTGGTAATACAAAAATGTAATGGGCACTCTTCTAGGCTCTGGGATTGTGACTGTATCTCAGGAAAGAAAACTAACATGGGACACTGGATGCCTACCTGAACTCAACCCTGATGAATTTAAGAACTTAATATAACCCTGTAATAAATCCCTCGAGGAACGGAAAATATGTAGATAGAAGGATGTGTGTGTGGCAAAGGGCCAATGAAAACTTAGAGCAAGAGAATGCTTTGGTAGTGCCATTTGTCTCTCTGCATTGTTCTGGGCAGATCTTTCCCCACTCTGACTACTCTGGGGTCAGGCAGGCAGCCAGTAAAAGATGGCAAGGTCATATGGGGCAAGCCATTGCCCAGTTATGACAAGAAGCATGTACCACATTGCTGGCAGATGATCAGTGGGCCCCTGAGCGTTCATTCCTTCCCCTGGGCCCACACCAGTCCTTCTCAAACTCTTCCAAATAAATGAAGACAAAGGAACACTTAAACTTATTTTATGAAGCCAGCATTATCCTGATAATTACTCTAAATAAGGACTTTAAAAGAAAATAGGTCAGTATCCCTGAATGCAAAAATTCACAACAAAATACTAGCAAACTGAATTCAACAGGACATTGAAAAAGATCATGGGGTGCCTGGGTGGCTCAGTCAGTTAAGCATCAGACTCTTGACTTTGGCTCAGTTTATTATCTCACGGTTCATGAATTTGAGTCCATGTCAGGCTCCGCGCTGACAGTGTGGAGCTTGTTTGGGATTCTTTCTCTCTCCCTTTCCCTCCCTCCCTCTCTCTCCCTCTCTCTCTGCTCCTCCCTCACTCAGGCACACTATCTCTCAAAATAAATAAACTTTAAAAGAAAAACAAAGATCATACACTAAAACCAAATAGGATTTATGCCTGGAATGCAAGTATGATTCAACATATGCAAAACAATAAATGCGATACACCACATTAGTAGAAAGGATAAAAATCATGATCTCAATAGATAGAGGAAAAAAGAAAACAGAAAAAGATTTGTAAAACAACCTTCTTTCATGATAAAAGGGGTCAACAAATTTGGTACTGAAGAAACACACCTCAACATAATAAAGGCCACATATGACAGACCAACAACTAGTATCATATCCAGTGGCAAATGCTGAAACTTTTCCCTTAAGATCAGGAACCAGACAATGGTGCCCACTCTCACCACTCCTATTCAACTTTTTACTGGAAGTCCTAGCAAGAACAATTAGGCAAGAAAAAGAAATAAAAGGTAGCTAACCTAGAAAGGAAAAAGAAAAATTGTCTGTTTGCAGATGACATGATTTTAGATACAGAAAATCCTAATAATTCAATCAAAAACTGTTAGACCGAATAAATTCAGGAAAGGTGCAGAACACACAATCAACATAAAAATATTAGTTGCTTTTCATAACTAAAAATTTCTAAATGATCAAGAAAACAATCTTATTTATAATAACATCAGAAATAATAATATACTTAGGAATAAATTTAACCATTGAAGTGAAAGATCTGTATACTGAAAACTAGAAGACATTGATGAAAGAAATTGAATAAAACACAAATAAATGGAAAGATATCCATGTTCATAGATCAGAAGAATATTGTTAAAAGGCCCATACTACTCAAATCCAATTATAGATTCAGTGTAATCTCTATAAAAATTCCAATGGAATTTTTTAGAAATAGAAAACACAATCATAAAATTCATATCAAACCATAAAAGACCCTGAATAGCCAAAGCATTGTTGAGAAAGCATAAACCAGGAAGCATCATACTTTCTGATTTCAAACTACACAACAAGGCTAGTAATCAAGAAATAATACTGGCATAAAAACAAATAGAACAATGGAATATCATAGAGGGTCCATACAGACACCCATTCATATACGGTCAACTCATTTAAAAAAATTTTTTTTTATCTTTATTTATTTTTGGGAGACAGAGAGGCAGTGCAAGCAGGGGAGGAACAGAGAGAGGGAGACACAGAATCCGAAGCAGGCTCCAGGCTCTGAGCTGTCAGCATAGAGCCAGATGTGGGGCTCAAACTCATGAACCGTGAGATCATGGTCTGAGCCAAAGTCGGACGCTTAACCGACTAAGCCACTCAGGCGCCCCATACAGTCAACTTGTTTTTAATAAGGGAGCCAATACTTAACAGGGAAAAGATAATCTTTTCAATAATGGTGCTTGGAAAACTGGATATTCACATGCAAAATGCAGTGGATCTCTATCACACCCCTCACTAAAAATTATGTTTAAATATATTAAAGACAAAGTAATACATAAACATATAGAAATCTTAGAAGAAACATATGAAAAGGCTTTATGGCATAGATAGAACAACTTTTTGGAGATGTTGCCAGAAGTACAAGCAATACAAGCAACACTAAGCAATATTGCATCAAATTTAAATGCTTCTGCATAGCAAATGAAATGAGCAACAAAATGAAAGGCAATGTATGGAATGGGAGAAAATATTTGCCAAGCATAGAGTAGATAAGAAGTTAATATCCAAAATCACAGAGAACTCCTAAAACTCAATAGCCAAAAAAAAAAAAAAAAAAGCAAGTAATCCAATAGAAAATGGACAGTCTTCTGAATAGACATTTTTATTGGGTTGATAAATGGAACTACATTAAAATTAAAAATTTCTGTTCTGCAAAAGTATCAAGAAAGTGAGAAAACAAGCCACAGACGAGAAAATATTTAGAAAGGACATATCTGATAAGAGTGTGTTATCTAAAACATACAAAGAACACCTAAAATGAAACACTAAGGAAACATACAACCCAATGTAAACATGGGCTAAAGACCTTAATACGAACCTTCCCAAAGAAGATAGACAGATGGATAACAAGCATTTGTAAAGATGCACCACATCCTATATCATCAGGGAAATGCGAATTAAAACAGTGATACACTACAATATACCTATTAGAATAGCCACAATCCAGAACACTGACAACACCAAATATGGGGAGAATGTGGAGCAACCAAAATTCTCATTCTTTGCTGATGGAAATCTATTAATCATATGCATGCTTGTAAAGACCATTTGGAAGGTTCTTATAAAACTAAACATACACATGCCACATGATTCACCAATCACACTCCTTAATATTTACCCGCAGGAGCCAAAAACTTAGGTCTACACAAAACCTGCAGTACTGATACTTACATTTTTATTCATAATTGCCAAAACTTGGAAGAAACCACGATGTCCTTCACTAAGTAAGTGGATAAATAAACTGTTAAATCCAAAAAAGCAGGGGCGCCTGGGTGGCGCTGTTGGTCAAGCGTCCGACTTCAGCCAGGTCACGATCTCGCGGTCCGTGAGTTCGAGCCCCGCGTCAGGCTCTGGGCTGATGGCTCGGAGCCTGGAGCCTGTTTCCGATTCTGTGTCTCCCTCTCTCTCTGCCCCTCCCCCGTTCATGCTCTGTCTCTCTCTGTCCCAAAAATAAATAAAAAACGTTAAAAAAAAATTAAAAAAAATCTAAAAAAGCAGATTATTCAGTGTTAAAAAGAAATGAGCTATGAAGCCATAAGAAGACATGGGAAATTATAAACGCATATCACAAAGTGAAAGAAACCAATCTGAAAGGGCCACATACCATATGATTCCAGTTATTTGACATTCAAAAAAGGCAAAACTATGGAGACAATAAAAAGATAAGTCATTGTTAATGTTGGAGGTGAAGCGAATGTAGGACAAATAGGTGAAGTACAAAGGATTTTTAGGGAAGTAAAAATATTATGTATGTTATGTCTGTATGATACACACAGAACGTCCCTTTCATGAATCACCCTGACATTGGAGCTTCCCTCACTTCTCCCTGCTTTACTGTTTTGTTCAGTTTTGCTCCAATTCACTAAGAGAAATGGCATTCTTGTAATGTTGCTATTCCACAAGCAATTTTTTATGTGCCCTGAATAAGAAAAATCCATTTGCTAGAAACAATCGGTCCAACTTAAAACCACTGTTTTTCTTCAAACTAAAGCTTTCATACATAGATACAAAAGAAAGATTTGCCCAAATGGGAACTAGTCCCAGGACTCACATCAACAATGTGTTCATCAAACCTATGTTAATGTGACATGACCAAACAATAGCCAAACGCTTTGTAGTGATATCAGTTTATTTTCCCAATATTTGATCACTTTGAAATGTAACATTTTAATTACTCTTTGCTAAAATACAACAGCATAAATTATTTTGATACTGCTGTATAAGAATTTTACTTTTATTATGTAAAATAGAGTCCCAATGTTAGATGCACAAGAACTCAAAGATGGAATTTGGGCAAACCTATTCCTAGGAGTCACTACTGTCATCTTTATCTCCTTCACTTGACAAAGATGTAATTGCTTCATAATGAACCAACAAGAAAAACAATTCCAAGTGAAATGCTGACAAGTTAAACTAAATTCATTTAACTGGTATTTGGGAAGATACTTTCTGCCTATCTGCTAAAGGCTATGCTCAGGTATGGATGAAAACTTCCTCATATTTGAATACGGCTACAGTTATTTTTTTTCAGAGAATGGAAAATGCATGGACTTTGAAGTAAGGCAGACATACAGTAAGTTATTTTATCAACCTTAGTCACAGTTTGGTCATTTGTAAGATAGGAATAATTAAATTTATTTTGAAGTATTGCTGTTAGTACCATTTATAAGATATATAAATTTTATGTTACATTGTTTGACATAAAGTCGACAGTCAATAAATAGTACCATCAAGAGTGAAACTTCTTTGAATAATGAAGCATAGGGCGCCTGGGTGGCTCAGTCGGTTAAGCTTCTAGCTTTGGATTTTGGCTCAGGTAATGATCTCACAGTTCATGAGATTGAGCCCCATATCAGGCTCGATGCTGACAGTGTGGAGCCTGCTTGGGATTCTCTCTCTCCTTCTCTCTGCCGCTCCCCCAAAGTAATTAAAAAAAAAGAAGAAGAAGTAATACCTTCCCCCCAAACCAACTTTGGCCCTTTTTTTTTTTAAGGTTTATTTATTTATTTTTGAGAGGGGGGTGGTGGGCAGAGAAAGAAGACAGAGAATCCCAAGTGGGCTCTGCACTGTCAGCCCAAAATGGGGCTCAAACCCACCAACCCTGAGATCATGACCCAAGGCGAAATCAGGAGTCAGATGCTTAAGCAACTGAACCACCCAGGTGCCCCAAAAGAAAGCGTTTAAAAAAGTATATTGTTATTCTCATATTTACAACTCTTCCATGATTGCCCATAACCTATGAAAGAAAAGCCATATTTCTTAGGACAACATCTGAGCCTTTCCATGATCTAGAAACCTGCCTTTCCAAAGCTAATTCTCTACACACAATAGTCCACATGCATCTATACTACCACAATAACAAACTAACTTTTTCTCCAAAATCTAACTCATACTGAGGAAAGGATTCCTTGTATGTAGTAGGTTGAGTTGCGTGACTTCCAAAACATATTTGTTGAAATTCTAACCCCCAGTACCTCAGAATATAACCATATCTGAAAACAGGAACATTGTAGATATAATGGAGTAAGGTAGATCCCTAATTTAATATGGCCGATATCTTTATAAAATGGCCATGTGAAAATACAGAGACACAAGGAGAACCCCCTACAGTGACAGAGACAGAGATTGTCAAGTCAAGAAAGGCCAAGGATTGACAGCAACACCACAGCAAAGAGACAGGTAGGGGAGAGACTCTGCTCTAAAACTTTCAAGGTAGCATAGCCCTGTCAGGAACTTAACTTTGAACTCTGACCTCCAGAACTATGAGAGGACGTATTTCTGTTGTTTTAAGCGACCTAATTTGTGGTGATTTGCTAGAGGAGCCCTAGAAAACTAATACACTGTCCCTTTAAGAACTTCAGTAATCTAGTGTTCTATATTCTTGCAAGCATGGTTTGGCACATGAAGTTACCCCTAGCTCCATGAGGAAACCTCCATCATTTTTGATGTCAAAGAGGAAAAAGTCAGCTGTTGTTTTCACATCCTAGTACCTTGATTTTACTCACTCTAGCATGTCTGATTTAATGACAGACTTCATTGGAATCAAATACTTCTGATAATTTGAAAACACTATCAAGAGAAAGAATAGACAAGCCATAAATAGGAGACAGTGATAGAAACACCTAGATCTTTAAAAAAAGAAAGTCTTGTTTTCAAAATATTTAAAGAACTATTACAACTCAATAATAAATAAACATATGACCCAATGTAAGCAAAAATTTAAAACAAACTCTATACACAAGCATTTACTCAAATGGTCAATAAGCATATGAAAAGATGTCCACAGCAGTGGTTCATAAGAAAAAGTAAATTAAAATCACAATAAGATACCACCACATGCCATTTTCAATGGTTAAAATTCAAAACATTGAAAATATCAGACATAAGAGAGGATGCAGAACAATAAAAACTTTCATACATTGCTGAGAGAGGGTAAAATATAACCTCATTGGCCAACTGCTCAGCAGTTTCTTAAATGGTCAAATAGCAACTTTAATCGTAATAGACAAAAACTGGAAACAATGCAGAGATCCATTGACAGGAAAACTGATAAACTGTGTCATATTCACAAAACGGAATACTACTCAATATTTAATGGAAATAAACTACTGATGCATGCAAAAATACAACATGGGTCAAACTGAAGAAATTTATGCTGAGTGAAAAAAGCTGGACACAAAAAGTACATGACTCTATGTATGAGAAATTTAAGAGTCAGGAAAAATAATTTTTGAAAATAGATATCACATCAGCAGTTACTTTTGGGATGAGAGAATAGATTAACAGAAGGTATGAGTAAACCTGCTGGGGTGATGAAAATGTTTCAATCTTAATATGCATTTGTCAAAATTGACTGAAAGTTACATTTAAGATATGCAATAAAATATATAATGTATAAATTACATTTAAATTATTAAATCGATTAAATAATCAATGACTTATTAAAATAAAACAAAAAACACATGTAAAGAATTTTATTAAAAAACATCTTAAGTTGTTGAAAAAAAGAAAAAGTACAAAGGTGTTAAAATGTTTCAATAATGCAATTTTCTGGCACATAGTGAATTGTAAACGACAAAGTCTTTAGATTATGGTGTTTTCCAACACCAATAGCAAATTCTATGATGCTCTGGACACCAGCTTGGGAATTCAGCAATTCAATTCAATTCTGACACTATCTACCTGGAGTTAGAGTCAGGTCTCACAAAGTTAAGGAGCTCAGCACTACAAGACTATCACCATTAAAGATGCCAATCACAGGTCCTGGGCCAAATGTAGTTCCAACTGACTGGCTAAAAATCAGGAGTTTCCAAGCTCCTAAGTTTGTATAACTTGCTAGAATGGCTCACAGAACACACTTTAGTTATGTTAATCAGATATTATAAAGGATATAAATGAACAGCTAGATGAAGAGATACATAGGGAGAAGTTTAGAAGGGTCCCCGGTACAGGAATGTCTATGTGCAGAGTTGGGACATGCCACCCACGCTGCAAGTGGATGCATTAACTATCCCCAAACCCAGTAGTTTAAGGATCTTTGTGAGATTTCATCACATAGCATGATAGATTTTTAATTCAGTCTCCAATCTGTCTCCCCTTCCCTAAGACTGGGAGTTTGGTGGGGCTTAAAGTTCTAGCCTTCTGATCAAGTCTTGATCTTTCTGGTGACCAGCCTAGGACCCACCAAGAGTCACCATTTGAGAACAAAAGATGTTTCTATCACCCAGGAAATTTATAGGGAATGTAGGAGCTCTATCAGGAGCCAGAGACCAAGACAAAATATGAGCACAAAAGGCTCATATTAAACCTATCACTCAGGAAATTATAAGGGTTTTAGGAGCTCTTTGTCAGGAACTAAGGCAAATACCAAATATATATTTCTTATTATGCCATAGGAATGAAGAAAATTTTTTATGACTTGGTAAATTTTAAGATTAATCTAAGGAAGAAAATAATTTATTCTTATGTTTGCCTAGAATAAAAGTAACTATTACCAGATATATAACTATAATAAAATTAAGTGCTATAAATGCTGGGGATGAAGTGGCAATAAGAGAGACTGGAGTTCCTAACAAGTAGAAATTATGAAGGACTTAGAAAACTAGCAAAGGGTAAAAGAAGAAAGTTTACATGGGTAGAAATGAAAAAGAAAAAAAAAGAAAAAAAAATGGAGAAAGAGTTTCTGGCAAGGGTTTGCCCTGATCATAGATTTTAAATAATGAATATAGCATATTCAAAGAACAGTGAAGAGACACATTTCCATGAGGTAGAAGATTTGTGAAAAGACAAAACTGAACAAAATATTTTAAAAATAAAATACAGCCAAATTGTTAAGAAAGTCAATAATCAAGACAGTTTATCTTTTGAGGGACAATGAAAAATTCTTGAACATTTTATAATGATTATGATTATTTTATTTTAATCATGATAAATGTACTCTAATCCCCATCACCTATTTCACCCATCCCCCCACCCACCTCCCCTTGGGTAACCATCAGTTTGTTCTCTGTAGTTAAGAGTCTGAAAAATACATTCAAAATGGATGAAAGACCTAAATGTGAGACGAGAAACCATCAAAACCCTAGAGGAGAAAACAGGTAACAACCTCTTCGACCTCAGCGCCAGCAACTTCTTACTAGATATGTCTCCCAAGGCAAGGGAAATAAAAGCAAAAATGAACTATAGGGACCTCATCAAGATAAAAAGCTTCTGCACAGTGAAGGAAACAATTAATAAAACTAAAAGGCAACTGATAGAATGATATTTGCAAATGACATATCAGATAAAGGGGTAGTATCCAAAATCTATAAAGGACTTATCAAACTCAACACCCAAGAAACAAATAATCCAGTGAAGAAAAGGGCAAAAGACATGAACAGATACTTCTTCAAAGAAAACAACCAGATGACCAAGAGTTACATGAAAAGATGCTCAACATCACTCCTCATCAGGGAAATACAAATCAAAACCACAATGAGATATGACCTTACACCTGTCAGAATGGCTAAAAATTACAACTCAGGAAACAACAGATGTTGATAAGGATGCAGAAAAGGGGGAATCCTTTTGCACTAATGGTGGGAATTCAAACTGGTGCAGACACTCTGGAAAACAGTATGGAGGTTCCTTAAAAAGTTGAAAATAAAATTACCCTATGACCCAGTAATTATGCTACTATTTATCCAAAGGGTACAAAAATGCTGATTTGAAGGGGAACATGCACCTCAATGTTTATAGAAGCATTATCAACAATAGCCAAATTACGCAAAGAGTCCAAATGTCCATCAGCTGACAAATGGATAAAGAAGATATTGTGTGTGTATGTGTGTGTGTGTATTATACACACACACACATATGTATATATATATGTGTGTGTGTGTGTGTGTGTGTGTATGGAATATTACTTGGCGATCAAAAAAGAATGAAATCTTGCCATTTTCCACAATGTGGGCAGAACTAGAATGCATTATGCTAAGCAAAATAAGTCAGCAAAGGACAAATATCAAAAGATTCACTCATATTTGGAATTTAAGAAACAAAACAAATGAACATAGGAGAAGGGAAGGAGAAACAAGATAAAAACAGAGGAGAAAAAGCATAAGGGGCTCCTAAATACAGAGAAGGAGACAAACCATAAGAGACTCCTAAATACAGAGGGTCGCTGGAGGGGTGTTGGGTGGGGGGATGGGCTACATGGGTGATGGGCATTAAGGAAGGCATTTGTTGGGATGAGCTCTGGGTGTTATAGGTAAGTGACAAATCACTAAATTCTACTCCTGAAACCATTATTACACTATATGTTAATCCAGATGGATTTAAATAACTTTAAAAAAATAAAAAGAGTCTGTTTCTTTATCTCTCTTTTTCATATGTTCTTCTGTTTTGTTTCTTAAATTCCACATATGAGTGAGATCGCTCTATCCATGTTGCTGAAAATAGCAAGATTTCTTTTTATGGCTGGATAATATTCTATTGTATATATAGTCTACATTTTTTTTCAAGTTTAATTTTACTTCCAGGTAGTGGGGGATACACACACACACACACACACACACACACACACATACACACACACACACACATATAATATACACATCATATATTCTTTATCCATTCATCAGTCAGTGGACACTTAGGCTGTGTCCATCATTTGACTATTATAGATAATGCTGCTATAAACATTGTGGTGCATGTATCCCTTTGAATTAGTGTTTTTGTATTTTGGAGGCAATTACCCAGAAATGAGATTCCTGTATAGTAGGGTAGTTCTGTTTTTAATATTTTGGAGGAACCTCCATACTATTTTCTATACTGGCTGCAGCAGTTTGCATTCCCACCAACAATACACTGGAGTTCCTTTTTCTCCATGTCCTCACCAACACTTGTTTCTTATGTGTTTGACTGTAGCCATTCTAACAGGTGTGGGTGATATCTCATTGTGGTTTTGATTTGCAGTTCCCCAATGATCAGTGATGTTGAGCATCTTTTCATATGTCTGTTGAACATCTGGATGTCTTCTTTGAAGAAATGTCTGCTCATGTCTTCTGCCCCTTTCTAAATTGGATTAATTTTTGGGTGTTGAGTTGTATCAATTCTTTATATGTTCTGGATACTAAATTTTTATCAGATATGTCATTTGCAAATATCTCTTCCATTCAGTAGGTTGCCTTTTAGTTTTGTTGATGGTTTCCTTCCCTGTGCAGAAACCTTTTATTTTGATGTATTCTCGATACTTTATGTTTGCTTTTTTATTTCCCTTGCCTTAGGAGACAGATTAGAAAAATGTTGCTATGGTTGATGTCAGAGATATCACTGCCTATGTTCTCTTCAAGAATTTTTGTAGTTTTAGGTCTCATATTGAGGTCTTTAATGTTTGAGGTTTGAAGTTTGTTTTTGTATGTAGTTAAAGAAAGTAGCCCAGTTTCATTCTTTTGCATGTTGCTGTCCAGTTTCCCCAATGGTATTTGTTGAAGAGACCGTCTTTTTTCCCACTGGATATTTATTCCTCCTTTGTTGAAGATTAACTTACCATATAATTATGAGTCTATTTCTGGATTTTCTATTCTATTCCATTGATATATTTGTCTATTTTTATGCCAGTGTCATACTGTTTTAGTTACTGCTGCTTTGTAATATAATTTTGAAATCTGGAATTGTGATATACTTCTAGTGTTTTTTTTTTCTATTTTAAGATTGCTTTGGTTATTCAAGGTCTTTTGTGGTTCCACACAAATTTTAGAATGTTTGTTATAGTTCTGTGAAGAATGCTGTTGGTATTTTGATAGAGATGGTATTAAATCTATAGATTGCTTTGGGTAGTATAGACATTTTAACAATATTTGTTCTTGCAATCCATGAGCATGAAATGTCTTTCCATTTTTTTTTTCCATCGTCTGGTGATTCTTTCATCAATGTTTTATGGTTTTCAGAGTACAGGTTTTTCACCTCTTTGGTTAGTTTTATCCCTAGATATTTTATTGTTTTGGGTACAATTGTAAATGGGATTATTTTCTTAATTTCACTTTCTGCTGTTTCATTATTAGTTTATGGAAATGGAACAGATTTGTGTGCCGTGGTTTTGTATGCCGTGATTTTATTGAATTTGTGTATCAGATATAGCAGTATTTTGTAGAGTCTTTAGGGTTTTCAATATATAGTATCATGTCATCTAAAAATAGAGTTTTACTGCTTCCTAAACATTTTGGATGTCTTTTATTTCTTTTTGTTGTCTAATTGCTGTGGCTAGGACTTTCAGTACTATCTTGAATAAAGTAGTTAGAATGGGCATTCTTGTCTTGCTTCTAAACTTAGGGAAAAAGCTTTCAGTTTTTGCCCATTGAGTATGATATTTGCTCTGGGTTTTTCATATAAGTCATTTTATTATGTTGAGGTATGTTCCCTCTCGACCTACTTTGCAGAGGTTTTTTTTTTTTTCATAAATAGATGTTGTACTTTGTCAGATGCTTTTTCTGCATCTACTTAAATGATCATATGGTTCTTACCCTTTCTCTTATTGATGTGGTGTATCATATTGATTGTTTTGCAAATATTGAACCACACTTGCATCCCAAGAATAAATCCCACTTGATCTGGGTGTAGATTTTTTAATGTATTGTTGTATTCAGTTGGCTAATATTTTGTTGAGAATTTTTGCTCCTATATTCATGAGAGATATTGGCTGGTAGTTTTGTGTGTGTCTGTGTGTGTGCACGCACGCACGTGGTTTCTTTATCTGGTTTTGGTATCAGGGAGATGCTGGCCTCTTAGAATGAATTTGGAAGTTTTCTTTTTTTATTTGGAATACTTTGAGAAGAATAGGTATTAATTCTTCTCTAAATGTTTAAATGTTTAACATTCACCTTTGATGCCATCTGGTCCTGGACTTTTGTTTGTTGGGAGTTTTTTCATTACTGATTCAATTTATTTGCAGATAACTGGTCTGTTGAAATTTTCTTTCTTTTTTTTTTTTAATTTTTTTTAACGTTTATTTATTTTTGAGACAGAGAGAGACAGAGCATGAACGGGGGAGGGGCAGAGAGAGAGGGAGACACAGAATCCGAAACAGGCTCCAGGCTCTGAGCCATCAGCCCAGAGCCTGATGCAGGGCTCGAACTCACGGACCGCGAGATCGTGACCTGAGCCGAAGTCCGACGCTTAACCGACTGAGCCACCCAGGCTCCCCAAGGTCTGTTGAAATTTTCTATTTCTTCCTGCTTTAGTTTTGGTAGGTTATATTATTCTAGGAATTTACCCATTTCTTCTAGGTTGTCCCATTTGTTGGCATATAGGTTTTCAGAATCCTTGAATATTTTTAATTGGAATGATTATAATAATGCATTCTTTTGGAAAGATTAATTGATTCTACAAATGTGAAAATATTCTATATTATGCACGATTCTTAGAATTCTGGAAATGTAATTAATTATAGAGATTTTGAGTTGAAATAGATTATTTTCATAGATAGTAATTTGTATTCTTGAGCTAAAAATTGATGCTCATTATGTTAGTCCATCCTTTTCATTTACTACTCTTCTCTAATTTGTATTTAGCACTTTATCAAGAAGAGTTTGGTTTGAAAAACAGAAATCATGTTTTTATCTACATATCTATTTTCCGTATGCTTTGTTAATAATCTTCCAATAATGTTCACTCCAAGTTTTAATAATTCAGGAAAACTGCTAGTCATGGCCCTTGAATCAATCAATATATGTAACTAAAGTCAAGCTACAACAGAAAGACGTATTATAACATGAGGGACAGTGGGCATCATGAGACGAAGATGCACACTTCCTTCGACCAACCACCAGCCACTCACTCTGCTGCCTCCATGCTATTTACAGGGGGAGAAAGTAGCAGCGGTACAATGAGAATTTGGAAAAAATATGCATTTTTAAAAATTATGCAAAGTAATAAATGAATAACAGATTTAGATTGTCTTTATATTGCAAAAAATGTCCTAATATAAAACTTAACAATGATTTGGAAGGCAAAGTGGCAGTAGTGAAAGCATAGCCTTTTTCTTTTTTAATCCTTCTAAACAGGAGTAAAAATATGACTGAATTAGATGCCAATCACAGTACAAAAATCAGATGTATATACTATGTAATTTGATAAATCCTTACCATGAACACTGGTAGATTTTATGATGCATAGAGCAATATTTTAAGTTTTTGTTTGTTTGTTTTACAACCAACTTGTGGGGAATAATGTGAGACACAGAAGAAACCTCAGAAAGAGAGAGAGAGAGAGAGAGAGAGAGAGAGAGAGAGAGAGAGAGAGAGAGAGAAACTTTTCCTAAAAGGACACAAGAAAGTTGAAATAGGTAGTAAGATTAGAAAATGTGTTTCCTTCTAATTTGAGATTCTCAAAGCCATTGAAAGCACATGTAGTATAAAGGTTGTATGCTAAAAGTTGTATATTACATTTTAAAAGGCATTTCCTTAATTCTATCAGGCTTTGTCCTAATTTTTTTTCTTGTCTTATTTCACCAATAATGATATAAATTAATACATATTTAAGAGCTGCTCTTGGGCACGTATTTTGTGGTACTTCTTTTAATGTTTATCTATTTTTTTGAGGGAGGGAGAGAAGGAGAGGGAGAGGGAGATCATGACCTGAGCCAAAGTTGGACAGTTAACCTACTGAGCCATCCAGGTGCCCTATGTGTGGTACTTTTGTGTGTGTGTGTGTGAAAATATTTCTTTATTGGAGAAACACGTTCCAATGTTAAAAATTGTATAATTATTAGAAACATCTTTTATTCATGTGACTCTGTAGTCACTCCATTCAACAGTGTTGTAAACACGTCTTTAAAAGAAGTAACACTGCAGTAATTCATATACAATGCTAGCATCCTTAAAAACCTCTTTCATGAGGCTTTAGAACGTGTTTTATTTATTTTATTCTAATTTTGTATATTTAACACAGAGTGTTATATTAGTTTCAGATGTACGATTTAGTGACTCAGTACTTCCATACAACACCCAGTGCTCATCACGACAAGTGCATTCCTTAATCTCCATCACCTATTAAACATCTTCCCAATCCCTTTCCCTCTGGTAACTCAGTTTATTCTCTATAGTTAATTTCTCCCTCTCCCTCTCCCTCTCCCTCTCCCCCCCCCCCCCTTTCTCTCTCTCTCCTTTTTTGTACATTTTTATAAACATTATCTCTGGTCTTTAAAAGGCTTCTGAAATATGCATAGTATCATCTTCATTGCCCAGATGAGGAAATTAAGTTCAGAGATATTGAACCTTTTGTCCAAGGAGTTAGAATAGGACATGGTACTTGAATATGATCTACAGCTACAATACCTGGAAGGATCATGGGTTCGAATTTCACAAATCTAAGATCATACAAGTCTTGTTGTCTTCATTTATCCCCTAAGAACCTGGCACAATGCTCTCTATCTTGTAGGTGATCAGTTAACATTTATTTATCTGACATGAATTTGATAAGGCATTTTAATCATGTGCAACCAAGAATTCTGGTTCTAATTAATTGTAAGAATCACCAATTAAGCATAAGAATATATCATCAAATCACTAGTAGCTTCAATTTCCTCAGTTATAACATGAAGATTACAAAGTTGTAAGAATTAAATGATAGTAAAACCAGTACTAAAACCAATACTTTAAGTGACTGTAAAATCAGTCTACATTCACGCATAATGCTGTCACCTCACCAGCCAGGTTAATGCAGCATTTAACCATGAAGCACATTGGTTCATCATTCTGAATTTCTTCTACTGAGTAAAAATTTCTATCCTGTCTTTTTCTGTCTATTCATAAAATGGCAGTCCTAGGGGATTTTTTATAACAGTGGTAGAAAGAAATATAGGCGTTAGGATATAATCTGTTATTTAGGCCACAAACGAACACGTTTTTATTCTCCAGTCTTTACTTTTGGTAAGTCCCACAGGCAGTAGTATATCAATGAATTTAAAACCATCTCCTGTTACTCATTTTTTTATTGGCTAATACTTCCTAGCTCAACCCTACGGTATGTGTTAGGCTTGCCAAAAATATTAAATTGTCTGGACAATTTTATGGGGTAATGGAAATGTATTTTCTCTCTTCTTGATTCTATAAAAGCAATAAGTGATTTGCTTGAGCTGTACATTATATGATACAGGATATGCCCAGGGTACTATTATCATAGTTTATGGGGCTGGTCTGGATAGCTATCTCCTGTGACTAGAATGAAAGACAGAACTAAGAAGGACAAAGTGACCTACAGAAAATTTGTAATTGTATGTCAAAATGTTCCAAATAGGAAGGCAATGTATCTTTTAAAATACTCTGAAAATATACTAAGGGAGAAATTTAACCCTGTAGTGAAGACCAAGAAAAGCATCAAGCTTCCTAATACAACATTACATGGTGACTTTAAAATCATCTTCAGGAAAAAATGATTAGAGGATTAAACGTTTCTTGAAAATCTTCTTTTATATAGCTTGATATATTTCCCCAAGCTTAAGCACTTACATGCTTGACTATGATAGGAAATATAGTGCTAAAATAATTCTATCTAACTTGCTAATATTTGAGGCCTGAAACCCTGTGGTGATACTGTGCATGTTATGGTACCCCAGTGTTGTTTTTTTTTAATGTAATTTATTGTCAGATTGGCTAACATACAGTGTGTAAAGTGAATTCTTGGTTTTGGGGGTAGATTCCCATGGTTCATCACTTACATTCAACCCAGTCAATGACATTCTTCTCAAAGCTAGAACAAACACAAAAGACCCTGAATAGCCAAAGTAATATTGAAAAAGAAAACCAAAGCGGGAGGCATCACAATCCCAGACTTTAGCCTCTACTACAAAGCTGTAATCATCAAGATACTATGGTACTGCACAAAAACAGACCCATAGACCAATGTAATAGAGAACCCAGAATTGGACCCACAAATGTATGATCAACTAATCTTTGACAAAGAAGAAAAGAGTATCCAATGGAAAAGAGACAGTCTCTTTAGCAAATCATGCTGGGAGAACTGGGCAGCATCATACAGAAGAATGAAACTAGACCACTTTCTTACACCATACACAAAAATAAACTCAAAATGGATGAAAGACCTAAATGTGATACACGAAACCATCAAAACCCAAGAGGAGAAAGCAGGCAACAACCTCTTTGACCTCAGCCACAGCAATTTCTTGCTCAACACACATCCAAAGGCAAGGGAATTAAAAGCAAAAATGAACTATTGGGACCTCATCAAGATAAAAAGCTTCTGCACTGCAAAGGAAACAATCAACAAAACTAAAAGGCAACCTACAGAATGGGAAAAGATAATTGCAAATGTCATACTGGATAAAGGGTTAGTATCCAAAATCTATAAAAAACTTACCAAACTCAACACCCAAAAAAACAATTAATCCAGTGAAGAAATGGGCAGAAGATATGAATAGACATTTTCCCAGAAGATATCCAGATGCCCCAGTGTTTAAATTAAAAGATAATGTTCTTGTTTTTTTAATGTTTTATTTATTTTAGGGAGAGCACAAGCAGGGGAGAACAGAGGATCTGAAGTGGGCTGTGCATTGACAGCGGTGAGCCTGATGTGGGGCTTGAACTCACAAACTGCGAGATCATGACCTGAGCCAAAGTCTGACGCTCAACCAACTGAGCCACCCAGGTGCCCCTAAGTTAAAATATTATAAATTTAAGAAAGTGGACATGATTTTAGGAGTATTGAGAACAATTTTACCTTTTATCCGTGCTGACAAATCCACTCTGTACTTTTCTTTACCCTGTTTCTTCCATTTTTACATTGTGCTTATTTATCAAACATGTCAGGTGATCAACTATGTCCATTTTTGTCCAAGAACTGTTATTTACTTAACTGTCCAGACATACTTTCCTTGGATACTGATTTGATACATTGTTAAAGATATTAGTTTCATTGTTTTATTTGTAAACCTTTAAGACTCAGGTCATTTTGGTCACATAGTCTTTATGTATGCAATGGTTAAATTATTTATTTCCGTACAATAAAATTTGTTAACTGCTATGGGAGAAAACTTGCTGTGAAGTTAGTTAAAACAAATATTTTAAAACAAGAAACCATAGGGGCACCTGGGTGGCTCAGTCAGTTAAGCGTCCAACTTCAGCTCAGGTGATGATCTTGCAGTTCGGGAGTTCGAGACCTGCATCAGACTCTGTGAAGACAGCTCATAGCCTGGAGCCTGCTTAGGATTCTGTGTCTCCCTCTTTCTCTGCCTCTCCCTCATTCGTATTCTGTCTCTCTTTATCTCAAAAATGAACATTAAAAAATGTTTTAAAAATATAAACCATATTATGACTGTAGTAAATCACATATCTGAAAAGCATCTACTCTCCAGAATATACAAAGAATACTTCCAACTCAACGACAAAATATAAACAATTAAATTATAAAATGGGCTAAGAACCTTGAATAAACATTTTTTCCAAAGAAGATATACATGCGCCCAAGAAAAACATCAGAAGATTCTCCAACATCATTAGTAATTGGGGAAATACAAATCAAAACCACGATGTGGTACCACTTCAACCTACTAGAATAGCTATAAAAAAAAATAAAGAGAAAATTTTAAGTGTTGGTGAGAGTGTAGAGAAATTAGAACCTTCATACATCGATGGTGGGAATATACAATGGAAAACAATTCAGCTTTTCCTCAAAAAGTTAAGTATATAATTATCATGTGACCTAGCAATTCTACTCCTATATTTATTTCCCAAATGACTGAAAGCTAATATTCAAACAAATATTTCATGTTAGTACTATTCACAATAGCCAAAAGGTGGAAACAACCCAATGTCTTTAATTTATAAACAGATAAACAAAATGTGGCATATACACACAATGGAATATTATTTGGCTGTACAAAGGATGGAAGTAGATGATGTAGCATGATACACACTACAGTGTGAACAAACCTCAAAAACATTGTGTTAAATGAACGAGGCTAGACCCAAAATGTCACATATTCTCATTTATGTGAAATATCAAGAATAGGTAAATCTATTGAGACGAGTGCATTGATGCTTACCAGGGTCTGAGGAATGGGGAAATGGTGAGTATTTTCAGACTTTTTGGTAAAGTAACAAAAATGTTTTGCAGTTTTATAGAGGTGGTTGCACAACATTGTGAATATGCTAAATGCCCCTGAATTGTATACTTTATAATAGTTAATTCTGTTATGGGGAATTTCACCTCCATTAAATTTTTTGAATGAAAATAATAGAGCCCAGTACTTGTGCAGGGCTAACAATAGCCCCCATTCCCATCATCCAAACTGGAAAACCTCAAGATTCACAAAGTATTAGAGTATGTAGAAAAGTGTTGTCTCAGAAGTGGGGAATAATTAGCCTTAGATTGAGCAAAGCTTCTCTCTTGCCACTTAATAAAAACAAAACCCAAACAGATAAAATTTATGGAGAACTGTAGTTCATAACAAAGCTCAAGAATACTTACATGAATACAAATATACACAGCACTCAACAAAGATAAAACTCACAATGTCTACATTCCATTGAAAAATTACCAGGTGTGTAAATAAAACATGACACTTCATGGAGAGCAAAATAAATTCCTAAAAATTAACCTCAACTGGCATAGATGTTAGAATTAGTAGTTAGAATTAAAAGTTGTTATTATTGGGGCGCCTGGGTGGCGCAGTCGGTTAAGCGTCCGACTTCAGCCAGGTCAGGATCTCGCGGTCCGTGAGTTCGAGCCCCGCGTCAGGCTCTGGGCTGATGGCTCGGAGCCTGGAGCCTGTTTCCGATTCCGTGTCTCCCTCTCTCTCTGCCCCTCCCCCGGTCATGCTCTGTCTCTCTCTGTCCCAAAAATAAATAAAAAGCGTTGGAAAAAAAAAAAATTAAAAAAAAAAAAGTTGTTATTATTATGCTAGAATTAAAAGCTATAACTGCCTATCATGCAATCAAAGAGTTAATCATAGATATGAAAGACAAATTAAACTCCTAGAGATAAAAATCACACTGTCTACGGTGCCTGGGTGGCTCAGTCAGTTGAGTGTCCAACTCTTGACTTCAGCTCAGGTCATGATCTCGGGTTTTGTGGGGTTTAGCCCGGTGTCAGGCTCTGCACTGGCAGTGCGGAGCTTGCTTAAGATTCTCTCTCTCTCTCTCTCTCTCTGCTCCTCCCCTGCTCATACTCTCTCTGTCTCTCTCAAAGTAAATAAACTTAAAAAAATTCATTTGTTTAAAAAAAATTACAGTGTCTAAGATGTAAACACACTAGATAGGATTAATGGAAAATTAAACACTGCAGAGGAAAATATTAGCAAATTGAAGATAATAGTCATTAAAACTATACAAAGACACGTTTAGAAAATAAAATATTTAAAAAGTGGATAGGGCATCAATGAATTGGGAAATAATGTTAAATAGCAACATACATGTAATCGGAGGCCTTAAAGGAGAGGAGAGCAAGGATAAAATACAGAAAGTATGTGAAGAGGAAAAACCAAAAATTTTCCAAATTTGATTAAAAGATATAACTCTTCAGATCTAAAAGCCCCCCCAAAATTTGAAACATAAGAAATGTGACAAAAATTATGGCATATCAAAATCAAATTTCTCAAAACCCGTAAAAGTAGAAAGTATCCAAAGGAAAAACACATGGACCTGCAGAGGTTTAAAAAAAATGTTTGGCATATTTTTCACTGAAAACAATGCAATTGAGGAGAATATTGAACATTATTAAAGCACTGGGAAAAAAAGAAAATAGCTGACAATATAGGATTCTATACCCTGTGAAAATATCTTTCAAACAAAGGTAAGATAAGGACTTCTTCAGACATATAATAGATGAAAGAATCTGTCACTAGCTGACCCACACTACAAGAAATGTAATAGGAAGTCCTTCAGGCAGAAAAATTACATTAGATGGAAGTACATATCTACACAATGGGATGACAAGTACCAGAAATGGTAACTATGTAAAAAGTGTGAGAATATTTTCTATTATTAAAATTTCTTTGAAAGATAATTGACTTTTAAACAAAAATAATACCAATGTAGTTTGGAGTTTATAACTTGCATCAAAGTAAAATATATGCCAACAAATGCATAAAAGTAAAGAGTGGAAGAATGGAAGTCTATTGTGTGAGATTATCATGGCTGAAGTGGTATACTAACACAGGAATGTAGACTGGTGAGTTAAGGATACATGGCTATAACACATAAAGCAATAAATCATAAAGCAATTTCTAAAGTAATAAAATAAAGAACTATAAATAGTAAGTTAACTAAGAAAATAAAATAATGACATGACAAATGGCTAAAATTAATAAAAATAATAGATTAATAACACAAAGTGTGGGAGAGAACATGGGGCAATAGAAACTTTCAGACACTACAACTAGTATATGTTGTGTTATCACTTCTAAAAATGTTTGAGAGTATTTAATAAATCTGAACATATGCACACTGTATGATGATATAATTTCACCCTTATATATACCCATATGTATATAACTATACATATATGTGAAATTGATGAGTCTGTTAAGAAAGAAACAAGAAGTTAAAAAAAGAAAATATTATAATATTTTCAATATTATAATGAGGAAAGTGAAACATATTTATATAATAGGATATTGTAAAGCAATGAGAATAAATAAAGCATACTACACGCAATAATATGGATTTCATAAACATATTATTGAGCTAAAGATGCCACAGACATGAAACATATCTAGTATTATTTGCTTTATGTATGATTCTATGGCACTAGAAGTCAGGATAGTGATTATCTTTTGGGTTCGTTATAACTGGATTTCAGAAAGAGGACTTCCAAGATGCTTGTAATGGTCTATTTCCTGAAATGAATGGTAGTTATACAGAAGTATTCACTTTGTGGTAATTTATTATTTATGGTATATTCTTTTATTTATGTGCATATATTATACTTTTTAAAACTGCACTTAAAAATTACATAGTGTGAGTTGTATATCCTGAGAGGAAATGTAACTTAAACTTTCAAGCCTTGGGGTGCCTGGATGGCTCAGTTGGTTGAACATCTATCTGACTCTTGATTTCAGCTCAGGTCATGATCCCAGGGTTCGGAGATTGAGCCCCACATCAGGCTTCATGTTGAGTGTGAAGCCTGCTTAGGATTCTCTGCCTCTGCCCCTCTACCCCGCTCTCTCTCAAATAAAAAAATAAATAAATAAATAAATTAAACTTCCAAGCCTTTCCAGTTTTCAAGGTCTTTCAAATGCAAAAAGCTTCTATTACAATGCTACCTAGTCCTATATACTTGAAGACTTGAGATGTCGAAGATAGGGTAGGTATGATGGTGAAGGTGATGGGAAAAGGAATGTTTCCTTTTGTTAAGAACTATGATGTAATTTTGCAATTCTTAAAAAAAAAGTGTAGAAAGAAAAGAAATTTGAAAAAGTTAACCTTAATCTTTCTACCCAAAGTGAACCAACGATGTTTTTGTTGCATTTACTTCCAGAGTTTTGTGTATGTGTTTGTGTTATGTGTGTGTAGATGGTTTTATGTTTTATCTTGTTTTTCTATATAGATGGAAATAACAAACACATTGTTTTAAATGCATTTTTTTTGGTAATTTAGTAACACACATTGAACATTTTTTTTTCCATTTCAATAATTATACTCCTATCATATTACTTTAAATGATGATAACTGCAGCCTACTTTACATAAAGACACAAAGATTTCCCCTTAGTATTTGACAATTGGGCGGGCACTAATAGGGAAGGAAAAAAAGATTATTTAAAGATTTTAAAAGTCAGTACTCAAAAAAGTCAACTTCCAGGATACACATAGTGAATATCAAAATATACCATTAATAATCTGTTTTTTAATGCCATCCCTGCATGATTTGAATTTTTAAATGAAATATATGACAGTTGACAAAACTGTCATTCATCTAACAATTTAAAGTGTACATTACTATTCTGTCTATATTACACCTTTTAGCAGTGAGGTCAGGGAAGTAAAATTGGTGTGTACTAGGAGAGACTCTTCCGTACTTTCCAGTGGAATTTAGGTAAGAAAAAGATACTTGCTGTGTTGAACTAGATAGACCTTACTGCTTTAAGTTCTCTCAAGATTTTTTTTTCTGGGATTGCTGAGGTTATTTGGTCCTGTCTATAAATTGTCTATATTCTGCAAATAAATCAGTATTAAATCTTAAACATGAGGTGCATATATGATGAGCTGCCTCTTTGGAAACTGGTTCAGTGAAATTCCAAATTTGTTGCTCAAATATCTAAATATAACCAACTTCAACTTTTTGAGTAGGGCTTGGATTTTTAGCAACAGTATAACTATTAGTTATGATTGGGCTAGAGCTCTATGGCTTAATGTAGCTGTCTGCTGCTTGAGCATGCAGGACTGGCTAGATATTGAGTAAAATTGGGTCATGGTGAACTCTTTGCCCTTGGACAACAGCATTCATAGAGTAAACTTTCTCTTTTTGAGAGAGTTGAATTAGGAACAATGAGGATCACTTCACTGCATTGTTTTTTTTTTGTTTTTTTCTTAACAAGCTGCAGCTTTCAAGTTGCATCTTGTCAGTTCCCAGAGCTTATTTGAATAGCTGATACTCATTAATATAAGTGTAAAATCTTAGGTCATCATTATGCAAGTTAGCTGTCAGGTGAATCTCTATTAGTTTGCATTTTCTATATAAATCAAAAAGAACTAATTTAGCAGCATTATCTGTCAGTATACTACAACCACACAGCCAACACATATAAATTATCTCCATCAACTCTAATTGGTGCTAAGTTATAGAAATCACAGCCTATTTTCCATAGGACCACTGTGGTTTCTTTAGGAGCAGAAGTCAATTCCTTAATCTGGAAAATAATCAGAGAGAATTTTGTTTTCACAGTAACCACATCTCTAGGCCCTATTTCAGATTGCAATACAATAGGGACTTTTAACATGGCTTATAGATCCATTGAGTTGGATTGACAGGCATCATGAAGTCCCAGAAATGTCCATACATTGCCCACATTGTAACTTGCATATTTTATATATAAAATTTAAGAAAAAGTTCTGTAACTTTCACAAGATTTACAGAAAATTCCACAAATCTGTAAGATTCACATAGACCCATTTCTAAGGTAATGACATTGTACTATACCAGTGAAATGTAGTGCTGTAAACAAGTTCCAGATCTTGTCTCCTCTTCCCTCTTAATGTATGTCTATTTCATGCATTCCTCTTATCCCATCTCACCTGCAAATTCTGAGAGCCCCCGCCCTTTTTTGTACCTGAGCTGCAGGATCCTAGATTTCCCAGCTCTGTTTGATAAAATTCAATGAGTATTTGTTGAATATATGTAGTACACCAACATTATACTGGGCCCCCTTAGCATACATGGCCAAGTAGAATCGGAGCTGCACATATTAGCAGGAAAAGTTGGCAAACACCTGTGTAGTCAGATTTTCAATATATCTGAAACAATGCTGTGAGCTAAAATACAATTTGCAATCTCATGCAAATTTTCCAAGGGAAGACTCAGGACTTGCATCTATTTTTAAGAGGCAACTGTTTTAGAAAATAAAACAAGACAGTAATCATTTGAATAATGAATAATAATGAAATAATTATTTCATACAATAAGATTTCTTTCCTCTATACAGCAAATTAAGACAGTAGTCATTCATATGAAGCATGCAGCATGAATAAGAATGGGCAAATTTCAGCATGATATATACTAGGAGTGGAAGACGGCAGATCTTATCAACTATAGGCTGTAGAGAATTTCTAAGCATTAAGAAAAGAAAGAAGTGGCCAGGAAAGAAGAGATGTAACCAGAAAGGAAAGAAAGTCAATTCTCTTGGCCTCCTTCATAATTTTGTGATATCTAACTCTGAATACATACGGGAAAAGTCAAAATGGGCTTCCATATTACAGAAATAACTCTGGGCAATAGTCTTCATGCTGAGCACTGTGTACATCTCCATGGTCTTTTCTGAAAAGAAGGGATGTCAGAGAAGCAGGGTATAAAGGTGAGGCTAGGACTCAGGGAGCCTGAGGCTTTATCTTGACACAAGAGAAGTTCTGCATTAATTTATTTTAAATGTTATTCCTTAGCTTCTGAATAGTGGATTCCACTATATAAGCGATAGAGAGATTATTGATAGGTTGATAATGAATGGATGGATGGATTAAAAAAATTGAAATGTATAGGTACAAAGAAAATACCTGATTCTTGTGAGTGACCCTCTAATCCCTGTGCTTTGAATCAGTCTCCTCTTCTTCTATCTTTCCTCAGGTATGGATCTATAATCAATTGCTTGGAGCAACAAAGTATTATTCAAGCATAATTTCTGAATATGTCCTATATAATCACAATAGAAATGAAATATAGTCATCTTACTTCTATTACTACTCTTCTATTTACCCTGGCAAATCCATCCATATAACTCTTCTAATTTTCTTCCCAAACTCAACAGCCCTATGATATGAAAACCAAAAATCCTAAAAACAAGTAAGTTATAAGGAAATTAATAGTTTCACATTATATTCATTTCCAGGAAGAACTAATGATAAAGAATGAAAACAAATATATAGGGTAAGGGTAAAACAAAGGGTAATAGCCAAAGTTTACAATCAGTAAAAGTTTTCATTTCTCTTTTTCAACGTTGAACAAAAACAATGTTTAAGTATTTAAGCCCTTGACACTTTTCTTCTCTAAAAATACCCTTCTTCAGAAGTCAAGGGTAAATTTCATATACACTCTGTGAAAGACTGTCAACTGATCTCAATGTGAATGAATTTTCTAGATTTTTTTTGGTTGTTTGCCTTACCTGGTAGGGAAATTCCTGGAATGAGGAATAAAAATAGATATTCAGAGATCGGTATAGTTATTTGATTCATCATCTTGTCACTAGAGGAAAATTCACATAATTTAATTCCCCACCCTCCTGTCTCTGTATTTTCTCTGCTGTCTGTCACAGGAGGGCAATGCGGATGCATATTAATGAGACCAGGCTAGGCAGCCACCCAAGGCATTTTTCTCAGTCTAGAAAAAGTGTCGCAATGATATTTACAAAAGTCTCTGAGAGGACAGTTACATAAGAAATTGTCAACCTTAAGGGAGTTTAGGAGACAAAAAACAGAGGCAAGGTGAGATGTAGAGGTGGTCCTAAAAATCATGGCAAACAGTATTTATTTTTCATAGTCTAAAGTCAGATGATAGGATATAATATGAGCTTTGCAATATTGATCTATTTGTAAGGAAATGCCCTTGATCTAGACAGAATTTTATTACAACTGTCATTTGAATATTAATGACATAGAAAAACTAAATGAAGATATTTATTCAGAATTAGAAGAAAAATCTATTCATGAATCACTTACCATCACAAACTTTATGTTAATAGGGATATATTTAAGAGTAATTGAGGTAGAGAGAGCAGATACATTATATTTCACAGGATCAATCAAGAATCTGCTCCCTCCCTGCCCCTTGAAAAAGATTAGATTCACATTAGAACTTACTATACTAACTTGATATAAAAAATAGTATAATTTTCTGCAAAAGTTTTAAAAGCTTAGAAATATATAATAAATAGAATGGTTAGTAAGTATACCTAATAAGTTACTTTTTAATCCACTTAGGTTTATTTAATAACAATGCCATTACTTGGACAAAAAATTTAAAAAAAGGAATAATTACCAAATCCATGAGTGCCTTATAAATGAAGAGAGATGTGGCATGAGGTTTTAAAAGCCCAAAGTTCAAAATTATGTCAATCATCTGTAATGCTGGATAAAAAAACTGAAAGATGACACTGAAGTTATAAAGAAAAGGCTGCATTCGTGTGTGTGTGTGTGTGTGTGTGTGTGTTTGAGCCTCCCTTACTCCCTTTCAGAAGCCATCATTTAAATTCTCTTCCCTACTTGATTATAACCTAATCTCAGTAAAGTGCCGTATAAACACATTGCAACCTACGTTATAAACACACTGGACTCAAACAACACCAACTTTGAACTTTATAAGCCCACTTATAGGGAGATTCTTTACTGCAAAATACTGTAAATGTATTTCTGTCCCTTATAATTTTCTTAATAACATTTAACCTTATTTTATTATAAGAATACAATATATAATACTTATGCAAAATATGTGTTAATCAACTGTTATCAGTAAGGCTTCAACAGTAGGCTATTAGTAGTTAGGTTTGGGGGGAATCAAAAGTCATAGGCAAATTTTGACTGTGTGGGGTTCAGTGCCTCTAACTCGCATATTGTTCAAGAATCAACTGTAAATAGTTGCTGGTTAAATGGAGATGGTGCCTATGAGTTTTTGCATGTTGACGGATGTTCTAACTTGAAATTTGGGAGAAAAGCAACCTTTATTTTTGCGTGTGGGGAAACATTCCCAAAAGCCCATTAATAATATTGCATGTGAGGCTGGATAATCCATCTATCAGTACAGAAAGCATAATATCGCTAGACTACTGGGTCAGAGAATAATGGATCCCACTCAGACGGGCCCAAGACAAAGGCATTAAAAAACTGAGTAATTTGGAGGGGGAGGGAAGATGGCGGCGTAGGAGGACGCTGGGCTCACCGCGCGTCCTGCTGATCACTTAGATTCCACCTACACCTGCCTAAAGAACCCAGAAAACCGCCAGAGGATTAGCGGAACGGAGTCTCCAGAGCCAAGCGCAGACGAGAGGCCCACGGAAGAGGGTAGGAAGGGCGGCGAGGGGGTGCGCGCTCCACGGACTGGAGGGAGGGAGCCGGGGTGGAGGGGCGGCTCTCCGGCCAAGCAGAGCCCCCGAGTCTGGCAGGCAAAAGTGGAGGGGCCTGACGGACTGTGTTCCCACAGCAAGCGGGACTTAGCGTCTGGGAGGTCATAAGTTAACAGCTCTGCTCAGAAAGCGGGAAGGCTGGAGGACAAAGGGAGGGAGAGCTGCTGAGCCCCCGGATGACAGAGCTCAGCTTGGCGGGGAACAAAGGCGCTCGCCAGCGCCATCTCCCCCGCCCATCCCCCAGCCAAAATCCCAAAGAGAACCAGTTCCTGCCAGGGAACTTGCTCGCTCTGCGCAAACACCCAACTCTGTGCTTCTGCGGAGCCAAACCTCCGGCAGCGGATCTGACTCCCTCCCGCTGCCACAGGGCCCCTCCTGAAGTGGATCACCTAAGGAGAAGCGAGCTAAGCCTGCCCCTCCTGCCCCCGTGCACCTTGCCTACCCACCCCAGCTAATACGCCAGATCCCCAACACCACAAGCCTGGCAGTGTGCAAGTAGCCCAGACGGGCCACGCCACCCCACAGTGAATCCCACCCCTAGGAGAGGGGAAGAGAAGGCACACACCAGTCTGACTGTGGCCCCAGCGGTGGGCTGGGGGCAGACATCAGGTCGGACTGCGGCCCCGCCCACCAACTCCAGTTATACATCACAGCATGGGGAAAGTGCCCTGCGGGTCCTCACCACTCCAGGGACTATCCAAAATGACCAAACGGAAGAATTCCCCTCAGAAGAATCTCCAGGAAATAACAATAGCTAATAAACTGATCAAAAAGGATTTAAATAATATAACAGAAAGTGAATTTAGAATAATAGTCATAAAATTAATCGCTGGGCTTGAAAACAGTATACAGGACAGGAGAGAATCTCTTGCCACAGAGATCAAGGGACTAAGGAACAGTCACCAGGAGCTGAAAAGTGCTTTAAACGAAATGCAAAACAAAATGGAAACGACGACAGCTCGGATTGAAGAGGCAGAGGAGAGAATAGGTGAACTAGAAGATAAAGTTATGGAGAAAGAGGAAGCTGAAAGAAAGAGAGAGAAAAAAATCCAGGAGTATGAGGGGAAAATTAGAGAACTAAGTGATACACTAAAAAGAAATAATATACGCATAATTGGTATCCCAGAGGAGGAAGAGAGAGGGAAAGGTGCTGAAGGGGTACTTGAAGAAATTATAGCTGAGAACTTCCCTGATCTGGGGAAGGAAAAAGGCATTGAAATCCAAGAGGCACAGAGAACTCCCTTCAGACGTAACTTGAATCGATCTTCTGCACGACATATCATAGTGAAACTGGCAAAATACAAGGATAAAGAGAAAATTCTGAAAGCAGCAAGGGATAAACGTGCCCTCACATATAAAGGGAGACCTATAAGACTCGTGACTGATCTCTCCTTTGAAACTTGGCAGGCCAGAAAGGCTTGGCACGATATCTTCAGTGTGCTAAACAGGAAAAATATGCAGCCGAGAATCCTTTATCCAGCAAGCCTGTCATTTAGAATAGAAGGAGAGATAAAGGTCTTCCCAAACAAACAGAAACTGAAGGAATTTGTCACCACGAAACCAGCCCTACAAGAGATCCTAAGGGGGATCCTGTGAGACAAAGTACCAGAGACATCACTACAAGCATAAAACATACAGACATCACAATGACTCTAAACCCATATCTTTCTATAATAACACTGAATGTAAATGGATTAAATGCACCAACCAAAAGACATAGGGTATCAGAATGGATAAAAAAACAAGACCCATCTATTTGCTGTCTACAAGAGACTCATTTTAGATCTGAGGACACCTTTAGATTGAGAGTGAGGGGATGGAGAACTATTTATCATGCTACTGGAAGCCAAAAGAAAGCTGGAGTAGCCATACTTCTATCAGACAAACTAGACTTTAAATTAAAGGCTGTATGGGGCGCCTGGGTGGCGCAGTCGGTTAAGCGTCCAACTTCAGCCAGGTCACAATCTCGTGGTCCGTGAGTTCGAGCCCCGCGTCAGGCTCTGGGCTGATGGCTCGGAGCCTGGAGCCTGTTTCCGATTCTGTGTCTCCCTCTCTCTCTGCCCCTCCCCCGTTCATGCTCTGTCTCTCTCTGTCCCAAAAATAAATAAAAAACGTTGAAAAAAAAATTAAAGAAAAAAATAAAGGCTGTAACAAGAGATGAAGAAGGGCATTATATAATAATTACAGGGTCTATCCATCAGGAAGAGCTAACAATTATAAAGGTCTATGCGCCGAATACCGGAGCCCCCAGATATATAAAACAATTACTCATAAACATAAGCAATCTTATTGATAAGAATGTGGTAATTGCAGGGGACTTTAACACCCCACTTACAGAAATGGATAGATCATCTAGACACATAGTCAATAAAGAAACAAGGGCCCTGAATGATACATTGGATCAGATGGACTTGACACATATATTTAGAACTCTGCATCTCAAAGCAACAAAATATACTTTCTTCTCGAGTGCACATGGAACATTCTCCAAGATAGATCATGTACTGGGTCACAAAACAGCCCTTCATAAGTTTACAAGAATTGAAATTATACCATGCATACTTTCAGACCACAATGCTATGAAGCTTGAAATCAACCACAGGAAAAAGTCTGGAAAACCTCCAAAAGCATGGAGGTTAAAGAACACCCTACTAACGAATGAGTGGGTCAACCAGGCAATTAGAGAAGAAATTTAAAAATATATGGAAACAAATGAAAATGAAAATACAACAATCCAAACGCTTTGGGACGCAGCGAAGGCAGTCCTGAGAGGAAAATACATTGCAATCCAGGCCTATCTCAAGAAACAAGAAAAATCCCAAATACAAAATCTAACAGCACACCTAAAGGAAATAGAAGCAGAACAGCAAAGGCAGCCTAAACCCAGCAGAAGAAGAGAAATAACAAAGATCAGAGCAGAAATAAACAATATAGAATCTAAAAAAACTGTAGAGCAGATCAACGAAACCAAGAGTTGGTTTTTTGAAAAAATAAACAAAATTGACAAACCTCTAGCCAGGCTTCTCAAAAAGAAAAGGGAGATGACCCAAATAGATAAAATCATGAATGAAAATGGAATTATTACAACCAATCCCTCAGAGATACAAACAATTATCAGGGAATACTATGAAAAATTATATGCCAACGAATTGGACAACCTGGAAGAAATGGACAAATTCCTAAACACCCACACTCTTCCAAAACTCAATCAGGAGGAAATAGAAAGCTTGAACAGACCCATAACCAGCAAAGAAATTGAATCGGTTATCAAAAATCTCCCAACAAATAAGAGTCCAGGACCAGATGGCTTCCCAGGGGAGTTCTACCAGACGTTTAAAGCAGAGATAATACCTATCCTTCTCAAGCTATTCCAAGAAATAGAAAGGGAAGGAAAACTTCCAGACTCATTCTATGAAGCCAGTATTACTTTGATTCCTAAACCAGACAGAGACCCAGTAAAAAAAGAGAACTACAGGCCAATATCCCTGATGAATATGGATGCAAAAATTCTCAATAAGATACTAGCAAATCGAATTCAACAGCATATAAAAAGAATTATTCACCATGATCAAGTGGGATTCATTCCTGGGATGCAGGGCTGGTTCAACATTCGCAAATCGATCAACGTGATACATCACATTAACAAAAAAAAGAGAAGAACCATATGATCCTGTCAATCGATGCAGAAAAGGCCTTTGACAAAATCCAGCACCCTTTCTTAATAAAAACCCTTGAGAAAGTCGGGATAGAAGGAACATACTTAAAGATCATAAAAGCCATTTATGAAAAGCCCACAACTAACATCATCCTCAACGGGGAAAAACTGAGAGCTTTTTCCCTGAGATCAGGAACACGACACGGATGCCCACTCTCACCGCTGTTGTTTAATATAGTGCTGGAAGTTCTAGCATCAGCAATCAGACAACAAAAGGAAATCAAAGCCATCAAAATTGGCAAAGATGAAGTCAAGCTTTCGCTTTTTGCAGATGACATGATATTATACATGGAAAATCCGATAGACTCCACCAAAAGTCTGCTAGAACTGATACATGAATTCAGCAAAGTCGCAGGATACAAAATCAATGTACAGAAATCAGTTGCATTCTTATACACTAACAATGAAGCAACAGAAAGACAAATAAAGAAACTGATCCCATTCACAATTGCACCAAGAAGCATAAAATACCTAGGAATAAATCTCACCAAAGATGTAAAAGATCTGTATGCTGAAAACTATTGAAAGCTTATGCAGGTAATTGAAGAAGATATAAAGAAATGGAAAGACATTCCCTGCTCATGGATTGGAAGAATAAATATTGTCAAAATGTCAATACTACCCAAAGCTATTTACACATTCAATGCAATCCCAATCAAAATTGCACCAGCATTCTTCTCGAAACTAGAACAAGCAATCCTAAAATTCATATGGAACCACAAAAGGCCCCGAATAACCAAAGTAATTTTGAAGAAGACCAAAGCAGGAGGCATCACAATCCCAGACTTTAGCCTCTACTACAAAGCTGTCATCATCAAGACAGCATGGTATTGGCATAAAAACAGACACATAGACCAATGGAATAGAATAGAAACCCCAGAACTAGACCCACAAACATATGGCCAACTCATCTTTGACAAAGCAGGAAAGAACATCCAATGGAAAAAAGACAGTCTCTTTAACAAATGGTGCTGGGAGAACTGGACAGCAACATGCAGAAGGTTGAAACTAGACCACTTTCTCACACCATTCACAAAAATAAACTCAAAATGGATAAAGGACCTGAATGTGAGACAGGAAACCATCAAAACCTTAGAGGAGAAAGCAGGAAAAGACCTCTCTGACCTCAGCCGTAGCAATCTCTTACTCGGCACATCCCCAAAGGCAAGGGAATTAAAAGCAAAAGTGAATTACTGGGACCTTATGAAGATAAAAAGCTTCTGCACAGCAAAGGAAACAACCAACAAAACTAAAAGGCAACCAACGGAATGGGAAAAGATATTTGCAAATGACATATCGGACAAAGGGCTAGTATCCAAAATCTATAAAGAGCTCATCAAACTCCACACCTGAAAAACAAAGAACCCAGTGAAGAAATGGGCAGAAAACATGAATAGACACTTCTCTAAAGAAGACATCCGGATGGCCAACAGGCACATGAAAAGATGTTCAACGTCGCTCCTTATCAGGGAAATACAAATCAAAACCACACTCAGATACCACCTCACGCCAGTCAGAGTGGCCAAAATGAAGAAATCAGGAGACTATAGATGCTGGAGAGGATGTGGAGAAACAGGAACCCTCTTGCACTGTTGGTGGGAATGCAAATTGGTGCAGCCGCTCTGGAAAGCAGTGTGGAGGTTCCTCAGAAAATTAAAAATAGACCTACCCTATGACCCAGCAATAACACTGCTAGGAATTTATCCAAGGGATACAGGAGTACTGATGCATAGGGGCACTTGTACCCCAATGTTTATAGCAGCACTCTCAACGATAGCCAAATTATGGAAAGAGCCTAAATGTCCATCAACTGATGAATGGATAAAGAAATTGTGGTTTATATACACAATGGAATACTACGTGGCAATGAGAAAAAATGAAGTATGGCCTTTTGTAGCAACGTGGATGGAACTGGAGAGTGTGATGCTAAGTGAAATAAGCCATACAGAGAAAGACAGATACCATATGGTTTCACTCTTACGTGGATCCTGAGAAACGTAACAGATACCCATGGGGGAGGGGCAGGAGAAAAAAAAAAAAGAGATTAGAGTGGGAGAGAGCCAAAGCATAAGAGACTGTTAAAAACTGAGAA
This sequence comes from Neofelis nebulosa, assembly GCF_028018385.1. Lineage (NCBI taxonomy): Eukaryota > Metazoa > Chordata > Mammalia > Carnivora > Felidae > Neofelis > Neofelis nebulosa. Next base: position 50,271,145 of record NC_080787.1, read on the forward strand.
CAAACTGAGGGTTGATGGGGGGTGGGAGGGAGGGCAGGGTGGGTGATGGGTACTGAGGAGGGCACCTTTTGGGATGAGCACTGGGTGTTGTATGGAAACCAATTTGACAGTAAATTTCATATATTAAAAAATAAAAAATAATAATAAATTAAAAAAAAACTGAGAACAAACTGAGGGTTGATGGGGGGTGGGAGGGAGGGGAGGGTGGGTGATGGGTATTGAGGAGGGCACCTTTTGGGATGAGCACTGGGTGTTGTATGGAAACCAATTTGACAATAAATTTCATATATTGAAAAATAAATAAATAAAAAAATAAAAATAAAAATAAATTTAAAAAAAACTGAGTAATTTGGTAGTATTGACATTTTAACAATATTTGTTCTTTCTATCCAGGAGCATGGAATCTTTTTCCATTTTTTGTGTGTGTGTGTGTCTTCTTCAATTTCTTTTATAAGCTTTGTATAGTTTTTGGTGTATAGATTTTTCACCTCTTTGGTTAGATTTATTCCTAGGTATTTTATGGGTTTTGGTGCAATTGTAAATGGGATCGATTCCTTGATTTCTCTTTCTGTTGCTTCACTGTTGGTGAATAGGAATGCAACCAATTTCTGTGCATTGATTTTATATCCTGCAACTTTGCTGAATTCATGAATCAGTTCTAGCAGTTTTTTGTTGGAATCTTTAGGGTTTTCCATATAGAGTATAATGTTATCTGTGAAGAGTGAACGTTTGACCTCTTCCTGGCCAATTTGGATGTCTTTTATTTCTTTGTGTTGTCTGATTGCAGAGGCTAAGACTTCCAATACTATGTTGAATAACAGTGGCAAGAGTGGACATCCCTGTCTTGTTCCTGACTTTAGGGGTAAAGCTCTCAGTTTTTCCACATTGAGGATGATATTGCGTTGGTTCATTCATATATGGCTTTTATGATCTCAAGGTAATGATCTTTCTATCCCTACTTTCTTGAGGGTTTTTATCAAGAAAGGATACCTTACACCTGTCAGAATGGCTAACATTAACAACTCAGGCAACAACAGATGTTGGCGAGGATGCGGAGAAAAAGAATTTTGCATTGTTGGTTGCAATGCACGCTGGTGCAGCCACTCTGGAAAACAGTATGGAGGTTCCTCAAAAAACTAAAAGTAGAACTACTCTATGACCCAGCAATTGCACTACTAGGTATTTATCCAAGAGATACAGGTATGCTGTTTCAAAAGGATACATGCACCCCAATCTTTATAGCAGCATTATCAACAATAGCCAAAGTGTGAAAAGAGCCCAAATGTCCATCGATGGGTGAATGGATAAAGAAAATGTGGTGTATACACACACACACACACACACAACACACACACACACACACACACAATGTGTATTACTCCACAATCAAAAAGAATGAAATCTTGCCATTTGCAACTACGTGGATGGAACTAGAGGGTATTATGCTAAGTGAAATTAGAGAAAGACAAATATCATATGACTTCACTCATATCAGGACTTTAAGAAACAAAACAGGTGAACATAAGGGAAGGGAAACAAAAATAATATAAAAACAGGGAGGGGGACAAAACATAAGAGACTCATAAATATGGAGAACAAACAGAGGGTTACTGGGGGGGTTGTGGGAGGGAGAGTGGGCTAAATGGGTAAGGGGAATTAAGAAATCTACCCCTGAAATCATTGTTGCACTATATGCTAACTAATTCAGATGTGAATTTAAAAATAAAATTAAATTAAAAATTAAAAAAAAAACAGTAATTCACTCAACACTGTTAAGTACCTCTAATTTAGAAGAAAAAAATAACAGAATTTCAGTGTCCTTGTGGCCTATTCTTAGTCATCTCGATGGGTTCACCATCCTATACCTGACCTTTAAATTTCAAGCTCCTCAAACATCTCCCCCAACTACTTCCTCTTCTGATTCAGAACCCTCTATGGATCTTTTTGCTCTAATCCATACCATTGTCTTAAAGTACAATATGAATGCGGGTAACTTTTTCAAATTTATATGTGTTTTTTTCTGAGTCACATTATTTCATCAAACTACTTTCCTAACATACCTTACTGACATGCCTTAAAGGGCACTTGATTCAGCATATCTGAAATTAAATTTACTATCTTCCCTCAAAAATATTTCTTATCCAGGGTTACATTTTTTAAAAGTTTATTTATTTTTGAGAGAGAGAGCACATGAGTAGGTCAGGTGGGGAGCACAGAGAGACGGAGATGGAATCCCAAGCAGGTTCCACAGTCAGTGCAGAGCCCCGTGCAGGGCTTGAACTCACGAACTGTGAGATCATGACGTGAGTCAAAATCGGATGCTTAATTGGCTGAGCCACCTAGGCACCCCCAGGGTTACATTCTTAACGACTGAAACTAGAATTTGCAGAACTGTGCAAGTCAAAAATCTAGCATTTAACCCTGATCACTCCTAGTTCCTAACCATCATAACCAATACTCTTTTATTTGGTATTGATATTACCTTCTAAATAGCTCTGAAAACTGTCTTTTTATCTTAACTCCTCCTCCCTCAGTTTCACCTACTTTCTTCCCTTGCTTGGACTATTCTAATTGTTAGCTAATAGTTTTCACCTCTTTGATTTCTGCCTCCTTTGAATCCATTCTATACAAGGCAAACCAGGATGATATTTTAAAACTGAAAATCTTATTGTTCCTCAATTTCTCGCCCCAGTCCATTTTCTAGTTAAGCCCCTACAACCTCTTTCAGCTGTTAGAATATCGTTTTCCCCCACAAATCAATGCCTTGGCACTTGTCCTTTCTTCCATCTCCCTAGAATATTTTATTCAAACCATCTTTTCCTACAAAACTCCTGTTCTGCTGTCAGCTCTCAACTCACATGGCTTTTTCTTAAAATAGACTTCATTGATGTCCCATATTGAATCAGGGTCCTTCATAGGATTTTACAATACGTGTAACTTTTCAATATGTTTAGTACTTTGTAAATATATTTGTATGATCACTCTATGTCTGCTTTACCCTCTATGCTATAGATCCCACAAAGGCAGGTGCCTCATATGTTTTCATGACTCACTGTGTAGTGGATATTTAGTATACTCAGTATAACTTGTATACTACTGTATGTATATACATATACAAGTTAAAAACTATGTGATGTTTGAGTAAATGAAATAATACAGGAGTAAAACCAAGTATTTAAAAATTAAAAACCTATAAAACAAACTTGTGGAGTATTAAAAAAAGGTTTTGCTTTATTTGTGCTATTGGTATTTAACTGTATTAACAGTTAAATCTTACTATTAATTCCTCAATTTCATTGGGGAGCAATGTAATTTGTCTAACTTTATTTGAGAGAATTTGCTATGAAATCAAGGATAGGAAGTTTAAATTGATTAGGCATTGAACAAGATACTCCTTGGAACATCTTTAAGATTTCCCTCAATTTCTGACCAGTTCACAGTCATAAGACCCACTCTTAAGAATATGCTATGGATTGGATAAAGGAGCTTGAATACAAAAGAGATTTTTAAAATCACTTTTCCCTCAAGATATTTATATATTTAATGACATTTGTGCACAATCCTTTGTCCTTTATGTTTTTATATGAGAGAGACACCATTCCTCTTTCTCATTTTAAAAATCTAACACTTATTCTACTGTATGGTCCCTTTATAATATGCTTGCACATATGCAAAATAGAAATGTGTATATATATATATATATATATATATATATATATATATACTGTCTTGATTATGATTCAGTGGAAAACTCTTAATACACCGAACATTAATGGCTACAGGACTACTTAGACTTTACATTCAGGTACACGAAGTGGTTGAATGTAAAAGAATGAATAAATATCCCTCATACAAACATTAACCATAGTACTAATATAGTGACTTTACTAATATGAATCAGAATTTACTTGATTTTTTACAATGTTAATAGAAAAAAAGAGGGGTGTGTTATGCTTAAAATGATATCCAATTCATAAGGAAGTAAAGCAACTGCAAACACATACACGCCTGAAAACAGCACAAAAAATGCAGGATATGAAGCAAAAACTAACAGAATTGAAAAGAGGAGATAATACAACAAAATTAGTTGGAGACTTCAGTAACCCATTCCCAATAGCTGACTGAATAGCTAGACAGAAAATCAGTAAGCATAAAGAAGACACAAATAACACTGTCAGTCAACTTGACTTAACTTACATCTATAGAACACTCTGCTGCAATACCAGAAAAAAAAATGCATTACAAGTGTGCATGGAACACTCCCAGAATAAGTCATAGGCTCGTCCATAGAAAAGTCTCAATATGTTGGTAAGAACTGGATTCATACAAAATGTATTTCTTGACCAAAATGGAATTAAAATAGAAATCAAAAACAAAATTTGAAAAAAGTCACAAATATTTGGTAAATAAATAACACATTTCTAAATAGCCCATTGCTCAAAAAATAAATCACAATGCATATTTTTAACTTAATTAAAAATAAAATAAAAAATATCAAAATTTATAGCATTAATCTAAAGCAGTACTATAGAGAAATTTAGAGTCTTAATTGCCTATCTTAGAAAAAAAGAACATAAAATAGATAACTTAATCTTCTACATTAAGGAAATTGAACAAAGGAATGGCAAATTAAACCAAAAGTAAGCAAAGGAAAAATTAATAAAGATTAGAATGGAAATGAATGAATGAGAAAACAGAAAAACAATGGATAAAATCAACAAAAGCAAAGGTTGGTTCTTTCAAAGATTGGCAAATGTTTAGCTAGACTGTCAAGAAGAAAATAGAGAAGACTCAAATTATTAAAATTAAGAACAAAAAAGGAAATATTGCTACTGATCTTTCAGATCTTAAAAAAAAATATGAGCAGGGTGGGGTAGGGATGTCTGGGTAGTTCAGTCAGTTAAGTGTCCAACTCTTGATTTTAGCTCAGACCATGATCTCATGGTTCGTGAGTCCGAGCCCTGTGTCTCAGTGCTGAGAACATGGAGCCTGCTTGGGATTTTTCTCTCCTCCTCTCTGTGCCCTTCCACTGCATGTGCTTTCTCTCTCAAAATTAATAAATAAACTTTCAAAATGTTTTTAAGAAAATTATAAAGGTACTATACACATACAATTTACATTAATTAGAAAAGTCCCTAGAAAGACAGTAATTACTAGAACTAACTCAAAAGAAATGAAACTTCTGAAAGAAAAACAACAGGTAAAGAAATTGAAGTACCAATTTTAAAATTTCCAAAATAAAATGTCCAGGCCTGGATAGGAGAAAACAATCCTCAACTCATTTTATGAGGCCAACATTTGGTGATACCAAAACACCAGGTGAAGATAAAACAAGAAAACTACAAGCCAACATCCCTTATGAGCACAGACACAAAATGCTCAACACAACAGTAACAAAGCAATTCCAACATCTAAGAACACAATGAGTATTTACAATTTAAAGGACAAAAACATATGTCCAGACAAAAGTTTGCTAACTTTTGAGTTTCTGGCTCATTCTATCACCCATAATGGAATCACTAAAAATCTTGATTCTCTTTCTCTCTCTTTCTCTTTCTCTGCCCATCCCCTTCTCTCTCTCTCTGTCTCTTTCCCTCTCTCTCTCTCCCTCTCAAATAAATAAACTTTAAAAAAGAAACTGATTTTAAGAGATAATTTATCCTCTATTTCCTGCCTCAGGACTTGACTAGTTTTGTATGAAATATTTTTAGAAATGGGAAGTGTTTTCTAATACCAAATTTACTCTTCAAGATTTTTAGTGATTCCATTATGGGTGATAGAATGAGCCATAACCATAAGAGAAAGTGGCTTCCCCCAACTTTCTATCTTTGACAACACTGAACTCAGATTTGGTTTGCCACATTCCCTTTCCTGTTTTGTTTTGTTTTGTTTTGTTTTCCCCCCCAATCTGGGTAAACTGTCTCTTGATAAACAAAATGTTCCAGATGTGTTATGAAAAGGCCTGTCAGAGACCCACGCACTGAATCCCCAGCAGTGAAAGATAAGTCAGCCCTCAAGTCACTTCCGTGCCAAACCCTCTAGGAGCGAGTTTCCAGGTATGTGCATCAAGGAAGCTCCTTTCTCCCTTCCCCTTCTAGAGAGAGTAGCTACTCCCCTCCTCTGATTGCAGGTCCATTCAGGACCAGATTCATAATTGGCAGGTGCATAATAAAAACGCTGGGTTTCTTGTTCAAAAAATCACTAAGAATTTCAAAACAGCGAGAGCAGAGCATTCAATCAAGTGTTGGGCCCTTGTTGTAAGGGGCCTGTGTGACTACACAGGTCACAGGTCCCTGAAACCTGTCCTGGTTCCAACCGTTGACTTGGTAGCAGATATTCTTTCAAGCACTCAAATCCTAACGATTGGCACTTGTTATCCTGATTCTGCAGTTTGAAGAATGCTCTTAAGTGAGCACTAAAGTCTTGATTGGGAATGAGTCAGCAATGCTTACCTAATTACTGTCAAGAGGAAAGCTGTCTCTCAAATAAATGAGAGGTAAATAAGCCTCTTGTCACAACAGTTAAAGATAAAAAATAAAAATAAAAATGCTATTTGATGTAAGCTAAATGACTAAAAGAAAGAACAAAATATTTCTACTTAAAAGAAACTTGTACCCAGTACCTTAGGTTTATAAGAACATAGGACACCTTATGGTGTCTGTTAAGCATTGTCAATGGCTTCATATTTTGTGATATAGAACTTGGATTAACTCCACACTTTAGACAAATCTTAATTGGTAGCATTTCTTATTTCAAAATTTTCAGCCATTCAAACAAGCTGAAAACAGGACCAGAATTTTAAAAGCGTAGATAGGAACTGTTTTTTTGTTAAATTTGCTCACTTTTAGTAAGCACTGAGTGATAGAAGATATACATCCTAGCACATTTGGACAAGGCTATCTTAATTTCACAGTCAAGAGGTTCCTATTTACTTTTCTCTAGCCATTTATCCAGCACCAATTTCACTTTTTTTTTTTTTTCAGTTCAGCCACAAGATATTCTCTAGTTGCCTTCTGGAACTCCTGTCAATATTTTGAATTTCTTTCTTCAATTGCTCTCAGTTCTGTGTGGAATCTTGGTAATGTCTGAAAATTTCCTCAGTGCTTGTTAGGTCCTGGGATTTCTCTGATATCTGTAAATGCCATTATGAGGAACAGATTAGGTTTCCAAAGTATCTTGTATGGTTGGACTGGCAAAATGACCAAGAGGATACAAATTTTGTACCTGACTCTTCACCTGTCTTCTCTGATCTAAATGGATCTGATGTTTAGAATGTCAGCTCGCAAACTCAGCTGGTCATGGAATCTGTTTTCTACCCTGTAACATTTTTCTTTTCAAGAAACTGATTTTAAGGGGCACCTGTGTGGCTTAGTTGGTTAAGCATCTGACTCTTGATCTTGGCTCAGGCCATGATCTCATGGTTTGTGATTCTCTTTCTGCCTCTCTCTCTCTGCCCTTTCCTCCCTCTCCCTTTCTCACAAAATAAATAAATAAACTTAAAAAAAGGAACTAATTTTAAGAGCTAATTTACCCTCTATTTCCTGCCTCAGGACTTGACTAGTTTTATATGAAAGATTTTTAGAAATGTGAACTGTGTTTTCTAATACCACATTTACTCTACTTTGTAATTTATTCAAACATATCTTCCTCTCTCAAATAGGAAATATTTGCTTTTCCATTCAACTTTTAAGTTAATATCTGAAGATAACTATAGTTCTCATGAAGTTATAAGATATAATGCAGAGAATTCCCATCTATCCTTTACCCAGTTTCCCCGGTGGTAGCATCTGGCAAAACTATAGTACATCACATAACAAGGATTTACGTTCATACAATCTGATGTTATTCAAATATCCCATTTCATGGCACTTGTGTGAGTGTGTGTGTGTGTGTGTGTGTGTGTGTGTTGAGCCCTATACAATGTTATCGTGTGTCAGTTTGTTTACTCACCACCACAGACAAGAAACAGTCTAGGTTTCTGTCTCTGGGTTTTTGCTCAGGTTTATTCTATCTAGAAAAATATTATTACCATGTTGTCTGCCTGATGAGCTCCTTTTCTCCTTTAAGAAACAGAAACAGTCTCAGTGTCCCCTTGGGTTACTGGATAGACTGGAAATCCTAGATAACAATTTCAAGAGGAGCAGAAGTTAGGATGCAACAATATCAAATTAAGACGTAAACATTTACCTTTTTGATTTCTAAGTAGTAAATACCCATTAGACAACAGATATGCAGTTTTGTGAATTTGTAGGATATTCACAGCAAGAAATATCAATCTGGTACTATGTGAATTTTTGACATTAGGCAAGTCTTTCAGCCTCTGATCTAAGTGTTCTCATCCATAATATGGGGAAGTCGTACTTGATGACATTTTGTGGCTGTCATGCTCAGATGACCTGGTAGACTTGTCTTCCTAGGTGCCACCTCTCAGAATCCACTGCTATGTATATCTTTTAAATGCTATTTATCTATTTTGAGAGAGAGAGAGAGAAAGCGTGAGTGAAGGGAGGGGCAAAGAAGGAGGAGAGAGAGAATCCCAAGCAGCCTCTATGTGTCAGCACAGAACCTGTTGCAGGGCTTGATCCCGTGAAGCATGAGATCATGACCTGAGCTGAAATCAGAACTGAAATCAAGAGGTTTGGCATCCCTCCACTGCTATATTGACACAGAGGCCACACTTTCCATGAGCGGAGCTGAGCCAATGACTGAGCAGGATGGGCACTATTATGCCCATCCTGATGGTTTAGTCATTAGAATCTGATGACTTACTCATTCTAATGACTAATGATCTAATGACTAATGATGATTAGCTCATTCTAATGACTCAATCATTTCAAACTTGTTTGTATGTGGTGGAGAACTCCACAAAGTCAGTAGAGTTCACTAGTTATTGCAAACTTACATTGACAACCTACAAAGGAATAATGAGAAACTAAGGGACATTAACAAGCAATTAAAAGCACTCTGTGAGAGAAAGTGGGCCTTTGGGGGGACTTAAAAGAAGCTATTATTGGCTTCTGGGGAAGAACATGCATAGATAAGGAGCAAACTCAGGACCTGATAGATTTGCAAAGCTCCAAGGATATTCAAATGATCATCCAAGCATGTTATACTAAAATCAGAGTCCATCCAAAGCACTGAGATCTTGAAAGAAGGAATAGGGATTTCTGGACAGATTCTCTGAGAATGTTGGCCCTGCAGTATCCATGAAGCTTTAGGGCTTGCAGAAAGAGCTCATCTTTCCCTAGTTGGTACTACAACATATCCCTACCACTTTAGAGGGCATTGAGGATGATACTTCCTCACAATGAAATAGGTATTCCTTTTGGAAGCTATACCACCTCTCCTGGCTGTCATGAAGAAATCTAAGTTTAAATCCTAGCATCATCAGGCTGAGGATATAATGCACCTGAAAAGGGAGGAAAAAAAAGATTATATTCTAAGTGGGGCAACAGAAATCAGCTAGCATGTTCCAGTAAGTGTCAGAATACTATCTCTAGGATTGGATTTTAGGGTGTTTATTCAAGAGAGCTGGAATATAACACAGAATAAATAAGAATTCCTTACCTGGAGTACTTTATTGGAGTATAGATTATAACACCCTGGCAAAGAATCCACAGGATGAGGTAAACTCAGTGATAAGAGGATCATATAAGTGTGGAGAAATCAATGACCTATCCTGAATTAAGGGGAAATGACTGAATTTCCCTGAAAGATGATGAAGAAATAGATTAAGGAAGTGGGAATGATGGAATGGATATATTATATGAAACTGTAAGACACCATGAGAATATAATCCATGGAGCCCATAGGAAAAACCATTTTCCAGGGCTATCAGGAATGCATTGGTGAGAAAAGTACCAATGCCACTAAGAAGTTCAGTGGTGGCTCACCTCTGCAGGCCAAAGCTGATGATAACAGAGAAGTCCCAGGCCAGGGCTCATTAATATTCATGGAGATAGAGCAGCCCTGAACCAATATAGACCAGGTGGTAGCATTTAACTGCCAGAAACCAGGAAGATACAATTATCATAATAACCATCAAGGTCAGAGGGACACCTGAGAAATCTTGGCCCACAGGGTTTTTACAGAGATGGTTAATAGTGCATGGTGTCCCTACAAGGAAAATATAGAGAGCCAACAAAGCTATGGCTTAATATCTACAGCCAGAAAAAGGCAAGAATGAATGAGTAGGAGAAAGAGATATTGCCTCAATAAAAATTCATGATTTCTTTCTTAGTTCCCAGACCTGAGCTAATTTTCAGAGCTAGAACCTGTCATCTAACAAAGTGAAAGGTCCCTAAGAGGATAACCCTGTAATACTGTGGCAAGTACCATTTCCCTCATTGTGCCATTAAAGAACTTACTGCTGTTTACATTTTCCAAATATATTGAAGAAAATATGACATGGAATCTAAGTTGACAGTGATACCCAGAGATTGAAAGCATTATCATGGCTCTCCTATAGGAAGAAGTTTGCAAGGGCCAGGTAATAAAGGGAGTCAGGGTATCCTGACTGAAATGTGGATGCCATTGTATCCACTGCATTCACAGGCCCACCAAGTGGTCATTTCACCATTCTTGAATCTCACAGTTAAAATTTATATACTTGGAAATTAGAGCAATCCACCCCTTGGATTGCTAACCTGTGGAGTAAGAGTATGAAATAAAAAGCCAAAAGGGAACATCCTCAATTACCTTCTTCTTCTCCAAGACCAAAATAATAATTCAGAAAAATGTTGTATCACAGGGGAAATGGTAGAATTAGTGCTTCCATTAAATACCTAAAGGATGGTGGTGGTCTTTACCAAATCTCTTTTAAATTCATCAGTCTAACCCTTTGGAAACTGTATGGATCCTAGAGAGAGACTGTAGATTACTATAAACTCCACCAACTAGATACCCTGACCCCAGCTGTTTCAGTGAACATGGTATGGCTGCTAGAATTGATTATATAGTACAAGGTCAATGATTTGCTGAATATGTTGTTTTCTATCTCAGTGAGAAGAGAAGATCAGAAACAATATGTATTTATGTGTAATGGACAAATACTTATTTACAGCTTAACCTCAGAGCTGCATTACTATTCATTCACTCTGTCATAATATAGTCTGAAAATATCTGGATTCCCTAAAGATCCAACAAAATAGCACACTAAACTCTTACATTGGTTACATCATTTGATCATATAGAATGGGCAGCAGATAGTTTGTACACCGCAGGTAATGCATTCTAGAAGGTGAGAAATTAGGTACTGGAAGTTGTAAAGTTGCTGGTCTAGAAGCAATACATTTTGAGATATAAATGGTATATCCGTCATCAAACCCTATCAGAAACCAAGGATACAAGTAACCTACGTAAGCAAGTAACCCAAACTCCCATGTCATCCCCAGTGACTACACCAAATAAACCTTTCCCAGGTTGCATTTATGACCATTTGGAAAGGAAGATGGTCCTGCATAACCAGCTGAATGTGGAGGAAAAAGCTCAAGCTTAGTTTAGCAATGAGTTAGCTCAGTGTCAGGGATGCAAGATGAAAGTGGTTGGTGGCTAGAGAATAACCACATTCAAGGCTGTCTTGTGAAATAGTGTAAAAAATAAATATCTCCAAAGGGAAAATCTAGAAGCAGTCCACCTGGGCATTCATCTTTTACCCAAGTAGCCTAGGGGGAGATGAAAGATTAGATAGATAGTTGATACACTCACACACACACACACACACACACACACACACACACACATACACATATTCCTGGGAAGTGACAAATGACCTGGCCTTCTGGTTAGGTGCCTAAAAGGAAAATGACTAGAGACCAGATATGAGAAAGTCAGATCTAGTGGCATGAAGATGTACAAAAGGGGTAAGCACAAAGTGTGAAAAACTTTTGTATTACGCTTTAACACCCACCAGAAAGTATGCATCCAAAAGGAGGAAGTGAATAATCAGTTAGTCAATCAATTAGGGTTGACATTAGCCGGTCTTCATTATTGGCCACCCTGAAATTGGCACAATATGCACATGAGCAGAATGGTCCTAGTGGAAGAGATGAGAGATATGTATGGACCTGGAAGCGTATCCAATCAAGGCTGAACTAGCTACCGCTCCCTCTGTATACTGAAACTGTAAGCAACAAACATCAATGCAGAGCCACTGACATGGCACCTTTCCTCAAGAGGACAAATCACAGGCCACTTGAAGAACAAGTCAATTATATGGGGCCTCTTATGTTCTGAAAAGGCCAGTGGTTATTTTTCACAAGGATGGTTACTGAACACGTTTTTAGCTTTCCTGCCCATAGAAATCCGTAGCACCATTATCTGGGGGCTTAGAAAATGTCTGATACACAAGCACAGAACTTCAAATGAAAGAACATTGAAATAGGAGATCCACTGCATAGCAGAGTGGGTGTGGCAGTGGACTCATGACCATGGGATTCATGGATATTATCACATACTCTACTACTCAGAATTCATTGGCCTCACATTGTACTGCAACTATGAATTTAGAGTTTCAAAGGACACAACTGAAACTCCAGGTCAGAGGACACATTCTGACATGATGGTATGCCATCCTTCATAATCCAATATATACATTAACAGAATAAACACAGGAGTCTAGAAGGAGGAGTGGCCTCAGGTAATCCGCTTGGTTGCATAGCGATACTTCCTTGCCCCGTTATAGCTGGTAATAGATTTATGCACCATCCTTATCTTGAGGAAGCTAGAATTATAACTCAGACATCTCAGACATGTCTTTAGATTATCTGGCATCCACTAGCACCTGCTAAGTGATAGCAGTAGACATAAGAAATTTAGATTAGAAAGTAGAGGCTGATGGGACACCCGGGTGGCTCAGTCAGCTGAGTGTCCAATTCTTGACTTCAGCTCAGGTCATGATCTCATCTTTTGTGAGTTCAAGTCCCACATCAGGCTCTACACTGACAGTGCAGAGACTGCTTGAAATTCTCTCTCTCTGCCCCTCGCCCCCCATACACTCTCTCAAAAATAACTAAACAGTAAAACAAAACAAAACAAAAAAAAGAATGTAGATTCTGATGATGAGTACTAGTTGTGACCACAAGACCAACTATAGTAACAAGGATTATAGTTCATCCCATTAACTTCATTCTTCTAAGCTGCTCCTTGGGAAGTAAGACTCATGTAGGACCAGGTTGGACATGAATGTTCATGGAAATTATCTGTGTGGTACACGAGATGGACTAAAGTGACCATGAAAATTGCTACTCCAATATCCTACTGGACAGAGCAAAGTAGACTGATTGTCCGAGCTGTATCTCTCTGGATCCTTCATAATGTTTCATCATGCCACACTTCCTTCATGATACTTCCAAACAGTGACTGAGTACCACAGGAATGTTAGTACATACCCATTCCTGCAGGACAGAGCACTCTTCTGGAGGGTATCTTTGCCTCAGCAATGGCCCGTTGGCTTTGTCGAAATTCCCTCTAAGAGACTCCTAGAGAATGTTCCTCCCTTCCAGCTCTGCATTCACTGGTGTCAGATTGCATCACAGTCTACAGGATCACCCTGCTTCTGTCTCTCTCCTCTCTTTCATCTTTAATGGTATATCTCTTGCACGTGTCTATTCATCTTGATGTCTGCTTCTCAGATGAGTCAAATGTGCACACCTTTAAAATCAATTCTATGTTGAAGTTGCTGTGATCTGGTGGAAATTATCATGTGTCATTCTCAAGATCCCACTTTTCCCTTAAAATGTTGTCTTCTCTTTTCCCTTTTCCTTCTTTCAAAAAGTCTAAAGTGCCAGAAAACTGGTATAAATTCAGAGACTGACTAAAGAGGCTAAGAGTAAGAAAGTGGTGTTTGCATTTCAGATAAAATTGGAGGAAAGTTTTCTAGATTCTATTTTTCTAAAGCCATTACATCACTTTTCCCATCTTCAAAAATTCAAAATGAAGCAAGTGAAAGTAAGTTATATTTTTATGCAATCTTGGCCTACTTTGAAATGCTTAAAGGTGTACCTGTCTTTGATAAGTCACTTTACAAACCTACTCCTCCTCTCTAATTCACCCTGATCCTTGCTTGTTATAGTACTGAATATACTTTCTTCACAAGGCTAAGAAGTTGCACTTTGTAGCTTAAGTACATGTATATTCTATGGTGTGGGAGCATTAATTTAATATGTTCAAGCTATAAAAAGAGGCATTAATTCAGCAAGTCACTTCATCTCTCTAGGCCCACATTTCTTCATCTCTAAAAGTAGGAGTTTGACTAAATATCTTTTAATTCCTTTTTGCAAATTCCGTGACTCTGTCATCCTATAATATATACATTGCAGCACTTCTGAAAGAATTAATGTTTGTGAATTAATTTTCAACTCAAGGATGAGAGGTTTATAGTGTTGCCAAATGCTATATATCCTATTCAATAAAGCCGCAGGGAAGCTTACTTTGCCTGAAATGGGTACTGTCAGTGGCATCCCGTACTCTGCCTCTGTGCCTCTGCACAGCAGATATCTGAATAGGACAGAAGTTATAAGAATTCCCCCAATCGAGCAGCATACCATGGGAGGGGCAGTAATGAATTACATTGCTCTTCAGAGATCATCAGCCCAGCAGGCTACATTGATCAGAAGACTATCCCTGCAGAAATTGCTTGGTTGGGGATTTCCAATGAAGTTGCTAATATAAAATCTGCTAGTACTGGAAATTTGCTGCACACCATAAGTGTGGAAATTTAACCTATGTAAAGCAAGGCATTTCAAATGTTGCAGGAGTTTGCTATTTTAAGACATAATGGGATGGATTCAGATAGAAGTTGGGGAGGTAATATATATTACACGTAGCCTGGTATAGTGAGCTTAGAGATTTACGGACTCCAACTAGCTATCCACACTCATGCTGATGAGTGTATCATCATGTACGTGGATGATAAAAGGTGGGTCTATAGGTCTTGGATGACTGATGATGTGATGGACTCATCATTTGTTTCCCCTTCTAACGTTTTTATTTCCCTCCGGAATATTAGAAAAAATACCAAACCTTGAACCCAGATTAAAATACTGATTCACTCACTTACTGACAGTGTGACCCTTCTGAATTTGAATTTCTTCATTTGAAAAATATTAACCACTTGAAAGTTTGCTGTTATAATTAGAAACAACAAAAGTAGAACGTTTTCACAGGACCCCTCAGGCCAATGCGTAGTCAAATATCCAGTTATGATATAAAATCATAATTACCTGTTAATAAATAATTGTTCTTTAGACAAGTATAGTGAATAGTTAAAAAAAATCGTAACAATTTTTGGATGTATACTTAGTCTACATACAGTTAAGCTTAGCACTTCAATAAAGTTATAAATATACTTACATGCACACAATTCTACATGGATTTAATGTGGTAGATAAAGCTGCTTATAAAAATAATTTGCATCTCTAAGCATTTTTAATCAAGAGTTCATAAACTATAAGAAATATGAAAATAAAAATGTTTGTATTTATATATATGCATATTATATATATTACATTTAAATATTACCTATGAGCATTTATGTTATATCTAAAATATTAAATATTCATCCATATATAACTTCGAGTCACAAGTCTACATGATAACCTTTTTAAAAATGTTTTTATTTATTTATTTTGAGAAAGAAAGTGTGCACATGTACAGAGGAGGGGCAGAGAAAGAGGGAGAGAGAATCCCAAGCAGGCACCATGCTGTTAGCACAGAGCCCGATGTGGGGCTCGAACTCATGAACTTCCAGGAGATCATGACCTGAGCCAAAATCAAGAGTAGGATGGGGAAAATGGGTGATGGGCATTGAGGAGGGCACTTGTTGGGATGAGCACTGGGTGTTGTGTCTAAGTGATGAACCATGGGAATCTACTCCAAAACACAAAACCACACTTTACACACTGTGTCAGCCGATTGACAATATGTTAAAGAAAGAAAGAAAGAAAGAAAGAAAGAAAGAAAGAAAGAAAGAAAGAAAGAAAGAAAGAAAGAAAGAAAGAAAAGAGAGAGAGAGAGAGAGAAAGAAAGAAAGAAAGAAAGAAAGAAAGAAAGAAAGAAAGAAAGAAAGAAAGAAATGCTAAGTTGAATGAGTATATGGAGGTTTGAGCTCATTTTAAACTTCAAAATATTCATGGTGATCTGTAACCTTTTTGGCCTCTAGCACCCAAGTACCAGAAGTACAGTATCAAAACCTAAATGAAATAACTGACTTTTTCAGTGGAAAAAAAAAAAAAAAAAGAGTGGGATGCTTAACTGACTGAGTCACCCAGGCCCCAATGATAACCTTTTTTAAATCTCTGAGAAAATACAGGAAAATCACAATATGACATCAGAAGATAGATCAAACAGAACATAGCCAAAAGTGAGACTTTATGACAGTGAAGTCCAGCAGAAAACAATGAGGAAAGAGAAGACTGTTATACATTGGGAAAGTGACAAAGTAACAAAATACAGGCAGTCAACAAGAAAAACGTCATCAGTCATCAACATGGAGGGCATAACATGGATTGTATGCATTACAGCTGAGAGCCCTGCCATGCAGTATATTGAACTAAAATTAAACTGTTTCTAATGGGAATTTTTGTGAAATGTTAGGTGGAAATGGAGGCTGTATGAACAGAAAGGAAACAACTCTGTCATTTTTAATAATGTGAATCAATAGATCAATATGTATGCCAGAAGAATGCTCAAGGGTCTGAGAATTCCAAGAGCTGATTGTAGTTTTGGGCTTTCCAACTAAAGTTTGGGGTAAACTAGAACAAGTTCCTTAATTTATCGCTATCTGTTTTCTTTTCTTTAAACTGGACTACATAATTTAAAATTTGCTTCCATCTCTTTAACCTTTTTAAAGAGATAGTCTCTCAGAAAGTGATCTGTAGAGTATTAAACCAATACACCTGACATATTTGCTGATCTCTTTGAGGAAAAGAAGAGAAAAAAATAAAACTTGTGATGTTTAATTGTTTTATTTTAAAGCACCAATGTCGTGACTTTGATTATATGTTGTAGGATTCGACTGCCTGGTGCAACAAGCATATTATTGTAGCTATAGAGAACATGGAAGGACCAGGTTGTATGTACTTCCAGCAAGGATATGTCAGCTGCACCTAGGTAAAGGGGATCTAATTATGGAATGAACGAACATGCAGGTGCAGGAATGTTCCCTTAAATTGACTGAAGGTAAGACATGTTTTCATATTCCTGTCACTTTCATAGTTTCCTGTGCAATTTAAATTTTCAAATGGCAAATACCTGTCTCTCAGACCCACTTATGTATTTTGTGCAGAGCCAACCAGAAGACTGAAAATCAAAGGGGTATGCCAAAAAAAAAAAAAAAAAAAAAAATGTATCTCCATTCACCAGGGTAGTTAAAGGAAACCCAAAGGCAGTCTCATCCCTTATTTTCTCCCACCCTGTACATGTCGACACTGCTTGTGAAACATGAAAAAACATGAAAGTACCTGTCTGGAATTAAACTGAGAAGTCTCTCTTTATCATAGTATTGTAACAAAAATATCATTCAAAGATTTTTCTGGGTATCTTAAGTTCATTTATCAAATTCATTTTATCAAATTCATTTATAAAATATTTATCAAATATCATTCATTTATCAAATATCAAACACTCGTAATGAGTGATAGACTTGCTTGGTGTTGTGGGTAGTGAGATAAACAAGGAATGACCCCTGTCCTTCGAAATGAAATACATAATTTTAACATTAACAGGTATCATTTTGACAGCTGGTTTCTCATGCTTGGAGTAGAAACAATGATACAAATTCAAAAATCTCATTTCCTCTCCCTCCTGAGTACATATCTAAGCTGCCTCTCCCAATCTGTTTTTATTTTTATTTTTTTTCAACGTTTTTTATTTATTTTTGGGACAGAGAGAGACAGAGCATGAACGGGGGAGGGGCAGAGAGAGAGGGAGACACAGAATCGGAAACAGGCTCCAGGCTCGAGCTGTCAGCACAGAGCCCGACGCGGGGCTTGAACTCACGGACCGCGAGATCGTGACCTGGCTGAAGTCCGACGCTTAACCGACTGCGCCACCCAGGCGCCCCTCCCAATCTGTTTTTAATAACCTGCAGCCATATATATAATTTCTCTTCAGTGGAATATGGTGGAAGTAGTGTGTCATGCATGTAAACCTGATTCCTACAAAACTCTTACACTTTCCTAGGTATCAGGGAAACTTCTATTCTCAATCAGGTCTCCACAACACAGGAGCAATTTTTAACTTTCCCTGCAGTGAAATGTCATCTGACAAGAGATGACGGGTGACACTCAGAGAACTGTTTCCTGAAATATACTTTGGAGATAGCATATGTTCTGCCTTCTTTTGGTGAGAAATGCAGACAATAGATACAGATTCTTTCTAAATATGTGGGTGTCAGGCAATGATAGGGAACCTAGAGAAACACATTTCTAATCATTGCTTATGCCTAAAATTTCATCTTATGAAAATTTCATTAGGAGGGTATTTCTCAGGGAACCTTTAAATGATGAAGGACCATTGTCTGTTTGAATGTTTGCATTAGGGTGAGTGTATCTTAAATATCCATGGTGAAATAAGTGGGAATCTCACATAGAAAGTTGAGAAAACTAAATAAAAGACCCAAAGCTTTAGACAAAATGCAGGCGTAAGAGGCCAAAGAAGAAAAGGATAGATTAGTGGCTCCCCTAGTGTGCATGCTTCTTTGCAAGATACATCATAATTAATTAATCTTTACAATCACACTAGAAACTTGAGCATAATTTCTCCAACTTACAAATGAGAAAATATACTCAACATGTTTACTACTTTTCCCACTCATGGTGGAACCAAAGCTCACTCCATTGGTTTGCTATTTCCTGTTTACCACATTGCTCAAACTTATATTTTATACTGGTACATACTCCTATTATTGTCACTGTTATTTTCAGAACGGTAGCTTTTTTTCTTCCAAATAAATATATATTCCATATAAGATAAGATTAACCATTTATTATTTCATTCAGTGGTTTAAAGAAAATTAGGATATTGCTTATTGACAAGTTAGGAAAATGGAGGATAAACTACAAGGATATAAACGTAATTTAATGAAGAAAGCCCAAGTTACTCTATATATCCATTTCCTCCCTAGGAAAGTGAGGTTCATTATTGAGATAGCTTTTGCTTATTGGTGTGGGGTAGGGCTTCAGAATATTAAAGAGAATTGAGGCAGGGGGAGCTGATGTAAAGCTAAAGCAGATCTATTTGGAAACACTGAATAAGATCTTTTGGAATCTATACATCACCCGTGGATTTAGAGAGGTAATTTTCCTTTCTAGTCAAAAGACTAGAACATGCCAATGACAATTAAATGTTACGTATAATCACAGTTATCACTATTGTTAGTATTCACGAATTTTCTTATTTTAAACTTAATATTTAGTTTGATGTGCCTTAGTAGTCTACTAAGAATTCTGAGAAAAGTAAAGAAAATTCAGAGGGATTAAATGAGAAACTCAAATTGCTCTTTAGTCACAATGAGCTCTCTTCCCACTCACACTCTGCCATAACTAGATCTCCCCAATTCCTGCCTCACCAGACCAACTATGCCAGAATTGGTCGCTGACATTATCTTACTCTCTGCAACAACACTGTCAGACATAGTCATTTTCAAACACAGGGATTGGTGGCTCTGGGTGCTTATGATCTTAGCCATGATGATAAATTCTGTTGCAACAGGAGAAAGAAATTTATTTCATTAAACCCCAGATGGCCTTAAAAAAATCCTGCCTTCGCAGATAAGACATGGCCATTGGCCATGGCCCATTTCTTACTTCATTTTGAGGGACAAAGGGGTGAGAAGTTATCAAGGGTGTCCCTGGAGCATGATCCCACATGACCTGCCTGGGCCAGTGCATGCCAAAAAGATGTAAGTGAAGGAAACAGAAACCAAATATACTGTGCATTATTTTACAGCTTGTTTTCTACCTTGAGAAATCATGCTTGTTTGCTTCTTCTTATTTCCATTAGGGATTAAAGAACTCATCTCTCAGGGTCCCAAGTGAAAAGTGAACAGCTGTAATTTGATGCCATCATGTTTAATCATTTTATCACAAAAGAGATTCTTGGTTCAACTCACCCCTCTTGGAGCCCTGAATCCTGACCAGAGGTGGACTTCTCCTTATCCACCCTTCTTAAGATGGAAAGAGTCTGTACTGTGTGGAAAGTAGAAACATAGAAACACAGGACAGGAACTCTTCCTACACAGCTGCCTGAGTAACCACTGAAGTAAATATATATTATTTATCTAACATTCCTTAACTCAAAAATAAAAGGAACATGTTTAAAAACAGAAAAGAAACAATAAAAAATGACTGATAGGTGTCCTCAAAATTTGAAAACTGTCACTTGCTATCTTATACCAAGAACTACATGAAAAAGACTATGGAAAAAAAGGACCTTCCAATATTAAGCCAAAAACTCATAAAATACCACTTATGATATGTTAAGCTATTCTAGGCTTGTTTTTAGAGCTTCAAGTAGCTCTAAAGCCAGAGAGTAGTAAACAAAGGATACACCCAATAGGAGAGGTTCTCTGTCAAAATGGAATGTATAGAGACTTTGCAAAACAATCAATTTCCAGTATGGCGATGCCATATGGGCTCTCAAGAGGACCAGAGCCGAATGTGGAACTATATGCCCACAGGCCATACTTCCTTCTGCTGACCCTTTTGTCTATTTTATTCAATGGAATTTGTCTAAAAGGAACTTTCATAAATGTCCAAGGCACTATATTTTTCTAAAGTTTGGGAAATTATATCCAAGAGGAGAAATCGAAAGGTGGCATTGACATTTCTTTTTCAGAATTAAGATTTTACAATGGTCTGAAGATTGGCACACCTAATGTTTTAGAGAGAAAGTTGTTTTCACTTTAATGAGCTCTGGTTATGGTGCAAATTAATCCAGTGTTCAAGTATTTTCTTCCCTGAAGATTCAGAAAAACGTACGTTCTTTTTCTTCCATGTTACTTTTGAATTTATTAAATGCATTATATTTCACTGTGTTTTAATTTATTTTAGTCCGCATTCATTGAATTAGTAATCCAATTGTTCAACAAATATTTAAAGAGCTTATGAGGTACTCGTCACTGTGCTTAGTAATGAGAAAACTAAAGTTGATGTATAGGCATTTCTAATTGTAATGTGTAACACATTCATTAATTCGCTCATCCGTTCATTCAGGCATTTTGCACCAATAGACTGTTTTAGAAACAGGGAAACAATGTTATATAAAATAAGAAGACTGTATTCTTGGAATCCAAGAATTCTAACACAGTAGTTAAAAATAAAGCACATAGGGGCGCCTGGCTGGCGCAGTCGGTTAAGCGTCCGACTTCAGCCAGGTCACGATCTCGCGGTCCGTGAGTTCGAGCCCCGCGTCAGGCTCTGGGCTGATGGCTCGGAGGCTGGAGCCTGTTTCCGATTCTGTGTCTCCCTCTCTCTCTGCCCCTCCCCCGTTCATGCTCTGTCTCTCTCTGTCCCAAAAATAAAATAAAAAACGTTGAAAAAAAAATTAAAAAAAATAAAAATAAAAAAAAAATAAAGCACATAAAATATAAAGATGAGGAAGACAGACACTGCATCTCACTTATATGTGGAATTTAAAAACAACAACAGTAAAACCAAAGTCATACATGCAGAAAACAGATTGGTGGTTGCCAGGGGCAGGAGGTAGGAGAGTGGGAGAAGCGAGTGAAGGGGGTCAAAAGGTACAAACTTTTTATTTAGACTTTTATAACTTCCAGTTATAAACTAATTAAGTCATGGGGATATAATATACAGCATGGTGACTAAAGTTAATAATACTGTATTGCATATTTAAAGTTGCTAAGAGAGTAGACATTAAAAGTCCTCATCACCAGAAAGAAAAAAATATATAGATAGATAGATAGATAGATATAGATAAAATTATGTATGATGACAGATGGTAACTAGAGTCACTATGGTGATCATTTCATAATATATACAAATATTGAATCATTATGTTGTATACCTGAAACTAATATAATGCTGTGTATCAGTTATACCGCAATAAAAATATACCCACTATATACACTAATAGTAAATACCACAGAATTTAGCATTTTATTGATTTCCACTATGCTCTGGGGCCTGCTTTCTTTGTTTTTTCTATCTGTAATAGTGGCTATTTTACAGTAGGGGTGATATTATGGAACAAATGCTTCCTCTTATTCCGATTTAAAGTGTATTGTCTCCAAACGCATTATTATTTATCTCTAGTCATCAGCACTGAGATTTTTATACTGTGACATATGTACAAACATCTTACATATGTAAAAATAGCTTAATTTTTTTTCATTCTGTGACTTAATTTTCTTATTTACACAGGAAAATTGCAGTAATATAAATTTTTTCATGATTAGTATGACAGCTAGGTGAAATAATATGATTGAGGTAATTTTTAAATATAAATAGGCATACAAAAACATAAGGGGTGCTGGGTGGCTCAGTCGGTTAAGTGTCTGACCAGCCCAGATCATGATCTCATGGTTCATGAGTTCAAGCCCTGTGTCTGGCTGTGGGCTGGCAGCTCAGAGCCTGGAGCCTGCTTTGCATTCTGTGTCTCTCTCTCTTTCTCTCTGCCCCTCCCCTGCTCACACTCTGTCACTCTGTCTCTCTGTCTCACTGTCTCTCTCTCTTTCTCAAAAATAAATAAACATTAAAAAAAAAACTAGCACAACTTCTCATAAAAAATTAAATTATATGTCTAACACCTCTAAGCAACTTATAAGCCTTTGAAGTTAAGAAAAAGTCTTCTGCTGTTTGGTAGTTATATGTTTGTTGCCTTCCTGACAGTTACCTAAATCCCTCACCCAGTGCAGCAATTACTTCTGGTTAATGGGGCCTGTCCTCCAGTTCAGAGGGTGATACAGTCATTCTGGATGAGGAAACTAAGGAGAAAGGCCCTTGGGAGAGTTGAGGAAAAGATTCTCTCCCCTGAGAGGAGATGAGCAAAGAAAAACAACTTCATTTGTGTGTACGTGCCTGTAGCCATGGTTATATGAATATAAGGTTTCCTGAGTTTTTTTGACCACCTTATAAATTGCAAAGATATAAGAGAGACCAGCCGGCTGATGTTGCCACACTGGAAAGAAAAAAAAACAAAAACAAAAAACCCTCTGGCTCCTTGATGATTGGAATAAGTCACTATAGCAATTCTAATTCAATTAGAATTCTAATTCTGCCTTGCTTTCAAATCTCAAGTGAGAAAATAAACTTCCTTATTGTTTAAGCCACTATTTTGCGATTTGCTTGAAAAGCATCCTAACTAATGTTCCTTCAACTATTTCCTTTACCTGGTGCAGAATACATGCATAATGTTTTCATAGATCGTTTACAATTTTTACTCTTTATGTTATACTCATTTGCTGCTAAAGAAGCCAATATTCTTATTCATTTTGTGAGGCAAAGACATAAAATCTTAGGACACTAAAGAAACATTATCCAGGTTATATGCCAACATGCTTAATGGAATTTTACAGGCTCAAGACTTGAAGTAAACAACATTTAAATTAAAAGGCTCTAAGTGAGGGAAAAAAACGGATATAAAATTTAAACTGCATTTAGAGTGGATTTTTGCAATATGAGCTCTGCAGACTAGCGAAGTTTCTTAGCTTCATACTGAACGTTCTCGGTCCTGACTGCGGTTACTATGCAGGCTTTCTCTATTGTATATTTTTTCCATCCTGATATCTTTTACTGGCAAAGTCCACACTATCAAATGTAAGGAACTTCTGGCCCACAGTGAATTTAAATTTAGAAATACTCACCTAATATATGCTCAGGAATGCTTAGATTTATGAGTAATGCTTCATTGGGGATGAGGCCTTAGATAGCCTCAACTTTATCATTATAATCTAAGTTCCTTAAATCAGTTCATCATGAGGGTTTCAGAAATTGTTTTTCAGGCTGTGATCATGATATAAATTGCATCAAATAAATTTTACCAGGTGAGCAATCAAGAGTGCTGAAGTATTGCTTTCCAATTCTATCCTAGCCAGCAATTTAGCTCTCAGCAAGAAGACACAATGTTTCTTGAATGACTGATGAATTCTCTTCTCAAATGATTGCAGGATGTTGGACGCATTGCTGGCAGGAAAGCTGGCTGGTTGTTCAGTGGCTAAAATGGTTTTATGACTCATGGAATTGATTAGGGGTATAATGGTTGTCCACAGCAGCCGGCCAAGCTAAGGTCAATCCATTTGCAGTCACAGCTGGAGGTGCTGGAAACCATCTTCCAGATGTCAGGGCAGAGAAATTTGTTCTGAATAGTTCCAGCTGAAGTGACAAGTGAATTGCAGACAGCCTAGGCACCTGCTACACTGGCCTTGTCTTTCCTCCTCTTAACACTGCCAAAGATGTATCACCATTTGGGACTGAGGTTCATAATGATGTATTCCGAAGGCTCTGTTGCATCTCTGTAATATAATCATCTTCAATTTTTTTTGTGCATAAAAATTATTCTTGGTGCTTTCTGAAGTGCAGATGGCTGGTGTTGATTCAGCCTCAGAATTCAAACAGTCTGAGGTACAAATTTTAACAGTCACTTCTCCAGAAGATTCCTCATAGGTGATCTGGCTCTCTTTTCAAAAAGTATGCTTGAGTAAAGAAGGAGGTAGAGTGTGTAGAAAAATCAGTATGGTTGGTTAGGAGCTGTGGTTAACAACTGAGGGATATGTTGTGTTTACACCTACAGTTTAAAGATGTAACATTAATTATAAGAAAAGTTCTGGGCATAAGGTTATAAGATTTAGCAAATAAAATTATAGAATATCAGTTAAACTTGAACTTCAGAAAAAAAAAACAATGCCTTTTTTAAAGTATACGTATGTAAAGTATACGTATGAGCAATATTTGGGACATATTTCTCTTATAAACATGCTGCATTACCTAAAATTCAGGTTTAATTGGGAGTTCTCCATTTTATTCAGAAATCCTCTGTAGGCAGGAAAACCTAGCTATTATTTAGACTTCATTGGGAGTTATACTTAGCTTACTAAGAGTGAAGTTACACAAGATTATTGCTAAGATTCCTTAATGATACAGGGATCTATGTTTCAGTAATTGGATCCCAGTGTTTCAAAACCCATAGAAGGTTGGATTTGCTAAACTACCTTTACTAAACTATTTGGATTTAGATATTGAGGACATGTTTATCAAATATTGGCAGTCATATCCCAAGAGGTGTGTAGTCAAATTTAATATTCCTATGACAAGTTCCTCATTAAGTCTTGCCTCCTCTCTCCCTTCCCTGCACCTGCAGCAGTAAAAAATAAATCAGTTAAAATTAAGGCAAGAAGCTTTATGTGCAGTTAAATTCCAATAATTTAATACTTAATTCTTATTAAGAGATAAATAAAATTTGTTTTTCAGTGATACTACATCAGTTTTATCCTGCTTTTCAGATTCTGTCCTTTAAATCCTTTCCCCAAACCTGTACTTCTGGCCCACTTTTAAGTCCTATTTTATTTTGCCTTCTTCTCAGTACTAAAGACTTGGGTATTGTGCTAGGCTCTAAAACAGGGTTGGCAGGCTATAGACCAGGGGCAAAATTTAAGAATATTCTATTTTGTGAATAAACTTTTATTGCATAAAGTTTTATAATTGTTTTTTGTACTATAATAGAGTTGTGTGGTTGTGTCATTGTTGCTGGGACCTTATGGTCCACAAAGCCTAAAATATTCACTATCTGAGGCCCTTCACACACACACACAAGTATTACTTGCATTGCTATAATGAAACACATTATATATAGAATATTTATATGTATATAATATTTCATGAGATAAATATATAAACACATTTCATGGGAGATATAGGTACACAGATCAGACATATGTGTCTGTGCATATGTGTACAAATCACAATGTGTTCTTACACTTCCCGCTTCTACTTGGAAATGTAGAAAGCAAGAAAAAGCATCCTTATTATAGCAACAAAAAAGTCCAAACAAACTGCTAGTTCATCACATTTTTTGAGCCAACAGCGAGTGAAGTCTCAGGGCAAGCAAGTAGCCCAAATCTAAAGACAGATATCTGCTGGGAAAGATGGAACACAAGCTGGGCACTCGCTCATTTGGAGCATACACATCTGAGTCGGTTAAGCGTCCGACTTCAACCAGGTCACGATCTCACGGTCCGTGAGTTCGAGCCCCGCGTCGGGCTCTGGGCTGATGGCTGGGAGCCTGGAGCCTGTTTCCGATTCTGTGTCTCCCTCTCTCTCTGCCCCCCCGTTCATGCTCTGTCTCTCTCTGTCCCAAAAATAAATTAAAAAAAAAAACAAAAACAAAAACAAAAAAACAAAAAACGTTGGAGCATACACATCTGAACACCAGTACGAGCATTTCAGATAGAATAGCTCATGAATTCATAGAAGCTGAACGAGGGCTATGGATAAAGTATGGAGCAGACCAAGAGGGTGCAAACTTTTGTTCCTTGGACTCCAAGGGATGCTCACCAAAAATGATTGCCAGGAGCCTGAGAAAGGGCCCACTGTATAGTCCTGGTAGAAAGGAACATCAACAGCTGAAGGATGGAAATGAAACTCTGGGTGGACCTTTCTTACATGCATTCCCTATAGAACAAACGTGTTTTTTTGTTTTGTTTTGTTTTTAATTTTTTAATTTATTTTAATTTATTTTTGAGACGGAGAGAGACAGAGCATGAGCAAGGGAGGGGCAGAGAGAGAGGGAGACACAGAATCTGAAGCAGGCTCCAGGCTCCGAGCTGTCAGCACAGAGCCTGACGCAGGGCTCGAACTCTCAGTGTGAGATCATGACCTGAGCTGAAGTTGGATGCTTAACCAACTGAGCCACCCAGGTGCCCCAGAACAAACGTTTTAATATGAGGAGGAAAGGGCAACAAATCCTGTCACTCTTAGGTTTCTGGCAAAGACCTGTTGCAATAGGGAGAAGGGGAGAGAAAGATATCTTGTCTTCAGGTGCAGGGGCAATAATATGCTGTGGCCTAGAAGTACTGCTGAAAGAGGGATAGAACGCTGAGGGCACACGCCT
Organism: Neofelis nebulosa; assembly: GCF_028018385.1. Classification (NCBI taxonomy): domain Eukaryota; kingdom Metazoa; phylum Chordata; class Mammalia; order Carnivora; family Felidae; genus Neofelis; species Neofelis nebulosa. Next base: position 50,298,208 of record NC_080787.1, read on the forward strand.
GCCTAAGACTCAGGGCTGTGAGAACAGAGAACACTTCTCTCTCACAGGTTCACCACAGACTAAACATGCATCAGTTATGGCCACTGCAATTCTGCTAGGAAAGTTAGCTGCAAAAGCATCAGACTAGGACCTGTCTGATGCAAAGGGAATACCTAAAGCCGAGGTTGGAGCAGATAGTAAGAAATACCCACCGAAAAATTAGCTCGACTCTGAACACAACGTATTGTTAGAGGAATTTGAAAACTGTACCATACCGATTGTATCCACAGAAACTTCAAACTCTGCTCAGTTCCTGCCTAGATTAATTTAAACCCTAAAGTTGTAGAAGAAAAAGATGTATGTTCATTTCCAGAAATGAAGCTTATTTAACTCAGACTCTGTCTCCCATAAGATTCCCAAGTTTCTTTTTTTTTTTATTTCAAAGTCTCTTTATGCACTCCTGTTTGTAATTTTTTAATTATATTTTTTATTTTTTAAAATTTACATCCAAATTAGCATATAGTGCAACAATGATTTCAGGAGCAGATTCCTTAGTGCCCCTTACCCATTTAGCCCATACCCCCTCCCACAACCCCTCCAGTAACCCTCTGTTTGTTCTCCATATTTAAGTCTCTGATGTTTTGTCCCCCTCCCTGTTTTTATATTCTTTTTGTTTCCCTTCCCTTATGTTCATCTTTTTTGTCTCTTAAGGTCCTCATATGAGTGAAGTCATATGATTTTTGTCTTTCTCTGACTAATTTCACTTAGCATCATACCCTCCAGTTCCATCCACGTAGTTGCAAATGGCAAGATTTCATTCTTTTTGACTGCCAAGTAATACTCCATTGTATATATATATACCACATCTTCTTTATCCATTCATCCATCGATGGACATTTGGGCTGTTCCCATACTTTGGCTATTGTTGATAGTGCTGCTATAAACATGGGGGTGCATGTGTCCCTTCAAAACAGCACACCTGTATCCCGAGGATAAATGCATAGTAATGCAATTGCTAGGTCATAGGGTAGTTCTATTTTTAGTTTTTTGAGGAACCTCCATACTGTTTTTCAGAGTGGTTGCACCAGCTTGCATTGCCAAGATTCCCAATTTTCAATAAAAAATTAACAGGCATACAGAAAGAGAAAGACAAAATATTATACAACAAAATCAACAGAACCAGACTCAGACGTGACACAGATACTGGAACTATGAAACAGAATGTAACTATAAAATGAATAACAGTAAGTCAAATGACCATAAACAAAACCACTATTAAAATACGTTAATTTCAAAAATAAAATATGTGAATTGCATTCATGAAATTAAAATATATTAGAGGAAAGAATTGATTGAAAATATTAGAGATGAAAGAAGAAATAATGACCAAGCTAAGGAGTGCCTTCAGCGAACTCATCAGTAGACCCAATCCAGCAATTCTGCTCCTAGGTATATGCCTGAGAGAAATGAAAACATGTCCCCACAAAAACCTCTACAAAAATGTTTATAACAGCACTATCCATATTAATGTGGAAACAATCCAAATAATCATCAACTGATGACTGGATAAACAAATGTGCTAAATTCATATAGTAGGATTTTATTTAGTTATAAAAATAAGTGAAGTACTAATACATGTAACAGGGGCGCCTGGGTGGCTCAGTCGGTTAAGCGTCAGACTTCAGCTCAGGTTATGATCTCGTGGTTCATGGGTTCGAGCCCCACATCAGGCTCTGTGCTGACAGCTCAGAGCTGTGTCTGTTTCAGATTCTGTGTCTCCGGCTCTTTCTGCCCCTCCCCGACCCATGCTTTGTTTGTCTCTGTCTCTCAAAAATAAACAAACACTAAAAAGAAAAAACACTAATACATGTAACAAGGATGAACCTTTAGCATGAAACGTCATGCTAAACAAAAGAAGTCAGTCACAAAAGACCACACATTATATGATTCCCTGCATATGAAAATCCAGAACAGGGAAATCTACAAAGACAGATAATAAATTAGTGGTTGTTTAGGGATGGGGTGGGAGCTGAGGATGCAAGGAAAAGAGGGTTGGTAACTGAAGGGTATGGAATTGCTTTGTGAGGTGATAAACATGTTCTAACACTGACTGTGGTGATTGTTCACACGTAACTGTGTGCACACTAACTATTGAATTGTAGCTACATTTTAATGAATGGTTTGGTCTGTGATTAACATTTTCATAAATTTGTTTAAAAAACAACTAAACTATTTCATTCTTTTGACTGCTTGTAAATGACATATTTTTAATTTCTGTCTACATGTTCATTACTCATATATAAAAATGCGATATTTTTTAAATGTTTATTTATATTTGAGAGAGAGAAAGAAAGAGAGCCCTAGTGGGGGAGGGGCAAAGAGAGGGGGAAAGAGGATCTGAAGGAGGCTCCACACTGACAGCAAAGAGCCCAAGGCAGGGTTCAAACCCACAAGCCATGAGACCATGACTTGAGCTGAAGTTGGATGTGTAACTGAGTGAGCCACCCAGGTGCCCCAAAAATACAATTTAATTTTTATACCTTTTATGTAGATAGTGACAATGCTGAACTCACCTTCCTTTAGATCTCATTACCCATTACCATATCATTGTCTTAAATATTTTCCCTACCTACAATAAATGACCACATCTTACAGTGATAAAATCTTTAGAAAACTCAAAAAGAAAAGTAAAATGTATTATGTTTATCCATATTTTTTATTCTTTACATTATTTTCCTCACTTTTGACCATTCCAAGATTCCTGCTTTCATAATTTTCTTTTTGTTTAAGGAAATTCCCTCACTCATTCTTTTTAAGGTAGTCTGTTGACAAGTTTTCTTAGCTTTTTTTTCTTCTGGGAATATGCTCATTTTCCATTCATTCCAGAAGGATATTTTCACTGGACGTAGAATTCCAGGTTGACAGTTCTCTTTCAGCAATTGAAAGGTTGTGATGCTTTCTTCTGGACTCCATGGTTTCTGATGAGAAATCTGTTGTCATTCATATTGCTTTCCCCATATATAAGCAAGATACCATTTTTCTCTCACTGATTTCAAGATTTTTTTCTTTGCCATTAGAAGTTCGGCAATGATATGGTTTGGTCTGAATTTATATGAATTTCTCCTGTTTGGGTTCACTCAGCATCCTGAATCTCTAGGTTTATATATTTTGCCATTTGGAGAGTTTTTAGCTATTATTTCTTTGGGTACATTTTTGGCCTCACTTTCTTTCTTTTTTCTGGGACTCTCATGACACAAATGTCGGATCAGGGTGTGTGTCCTCTTTATAACATGGCTCATCAGTAACTTACATAGTAAGGTAAAATGTCCCACGTGTACCTAGTAAATGTTGACTGTAAAAAAAAAAAAAACTCAGAAACAACTCACAGGCAAAAAATGGAAATGGAAATCATACCCACTGTATTTCCACCCCTCTTCTCAAACACCCTGATTAGCGTTTTCATCTTACCCTTCTCTGGAAATATACTGCCTTTTCTCAGGGAATAAATATGCCTGATAATTATAAAAAATGAATTCACAAAGTGACTATAATGTCCTGTGATCTGCTTTTCCCACTTAACAGGGGAACTACTTTTGAGGTAAATGTCACAATTATGTTGAACTCATTGGAAGTCATGTGACAGTGTGGCTAGGACCAGTTGGGAGGGATCTACCACCTTTTTGCCCTGTAACCAACGTCCCACCTCCTGATTTGTGTCTGTTGGGGCAAATTCACTGTAGATTTCCAAGCACTGCTTTTGCCAGATTTCAAGCCCTGCCACTGCTCTCCACAGTTAGCCGCTGACTGACAAATTTTCTTCCTAAAATGCTGAATATGACTCTTGACATCTGCTCTGCTGCTGTGTCCCTGCCAGAAGAGTAAAACGAAGGGCAAATGCTTTTTTTTTTCTTTTTCTTTTTCTTTCTTTGTCTTTTCCACTGCAGCACTTAAACATGGGCGAAAAAAGACAATGTGATCTCCTTCAGTACGGGAAAAAATTCCACTAATCTTCTCCTACTAAATCTGAAATAATGCAGACAGAGATACTCCGATTTTTTTAAGCTTTTAAAGTCTGTGAATAAAAAGGGTTTATAGGGAAAGTCACCAATGCAAACAGGACTATAAAAGGCCAGTTTTATTCCCTTATAAAGAAAATAGTTTTAGATTCTTTACATATTTCATTTATACAAAATTAATATTCTAATTATAATCTGTCATGTAATTTTATAAAATCAGGTTTCAACTTGATGCCACTTTTTAACATGAACCAACACCTTAAAAATCTGAGTTCAGACTTCAACTCCTCCCTCACTTCCATACACATACATGCACGCTCACGCTGAAACAAGTCACTTACATTCTTTGAGCCTTAACTTCTCCATTAAGAGAAAAAATAATTTCAACAGAACAAGATATTGGATATATTAAATTATAATATATTTAATAATGTTTTAAAATTTTCTTGTATTAGTTTAATTAAATTCCAGTAGAAACCTCTCAAATTGTGACAACCAAAACGTGCTCAGATATTTATATTTATAGGCAAATACTCCCTGTTTGAGGCCCACTCTACTAACCCATGCACAGGACCTGCATGAGAAGCCATACTTAAGCTTTCTGGGATCAGAGATACCAGGAAAATGGTACCTCCGTGAAGACCTCATAGAGTTAAGCAATCATACATTTCTGCAGCCCACTCTGAATCAGAAACCACTGAAAGCAAATAGAGAGAGAGTCATTGTAAAGTTTGGCCTTCATTCTGCCTCTTCCTCGATTAATCAGCTGCCCTGGAACTATTCCTGCCTTAATTTGTCTATGATACATTCAGGAAAGTACAGCTGTTTCATGTTGAGAAAGATACTTATTAAGAAGAAATACTAGAGAAACACATATAACTGTATTGCCAAAAATAAATATAACTTTACTCATTCTAACGGCAAAATTCCTCCTAAATGGAGAGTACAACTAGTTGTACACTTAAGATTAACACAATATTGTATGTCAATCATTCTTAAAAAAAAAAAAGGAGGGTACATCTGAATTGCATAAAACTGTAAGTCAGCTATAGTATACGATGTTTGTGTCGATTAACTAGTTAAGGACACTAGTAAGGACTTCCACTTGTATAAAGCTCCACAAGTTTAGATAAGCCTTACTAGACAAATACCATATACTTTACTGTCTTTACAGAACTTTCACTTTCCCGTTCGTTGTTTCCCATAATCAAGAACGTAGCTGACCTCTTACCATCATACCTTCTAGGTTTGATTCAGTTGGTGCTTATTTTACACATTCACTTACGACTTAGAGAGAAACTGGATAGGCTTGTATAATGTTAGTGTTACGGTCAGGAAAGAGTCTTGCTAGTATTAAAAGATGAGTACTGACTAACCAAAATTATATTCAAACACTATTGTTCTGTCCTCTTCCATATTCTTTTATCTCCTACTAATTTTATAAAGCTGCCTACAAAATACTCTTCCTGAGCCAAAGCATAAGAGACTCTTAAAAACTGAGAACAAACTGAGGGTTGATGGGGGGGGGTGGGAGGCAGGGGAGGGTGGGTGATGGGTATTGAGGAGGGCACCTTTTGGGATAAGCACTGGGTGTTGTATGGAAACCAACTTGACAATAAACTTCATATATTAAAAAAATACTCTTTGTGACCACAATGTTTACATTCAAATTCTATTATTTGCATTGTCAAATACAATTTTTCATTAATTATGTGAGCATGGCACCTAGTGAGGGATCCTGCTTCCTCCATTTCTATCCACTCTGTTTTGGAATTCGGTTATTTGCTATCATCTGGCTGATAAAAGATTGTTCCAGATTATCAGGTTTTTGATTTAAAAGGTTTATTTGAATCTTGATCTGGCCATTTGACTCCTTTCCCAATTCCCTCCTTTATGCAAAAAAATCTACAAATATAAATATATAATTATATTACAATTCTTAAAGATATCCTATTTCAGGGGTTAGGTGACCTCCTAACCAAAACTGGCCATCTAAGGGAATATTTTATAGTAGTACCATTTAGGTAGGTTTGAGAGTCAGAAATGTCTTAAAAAGAAAAATTTCTGAAGCCTCTTCAACTTCTCTTCAGAAGACTGAGAATCTAAGTTACCTCAAATTTCACACCTGAGATGTTCTGCAAGATTTTTCTCTTACAGCTGGCTACAAAATTAACCTTGTCCATGTTTAGCCATACTTTATTCCTGTTAACATCTGTCTCCATTTTAGATATTTCCATTTGATTATTCAACATTTGACAATCCAGAACAGAAGCTTCTATTGACTTATACTGTCCAGTGACTTGAGCCTGAAGTCTGATCAAAGTCATTAGGAGTAGAAATGCTCTTATTTGTTTCCTTAAAAATATATTTATAGCAGATATTGAACAGTAAATTACAAAATATCACTGAAACACCTTGTAAAATAAATATCTAGCTAGAATAATTCTGAAAATATCAGATTTTAGTTTTACCATGATCCTATCAGCAGAATGGGAGAAACCTTTTTTATTACATGCTAAATATTAACTTAAAGTCCAATTTCCTTCAGAGTATTTGCGTCAAAAACTCTTCCTAGCCTTTTACTTTTAGTCCCAATTTGCTTGACAGGTATAGGAATTTTAAGGAAACTTTGTCAGTCCTTATCCTAAAGCATTTCTTAACGGCATTCAACACTGGTGATCACTTATTTTTTGAAAGGCCCTTTTTTCCCCCTTAACTTCTATAAGGTGACACTCTCATGATTTTCCTTCTAATTCACTATTTGTTCCTTTTCTCTCTTTGCTTCAGATTCTTCCTTATTTTCTCCAGTGTTAACTACAAGTTACTCAAGGCTGAGTCCTAGGTGCTCTTCTCTTCCCAGGGTATCCTCCCCATACATTCTCATCCACACCCATAACACTAAATATTTCTCTACGCATAGGTCCTATAATAGGTATTTCTCCCTTACAGCCCCCATTTCAGCTCCAAACCCAGATTGATGTTTTCTCCTATACACCTCAAAGACACCTCCATTCATGTGTTCCAAAGAAGACCCACAATTGATTATTTACAACCTCACCATCCTCTCTTTTGCTATCACAATAAACAGCCAACCCATTAATCTAGTTCCACCAGCCTCAAAAATAGAATAGTCAAGTGATTTTATTCTATCCTTGCTTCCATGTCAGATTCATCAAATCTGTCTTGTCAGTTTTACCGCTTGTCTCTTGAATCCGTTTACTTGTCATCTCCATCACCACTTCCCAACTCCAAGCTAGCATAACCTGAACCACTGAACTAGCCCTAGGAAGGCAAGGAGTGAGTCTCAGGCAGAAGCACACCTTTTCCTTCACAATGACATACACGACAATTTTTGTTATATGGCTCCCTCTCAGCACCCTACTCCTTCAATTCCATCTTTCCATAGTAACTGGTCCACTTCAACAGTTTTTCATCTCTTGTAGTCTTTGTGTAACTGTCTCGAATTTTGTGTTTGTACATGCTATTCTGTTTGCCTAGAACTTTTTTGCCTCTTTTAGAAAAATTCTACTTTTCCAAAAGATCTCAGTTGATATCACACTTCTTCTGGAAGCATTCCTTAACCTCTGCAGCCGGGTTAAAATCCACTATTAGCATTTGTCACAGAATCAAGAACCTCTCCATCTAGCTTACTCACAATAATTAATTTGCATAGTTGTTTGATTGACTCTGTCTCTCTTACCTTACTGGAATTAGGAGGGCAAGGTCTGTGTTCAGAATTTACCTGGCACACAATATATGCTCAGGAAATATTTGTTGAATAAATGAATGAAACCATGAGCCACTATTAGCATTTAATCTTTCTTGACACATTATCTTTTATCTCACCAAATTGAAATGTAGGTATAGTAAAAAATTAAAGTAATTAAAATTTAGAGTAAAATTATGATGAAGAGCACAAATATATGCTTCTTCTATAAAAGTTGAAATTCATGGTAATAATTACCCATAATCATCCCATCTCTCAAAATCAGTAATTAACATCTGTCAAATTTAATTTTGTATGTTACTTAATAGCGGTGATTTTACATAACACACTGATTTTATATGTAGCTGACAAAGGAAAACCTACATTTACTCAGTGATGCATATATTTCCATTTAGTTAATAATTTTGTATTCAAGTATAATTAACATACAGTGTTATATTAGTTTTAGGTGTACAATTTGATGATTCAACATTTCTCAGTGTTCATCAAGATAAATGTAATCTTAATCTCTTTTATCTGTTTTACCCATTTCCCCCACCCCTCCCCCCTCTGGCAACCACCAGTTTGTTCTCTGTATTCAGGAGTCTGGTTTTTTTTGTCTCTTTATTTGTTCATTTGTTTCTTAAATTCCACATATGAGTGAAGTTATGGAACATTATGCATTAGGTCCATCCATGTTGCTGCAAATGGCAATATTTCATTATTTTTTTATGCCTAATATTCCAGTGCATGCGTGTATGTGTATACATCACAGCTTTATCCATTCATATATTAATGGATGCTTGGGTTGCTTCCTTATCTTGGGTATTATAAATAATGCTGGAGCAAACATAAGGGTATGTATATCTCTTTGAATTAATGTTTTTGTATTTTGGGAATTAAATGCCCAGTAGTGTGATTCTTGGATGGTAGGATAGTTCTATGTTTAATTTTTTGAGAAATCTCCATACTGTTTTTCCACAGTGGCTGTACCAACTTGCACTCCACCAACAAGTGCTCCTTTTTTCTCCACATCCTCACCAACACTTGTTATTTCTTGTGTTTTTGATCTTAGTCATTCTGACAGGTGTAAAGTGATATGTCATGATGGTTTTAATCTGCATTTCTTGATGATTAGTGATGTTGATCATCTTTTCCTGAGTCTTTCTTTTCTAATGTGTATGGCATAGATTGTTGTGTCAGTCATTGGGAAGGAAACATGTATATTTCTTGCTTGTGCTAAGTTATACATTTATAATATTTCAAGAAAACTGGAAATCACTGTTAGATATAATAAATTATTTTTACTTTCTTGTTTTCATACCTTAGCACTTAAAAAAGAAGACACTAATACAATTAAATGAGACAACTTAGTCAACATATAAAAAGAAAGCTAGATGTATATATTGTGATTTTAATAGATGGTAATAACTTATTTCGACAGTTATACTTAATTCAAAATTGCAAAACAGTATTTTTTATATTATTAGTGCTACAACATTTTTTCAAGATTCTATTTGCTAATACCTACTCTATGACGGCATGTACACAAAATATGTTAATTGTGATGTTTCATAAGTGAATTTACCTGCCTCCCCATTTATCTTCAAAAGAAGAAATGTGTTAATTTATAAGATCAGTCTATATCTCACACTTAATCTCACAATTAATTGCTATTTAGGATTGATCTGATACATGAAGAAAATATGTTCTCTTTATTAATCTGAATCAATGTTTTCCAAATGAATATTTGTGGAAGATCAATTATATGTATTCAAAAGCATTCTGAGTGCACTTAAATAAACATTTGAAAAAAATAAATAAATAAAAGCGTTCTGAGCTTACCAATTGTTGAGAAAGACTGGTGATGTGCTTCTTCCTATGAGACACAGAGCCAATCATGAGAACAAATGTTCTGAGTAGTCCTGCAATGAAACAGTCTGTTAAACTTTGTCAAAACCAGTGTTTTCCAGAAGTATTACTTCTTCTGACCCCATTTAATGTACCATGATGGATATTATACTACCTGACATATTGCATATAATTTTATATAACATATCAATGGTTGGGAAATTACAACTTTGCTTTGGAACTGAAGCTCTTTGATCTGTAAACAGTTGAATTATGTATAACTTCCCTCACACCTTGATGAGCCTGGTTGTTTCAACAAGTCTAACCTGTGTCTGTAGGTCTGAGTGTAAGCAGTTTCACAGCATGGCCATCTGTTCCAAATTCCTGATATAAAATTATCCATTAATCTAACTCAGAAGCATTTTCCGTACAGCAAATTAACAGACTGGAAACTCATGGTGAGTGAATTCAGGGTCATTGTGTTCCACAGAACAGCTTTCTTTCCAGGGACACAGAGAGGGCTGTATTCCATTGTCCCCTGGTCATCACTACCTGAACTCCTGTACAGAGATGTCTGGAGGTCAATTGTTAGTAGTGTTGCTAGCAGTTACAAACAATCCTAAAAACTGTTTTTTGATCCCCAAAAATCTTCTTCTGCACAGTTCACAAACTAGCACTGAAACAAAAAACTTGAGAAAAATATCACTTATCCTTTTATGTTTCATAGAGCTAGTAATAATTCTTCAACCTTAGCTGAATATTTGGCCTATAACCTGGATTTTAACATACTTCAAAAAATTTAAAATGTAACAGCATTTTCATTTAAAATTAATTTGAATTTTTATGTACCTGCAAATACTCAATAAAATAATTTAGTTATTTAAGGTGTAATGTTAAAAGTAAAGCATTTAATTTTTCTTAATGTTTATTTATTTTTGAGGCAGAGAGAGACAAAGCATGAACGGGGGAGAGGCAGACAGAGAAGGAGACACAGAATCTGAAGCAGGCTCCAGGCTCTGAGCTGTCAGCACAGAGCTAGATGGGGAGCTCGAACCCACAAACTGCGAGATCATGACCTGAGCCAAAGTCGGGTGCTTAACCTACTGAGCCACCGAGGCAACCCAAAAGTAAAACATTTAAAATCAGCGCTACTAATTTATCCTAACGTATTTTATCATCCAAAACTGTAATTGCACATTTTGTTTTTCAAAAGAGAGTACCAACCTTCTGAATTTCATGACAGTCTCTTGTTAATTTTCCTTCCAGTGTATTTCTGGCCCATGACCATCCCCTTATAAATAAACATAGTCAATTTTCCATGGTCTCCACATATTGGCTTTTCCTTAATCTCCATATCAGATTATCTCTTTCATACAGGAGAAAATGTCAGAAAAGATGGTGAGAATATTCCTTTTCTAATAATTAAGGAAGCCAGAATTAAAATGTTGAGAGAATTAGATTATAAATTTCTCTGCTAGATTATGACCTACCCAAAGGCCTCATTATATACCCAATTGTGTATCACAATGTCTAACATTTTCTAAGTGGTCAATTAATGTGTGTCAAATGAATGAATGAAGTACATTATGTGGAAAGATCCATCACCCTTTGGAATTGTAGGAAATACCTTCAAGATAATTAAGCACAAAGAGGTACCTTGGAGCCCAGGACTAAGAATTAGGAACAGATAGCATAGTCCAAGCCTAAATGTAAAAGCCTAAAGTCCAAGCCTCTGAGTTAGAAACTCAAAGCTGTTGTAAAACCTCAAAAAAGTACAGTTAGGGTCAGAATTAGTATATGTGGATGCCAGCTTCTATTTCTTCCATCATGCCTCTTCCACTAATGCCACCCAAGAAAGAAAATCAGCCTCCTTTCTATGGACTAATGCAATTTTTCCACTTTGTTTTCTTCCAAAAGTTTTTATTTAAATTCCAGTTAGTTAACATACAGTATAATTTTAGTTTCACAAGTAAGATTTAGTGATTCATCACTTACAGACAACAGCTACTGCTCATCACAAGTGCCCTCTATATCAGGATCACTCATATTATCTCTCAAATATATTAGTTTTGTAATCTTAATAACTATAATCATGTATCATTCTCTAATTTATATGGGCTAACCTTCTCTTCCAGTGAATCTAGCAGCCAAAGATCATGATTTGTAGGGTTTCCTGACCCATAAACACTTCAAACAATCCTTGGACCATATACTCTCTCAGTACATGTATTTTTTAATATAATTTATTAATAAATTGGTTTACATACAACACCCAGTGCTCATCCCAACAAATTCCTTCCTCCATGCCCATCACCCACTTTCCTCTCTCCCCCAACCCCCAACAACCCTTAGTTTGTTCTCAGTATCCAAGAGTCTCTTATGGTTTGCCTTCCCCCCTTCTCTGTAACTTTTTTTCCCCTTCCCCTCCCCCATGGTCTTCTGTTAAATTTCTCAAGATCCACCTATGAATGAAAACATATGGTATCTGTCTTTCTCTGACTGACTTATTTCACTCAGGATAATACCTTTCAGTTCCATCCAGAATCACATTGTTAACTGAGAAAAAGTCATTTGGAAAAATATTCACAAAGTAACCCTCAAATGCTTGATATTATCATCAACAATCAGTAACCAGTTTTTTCAAGAAAATATTGTCAGTAGGTAATAATTTTTCTTATAAAGCATTTAAAAAGGAAAAAAATAGAGGACCCTCAAATGGACCTAATGCATATTAAAAGGAGCAATGTAAATCAAAACATAGGGACACTGGCCAATGTTGAGTAGCAAGGGTCCTCCAGCTGTTTCTTCCTTGGTAGGAGAGCTGTCCCCTGGGAATTGGTGACATTCACTTGGGAGCAGTGGGAGTTAAGCATAGTATTCTACCCTCAGAGACTCAAGTGTCCATATCTGCCAGTGTTCTACTGGTGTATTTTAATTGGTATGCAAATTAATATTAGGACAAATTATACTATTTTCCTGAAATGGTAAATCAAACAAAAATAAAGAGTAATAAGTTAGATGTAAGAGCTAAACTCTGTCAAATCATGCACAAAACCATACTCAAATCTAGAAAAACATAATTAAAAGGATTAAAAATAAAGTACATAAAAGACAAAGTAAAATCTTGAAATAAATAGCAGTTACAGAGAGGAAACTGAAAGAACAAGTCAGAAGAGTTTATGCTGAGGAAGACGACCCATAACTATAGTTTGAAGTGGTTCTTCACTGTTCTTTCCTCCTAGGGAGTAAAAATACATAAGATATGGTAACTCCAAGTGGCCTAAATGATTTTTTTAATGTAAAACTTATATTAACTGAAAAACCTTCATCAGAGAGATAAATGAATAAATTAGTAAAGGCATATGCATATGTTCTTGTGGGGAAGAAGGATAAGAAAGAAGAAGTTAAAGTTCCTACTCAGGCATGTTGAAACTATGATGGTGGGGTGCAATTTTTCCACTGCACTGTGTTTGGCTGGAATGGGTGGATATTGCCAAAAAGACTTTTTGGTTTTGGGCCATTATTCTCCTGATTCTTTGACTGAGGGGACAGGTTTTTCTTGGGGTCTTTGAGACTTTTTTTCTAGTGTCTATTGGCAATTTCAAGCTGGAGGTTCTACATTGACTTGTCTAGGTTATATGGGAGCAATAAGAAAACCAGTGAACTTACTACCATCTCAGGCTTCAAGTCTTAAGGTCCTGAACTGTCTGACTTTCTATCTTTTCAAATCATCCAATACTTGTTAATGTGTGATGTCCATGGTTACTTGGTTGTAAGAGGTAGGACCTATGAGATATTTGTCTATTTCTCCTTAGTAGATTTAGATACTATTAGAAATCTTTTAAAATTTTATCAGAGAACCCTTAAAATGAGAAGTATGTTTATGGCACAAAATATAGACTCAAAACTTATAGGGCAAATTTGTTTTTATTTTTATGTTTCAAATAAAACATAAAAATGTTTTATTTGAAAACATCAAATAGTTAACGTGCAGCATATTAGTTTCAGGAGTAGAATTTAGTATTTCATCACTTTCATGTAACACCCAGTGCTCATCACAAGTACCCTCCCTAATGCCCATCACCCATCACCCCTCCAGCAACCCTCAGTTTGTGTTTTATATTTAAGAGTCTCTTATAGTGTGCCTCCCTCTTCTTTTTTCCTTCCCCTTTGTTCATCTGTTTCTTAAATTCCACATATGAGTGAAGTCATATGGTATTTGTCTTTCTCTGACTTATTTCACTTAGCATAATACACTCTAGCTCCATCCATGTCCTTGCAAATGCAAAGATTTCATTCTTTTTTGATGGATAATATTCCATTGTGTATATATTCCACATCATTTTTATCCATTCATAAGTCAATGGACATTTGGGATCTTTGCATATTTGTCTATTGTTGATAATGTTGCTATAAACATCAGGGTGCACATACCCCTTCAAATAAGTATTTTTGTACCTTTTGGGTAAATACCTGGTAGGGCAATTGTTGGGTCATAGGGAATTTCTACTTTTAGTCTTTTGAGGAAACTCAATACTGTTTTCCAGAGTAGCTATACCTGTTTGCATTCCCATCAATAGTGTAAAAGTGTTCCCCTTTATCCACATCCTTGCCAACACTTGTTTCTTGTGTTGTTAATTTTAGCCTATCTGACAGATGTGAAGTGGTATCTCATTGTGGTTTTGATTTGTATTTCCCTGATGCTGAGTGATGTTGAACATCTTTTCATGGGACTTTTAGGCATCTACATGTCTTGTTTGGAAAAGTGTCCATTCATGTCCTCTTCCCACTTCTTAAATGGATTATGTATTTTTGGGGTGTTGAGTTTGATAAGTTCTTTATAGATTTTGGATACTAACCTTTTATCAGATATGTCATTCGAAAATATATTTCTCCATTCCAAAGGTTGTCTTCAAGTTTTGTTGACTGTTTCCTTTGTTGTGCAGAAGATTTTATCTTGAAATCCCAATAGTTCATGTCTACTTTTGTTTCCCTTGCCTCCAGAGACACATCTAGTAAGAAGTTGCTACAGCTGAGGTTAAAGAGGCTGCTGCCTGTGTTCTCTTCTAGGATTTGGAGGGTTTCCTAAATCACATTTAGGCCTTTCATCCATTTTGAATTTATTTTTGTGTTTGGTGTAAGAAAGTGGTTCAGTTCCACTCTTCTGCATGTTGCTGTCAAGTTTTCCCAACACCATTTCCCAACACCATTGAAGAGACTGTCTTTCTTCCATTGGTTATTCTCTCATTCTTTGTTGAAGATCATATAGTTGTGAGACCGTTTCTGGGTTTTGTATTCTGTTCCATTGATCTACGTGACTGTGTTTGTGCCAGCACCATACTGTCTTGATGACTACAGCTTGGTAATATAGCTTGAAGTCCAGAATTGTGATGCTGCCAGCTTTTTCCTCAAGATTGCTTTGACTATTCTGTGTCTTTTGTTGTTCCATATAAATTTTAGGATTGTTTGTCCTAGCTTTTTGAAAAATGCTGGTGTTATTTTGGTACGGATTGCACTGAATGTGTGGATTGCTTTGGGTAGTGTAGACATTTTAACCGTATTTGCTGTTCCAATTAGTGAGCATGGAATGCTTCCATTTCTTTGTGTCCTCTTCAATCTCTTTCATAAATGTTCTATAGTTTTCAGCATAAATATCTTTTACCTCTTTGGTTAAGTTTATTCCTAGGTATCTTGGTTTTTGGTGCAAATGTAAATGGTATCGATTCCTTGATTTCTCTTTCTGCTGCTTCATTATTGGTGTATAGAAATTCAACTGATTTGATTTTTTTATCCTGAGACTTTGCTGAATTCATATATCAGTTCTAGCAGTTTTGGGGTGGAGTCTTCCAGGTTTTTCACACAGAAAGCCTACTTTGTTGAGGGTTTTTATCAAGAATGGATGCTGTACTTTGTCAAATGCTTTTTCTGCATCTATTGACAGGAACATATTATCATTTCCTTTATTCAGGTGGCATATCACATTTTTATTTATTTGTGAATATCAAATTACCCTTGCAACTCATGAATAAATCCCACTTGATTGTGGTGAATTAATCTTTTAATGTACTGTTGGATGTGATCTGCTAGTATTTCGTTGAGAATTTTTGCATCCATGTTCATCAGGGATATTGGCCTGTAATTTTCCTTTTTAGTGATGTCTTTTTTCTGGTTTTGGAATCAAGGTGATGCTGGCCTCAGAATAAGTATGGATGTTTTTCTTCCATTTCTATTTTTGGAACAGTTTGAGAAGAATAGGTATTAACTCTTCCTTCAATGTTTTGTAGAATTCTTATAGCGGCAAATTTGAAAAAATGTTCAATCCAAGATACAAGAAAATAAGAAGTAGTAAAGTCTGTGACAAACTAAAGAATGCATAGAATGTCTCAGGGAATTTAGATTCAAACTTTGTAAAATCACCAGGCTGGTCAGACAAAATTTAACCTAGCCTGAGAACCCTAAGTTTTAATTTTAAAGGAAGGTGAAGTTCTTGAGTCCAGTTTCTATTTTCTTCCCCCTCCCTCAATTATACTTTGATTCTAAAGAGACGTAAAGAGACATAGAAAATAATTCACTTACTAAAGGTGTAAGTTATTTCATCATGATATCAGTCAGGGTCAGGATAACAGAAAAGAAAATATTGGACAAAAAGTATCATATGGTTTCTATTTTCATGCATAATATGTTTGTTTCAGTATCTTAGAAAGGAAAAGACATTTTTCTTCTTCAAATAAACTAGACCCCAGCCTCTTCTCAGATCTCTTCTAATTTTTAATTATTTTCCTCAGAAAAGAAAAAAAAATGATTAGGTAGTACAGATTTAAACTTTGCAGATATTTCATTATGTAAATTAAGCATTAATGTTTGCCTTATGAGTGGAATAAATTCATAAATTTGAGTTTTGTCCTAAATTTACAGAACATTTAAAAGAAAACATTCTTCCTGCAGAAATATTCTCCTGGACTGAAAAATTTCTCCTCAATCCTTTCTAAACCCACTAAGGGTAGTAAGTAGTGATAGGTAAGAGCACAGTTGTGAGCCTGATGAAGAAACCTGGCCTAATTACAAATTACAATGAAAACTCTTTCTGACCTTCAGCTAATGTTTAGATTCTTGTTGCATCTAATATGTGTCCATCTTGGTCTCTACTCAAGAAGCTGATAAGTATGGACTACATTATAGTCTGCTGCTTTGCCTTCTGATTCATTTTAGCTTCAGCCATTGAGAGGCTTCTGGCAGAAGTCAAAGGTGAAGAGAAGAGTAGGGTCAGAGTATTAATTCCTCAAGCTCCTCTCTTAGTAGGACATGGGTTGATAGTGGTTATACTCCCTTATCAAAAGTCAGAACTCCCGTTAGATGATTTTCTTATAGAATTCTTTCTGGAATATGGTCCCTTTACCTAGTTGGTCATGGAGGTGTTAACTCCTCCTCTGCTATATCAGAGGTGCTTCTTCATCCCTTTAAAAAAAATGTTTAAGTCTACTAAAACCTTTATTAGTAATTAGATACTCCATTTGAGTGTGTCATCTTTCCTGAAAGACCCTTTTCTGATACGTTTTTATTCCCTAAATGCATATCTTCTATGTCAGGACATTTCCACATCTCACAAAATTAAGACTGTCCAAATTTAGCTATTAACAAGCACTGTAGACTAACAGCATTTTCTTACAACTGGAGTCAAGTAAACCCCAAAGTTATAAAGTAAGCAGAATTGGACAGGAGTGCCATCTGGGGTGTCAGCACCAGCTTTGAGTCAGAAAACTGTTGTTGGAATTACATCCTCAGCATGTATTAAATAAATAATGTATAAATGGCTAAATAATGAACAATCAACCTAACCTAGCTGAGCCTCAGTTTCCCAATCTTTGGAATGGTAACAACCAAACTTACCTCACTGGCTTGTTGTGTTGATTGCATCAAACACAATACCACCATATTCTTTCTTAGTAAATACCATTAGCTTGAAGAAAGAATTCATTAATTACCTTCCTCATCTTCCCTCACCTAGGCATAATTCAGAGATTATTCTATTATTCTAAGTAGCTAGGTATGCGTTCCCCTTCCTTTCCTCACGCCCTTCTGAAATTAGATAAAACCATTCTTTTGCATAATAATTAAGGGAAAATATACTCTAGCACCCTTATATTTCTTTTTGGATTTGAGTCTGATAACAAAAGAATGTGCTTGATTTTTGATTCATTATCTGCACACCTTTTATGAGTTCATCGAAAGTAGGAAAGAAAATTATCTAGCTGGACATAGATTCTCAATTTCTTCATTTTTAAAATTAGAGGAAGAGATGATGGCAACAAACCCTTCCAACTGTAAGGCCCTATGAAATGCTTTAAAATATGTTTTTAAATTTAATGTTTATTTATTTTTGAGAGAGAGAGAGAGAGAGAGAGAATGCAAAAGGAGAGGGGCAGAGAGAGAGGGATACATAGATTTTTGAGGCAGGCTCCACGCTCTGAGCTGTCAGCATAGAGCCCAACGTGGGGCGTGAACTCACAAAACATGAGAACATGACCTGAGATGAAGTCAGAAGTCAAACTAACTGAGCCACCCAGGCACCCCTAAAATAGGTTTTTTAAATAGTGTTAAAATCAAACAGTGATGTCACATACAATGAATTCCTGTTTTCTTCCATGGCTGTTGGATGATCTCCAACCAGTCAGGTGAGCACACCAAAGCTTCCCAGGGTAATATGGATGGGTCACTGCTGTGCTGAGACTTTTGACCCCATTGGTTCCTCAGAGCACACAAATGATGTGTGATATTTGGTCAGTGACATGGCTATAAATTTCCTCTTCCATTTACTCCAGGGTGCCATTACATATTATCCCAAGTTATTTTGTTGGTGGTGGTGATGATTAGTGTTAAAAATCCAGTTGGAAAATATCTTCTACCTGGTGAGTTTACATTTATATTTATTTTTACTATTGCTATATCTGGACTGTTTCTACCATCTTATTATTGTACTGTCTCACATATCATGCATTTTTAAACATTTTTAAGTTTATAATTCTTTCCTGGTTTTTCTTTGTTGTATTTCAATTGTTTTGAATCCTATTTCTTTTAATGTTTAAGACAAACTCTTACCATGCAAATGTAACATATTTACATATACATCTTAGCCTTATCCTTAACATTTAACATACACATTATTGATAATCATGGTTTTATATAGACAGTGTTAGATTAAATTTAGCTCAAATATTTACCAATTTCTTTACTCACCATATATTGTAACCTAGGCCCTGATTTGGGGATTTTTTCCTTTTTCTTGAAAGTACTTCAAGACTAGAATTTTCTTTTTTGAAGATAATTCTCTCAGTTTGTATTATAAACATCTTTATTTTTACATTATACCTTTTTGTTTCTTTGTCAATGTTTTATTTAAGTTCCAGTTAGTTAGTATACAGTGCATTATCAGCATTGGGTGTAGACTTTAGCAATTCATCAGTTACATACAACACCCAGCATTCATCACAGCAAATGCCCTCCTTAATCTCCATCACTTATTTAACCCATCCCCACCCGCCCACCTCCCCTCCAGTAACCCTCAGTTTGATCTCTATAGTTGAAAGTCTGTTTCCTGGTTTGCCTCTCTGTATTTTCCCCTATGCTCATCTACTTTGTTTCTTACATTCATAGTATTTGTCTTTCTCTGACTTATTTCACTTAGCATAATACTAACTCCATGTCATTAGAAATGGAAAGATTTCATTCATTTTTATGGATGAGTAATATTCCCCTGTATGTGCATGTGTATATGTGTGTGTGTACACACACACACATATACACACATGCCATGTCTTTTTATCCATTCATCAGGTGACTGATGGATATGATTACATTATCATAAAAAATAATTAGCTAAATACACAATTCTCCTTCTCTACTATTTTTGTCTTTTAATGTTGTGATTATATATATACAATATATTATTCTATTTCATTTTATACACAATTCTCCTTCCCTACTATTTTTGTCTTTAATGCTGTGATTATAAATACAATATATTATTCTATTTCATTTTATCTTTTATGTCTCTGGCTATCTATTTAGTATTTTCCATCTTGTCTGTTTTATTCTGAATTTTGAAAGTTTCTTCAGCACTATATTGCAGTTTACTTAAGTATCTTACAACTTCTGTTGTCTTATCATTGTTGCTTGCAAAGTGACAGTCATTGTGTAATTTTCACTCTCTGACAAATTGTGATATGACCAAAAAAAGCAACAGCAGCAAAACTTATAGGATGGATGTTAGTAAACTAGAAGAGAACCCAGTGAAAATATTAGGGCAGCCCCTTAAGAAATACCAGACTAAAATTTTCAAGATTATACTCAGGAGACAATAGTGAAACACTTTAGATGATTAAAAAACAAGTATAAAAACCAAAGGCTCTTATTTAAAAAGTGATTCAGAAGAATTGAATTCTAAATGAGAATAAGTTTTAGAAAATTGTAAACAAATTTATTTCATCTATATTTTTATATAAGTTTAATAGTGATAGATGATTAAAAAAAAAAACCCTAGGTCTAAATACACCTAAAATACTGTGTCAATGAGTATAAAAGTTTATTTCTTAATTGTACAATCAAAGGCAGTTTAGATTTGAAGTATTATGGGTATCAATACCAATAAGAATCAGATAGGATCTTATAGTATTGATAGAATTGCTCACATCCCTCCAGACTAGATACCTTTTATTAGAAAATGTTGTATGCACTCCATTAGTTTTATTTTCTAACATTCATGTTAACATATCACCTCTTTAAATATGTTAAATACATTGATTGTATTCCTTGTGTTGTGGGTTTGGAAGACACAGTTTGTCTTTCCAACTTTGTGCTGATTTAATCAGTAATATTGTCAGAAACATACAATTGTATTGATCATTGCTACAAACTGAAGTCCATTTGAAAGTTGAGAGAGGGCACCTTCATAGTCATTGTGCCAGGAAAACAGGGAGGAAGAAGGAGAGGGTGAAGGAAAGAGAGAAAGAGAAAGAGAGAGTGTGTGTTATAGTCATGAAGTAACATATTGACCCCAGATATACACCCAGATATTAATTTACCTAGACCAAGCAAGAACTGATGACGTAAAATTATTGAAAATTCTAGCAATAACAGAGCAATGGGATTGTTTATTTTGTGTCTTCTTATTAACAAAAAAATTGCTCCTGAATATGAACCGAGGTTTTCCTAATCCTCATTGTCAATCAGATTTCAAAATATTTTAATAGGTTTATGGAGAATTGACCTAAAGAAAAAAATGGTCCTAATTGCTTAAATTCCTTAGTTGAGTGAGGATAGAAACTTTTGGATCTAGATTTATTTTCTATGAAGATAAACATACCCATGTATTGAGGATTTCAGCTCCCAAGGTATACGAAAAATCTGTTTGGTTACTCATTCAACAATCTGTTTCTATTTATCTATTTACAGTGCGATCCGCAAAGCACTGAGTACTGGACATCTGAATATGAATAATTTAAGATATTGCCCTCAAGTATACAATGACAAAATATTAACAGTTACAATATAGTGCTATCAGATAGTATGTTCAATGGCAAGTATGGAAATAAATTTCAAGAGCTTAAATAAATACAATAAGTTTTCTTTCTTCTCACTAATCAGAAGTAAATATCTTGTACATCTATTCAGTGCTGTTGTCAAAGACTAATTTTTTATTTTGAAGAGAGAGCACATAAGCAGAGGTGGGGGGATACAGAGAGAAAGAAGAGAGAGAGAGAGAGAGAGCGAGAGAGAGAGAGAGAGAGAGAGAGCAGGAGAGGGGCAGAAGGAAAAAAAGAGATAATCTTAAGCAGGCACCACACTCAGCACAGAGCCAAATGCAAGGCTTAATCCCACAACCGTGGGATCATGACCTGAGCAGAAATTGAGTCAGACGCTCAAGGGACTGAGCCACACAGGCACCGCAACAATGTTCTTTTTTATACTTCAAATACTTATCATGTTCTCTTCATGCTTCTCTCCTTACAGTAAGAGGATGTTCCTTCCAACCAGAGCCACTTATCCACAAAGGAAAAAGCATGTAGAAGGAAAAAAGGGAGTAGCAGGCCCTGAGTCAGAAAGATTTCCTTTATATCTGTCCACCTATATCTCATTTGGCAAGAATTGAAAGAATTGGATTGGGGCGCCTGGGTGGCTCAGTTGGTTGAGCTGCCAACTTCGGCTCAGGTCATGATCTCGCTGTCCGTGAGTTCGAGTCCCGCGACGGGCTCTGTGCTGACAGCTCAGAGCCTGGAGCCTGTTTCAGATTCTGTGTCTCCCTCTCTCTGACCCTCCCCCGTTCATGCTCTGTCTCCCTCTGTCTCAAAAATAAATAAACGTTAAAAAAAATTAAAAAAAAAAAAAGAAAAGAATTGGATGACCTACCCCCGGGATCGTAAGAGCATCTGATGGAACTAATTATTTGACTGGACATATTGCTACCAGAGACAAACCCTGGGAAATTCCTTAGAAGGAAGTATATGGATGGCATTTAAGGTAAGCACCTGGCAGTGGATGATAAAATGTTAAAGTAATGTTTTTGCTACTGCAAAGCCCCCAGAGATTGAACGTCTCCCAAATATCCTCTAAGAAGCTTATTGTTTTCATGCACCACTTACTATATACATCAATTAAATTTGGAATCGCATGACTGCTACTACCATTCTAGGTACCGATGATTTTAGATGAATCTATTAATTGTAATTTTGATAAAGTTGCTTCAGTGGCTCGAATATAACTCTGCCTTTCTATAAATGTCAATCTAGCGTCTGGTTTATTCACTCAAACGTAGACTTCATTGGCAAACTTCCCACCATTTAACAAAAGTGCGTTTAAATAACACTAAAGAGAATTTTTGCACGTACAAGTGAAACCAGTTCATTTCCAACTGTCTGATATATGGAAACTACAAAAAACTCATTTGATTATTTGGTCTGTCTGGCATCCTGCCCTGAGCTGCCATTGCATACAGCCAACATTCTCTGAACATGACTACTCAAGCATTTACATCATTAATGACAGAACAGATTCTCAAAGCAGCTGAGACCCAGATGGTGGCTTAGGTGTGCCTTAGGTACACGAAAAGAATTACCTGAAGATGCTGTTTTTGAGGAAAAGGATGGAAAAGAAGTCAGTCACGAATCATTTAAAAATCCTTATCAAAATGCCCCTTCATCTTTTTGATTCTGTTGCAAATATGCCTCAGGCATCTCCAGGAGGCAGTGACATTTTATGTAACGTCATACAAGAATTTATTCACTGGAAAATTTATCCTGTAGCACCACATGCCTCCAAACATGGAGAGCACTGAAAAACCCCATTTTAGATGCTGGAGCTCTGCACATAGGGAGGGTTTGCCAACAACTTTATCATAAATCAGACTTCCTAAAACAGTGGTTGAGATCTATACTACCTGTAAAACAAAGATAGAACAAACTGAGGGCTGATGGGGGGTGGGAGGGAGGGAGGAGAGGGTGGGTGATGGGTATTGAAGAGGGCATCTTTTGGGATGAGCACTGGGTGCTGTATGGAAACCAATTTGACAATAAATTTCATATATTAAAAAAATAAAAAATAAAAAAAAGATAGTCAGGCATATATGACCATATATGAAGTAGAGCTCTTCAAAGATGAATATTTATAGTTAACTCCCATGTATTTACTATTTTTTCGCAGTAATTTGAATACACCCATATACTAGAAAGGGGGGGCATTTCTAGAACTTTCAGCATTTTGTTGGAGGAGCTGTTCTTTAATGCATAGACAACATTTCTGTTTATATACAAATAACATATTCAGAGTTATTTATAACCAATGTTTTCAGAATCCACAACATCTCAAAGATGAGTCATTCTAGTTTGTTATATTTTTGTATTTGATGGGTTTATCAGATAGCACCAGTGATCCACGGTATCAATTGGAATTTATTTACAATATCTTGACCAAATAAGGATTTCTTTTATATGATAATGTGAAATCCAAAGAATGACCAGCACTAATGAGTAGCTTCCCAATGTCCTCAATGTCCTACACTCCTTTTGTCTTTCTGTTCCACCACCCTTAGTATAGCGCTCCCATCCCCATGATCATCTCATAGTCACAAAGTACTTGCTCATCATTAGCTCCTGTCTTATTGCTGGAGGAAGGGGGACAGATTAAGGAGATCCTAGAGGCCCCTCTATCAGAGAAGGAATCCCAGCACTGGAATCTTTACTTTGTTTGGATAGGGTAACTGGGAAAAGTAATGTTTGTTTTAACCTGTTTTGTCATAAATTCTGAATAAAAATGGTTCTTTTCATTAGCAAGATAGAATGAATAGTACAAGATCTACCAGAAGAATCTACCAAGATGATTTTCTATTTCTATTATATCTATGTTTCCCTATATTCCTTCCCTAAAATACATATGCCGTTTTGATTATTTTTGTTGATGCACAAAAGTTAATGATACATTTCTAAAGAGGTCATGGCTTTGCATTCAGAAATGGGGTTACTGAATACACATTCTTTTCAGAGACCCATTTTCAAGACAATAGCAATTTTTCAATGAAAGATGTGTCAAAATATTTACCTAACAATTATTCTAAAAAAGTGCAATGTAATCACATAGCCAATGTAAGTATAATGACATGTATGATGTGGTACTAAACACCCTCATATACTTATTTTTGATCATTGCCCACATAAGAGAATTAATTTTTTCTTGGACCAATGAAATCATCTTTCTCATGAGTAATTTTAAAATTAGATGCAACGTATCTTATTTTGCATTCTATAAAACTATAATGGGAAAATCCCCAATTTTAATCCCCCCTGCAGTTTACTTATCAAAGCGGTATCTGTGACTACATTAACTACAAGATTACTTTTTCTGATTTAATTACTTTCTGAATTACACTGGTAGGCTCTTCCAAAAGCAGAAAGCTGTGGTAGGCAAACTTCTGAGATTGTGAGTTAAACTTTTTGTGAGGCACGTGTACTAATTTCTACATTAGTTCATGGCCATCATTAACATCTCCTTTACTAGAAGGTATATGAAAAAGGTAATTTTTTAGTATGACAAATATTTAGCAGCCTTAGTCTCAAAGATTAGTTATTGGATTTGTTTTTTCCTAAAAAGAAAGGGGGAATTTACAAGACTTAACAGAAAGATTGCAATATGACACATAATCAAGACAATATTTCTCTGGCCATCATGCTATTAAGGCAAATCTTTTTTTTGATACATCATTCTACATCATACCAAATATATTAAAATGTATCCATGTATTACATATAATACAATTTCCACATGTATACTTTGCATACAATTTTCCAGCTTTTTGAGGCTGATAAAAATTGTACATATTTAAGGTTTACAGGCTGATGATTTGATAAGCCTAAATGCCTTCCATTACCTATGTTTTTGGTTATTTAAATGATTTAAGTTATTAGTAAAGTCTAATACTGGATAAGATCTCTGAGTCTGATTGAACAATCTAACTCTTTATGTTAACTCAGCTTTTCTCTGCATGAGAAAAAGTGAAAACCTGTTTGTACATCCCAACTTAGTGAGGAACAACATACTGAAGAAATGAATGACTCTCCATAGATTCCTATTCTCTTTATTTCATAACTAAAGCAAAGTTTTCAAATTTTTCATGATTTTAAATGTAAACTTTGGCTCAGCTGCCCTAATTTACTATACATATTATTCAACCACCAAATTGGACCATGATTCTAAAAGTGATTTCCTTCTTAAAACCTCTCTGACTCAAGGAAGGCTTGAAGGGTATTTCAATATCTTTAACTAGACTTTTAACAATGGCCTTTTGCCATCTGTGTCAGGTGGATGCTTAATTCTTCTAAATGTTAGCTCTGGGCCTCTCAAAATCCATAAGACTTATATGATCGATACGAGTAATTATCATGTACGTGGCCAGTATTGTATAATTTATGATGCTATTGCTCAAGTGAATTTCATTTGAGCAGATATATTATTTAATAATCTAGAGGTAAAGAAAATAAATGTTTTATCTCAGATTGTAGCATCTTTTGTTCATTTACATGTTCAAGAGCTATAGCATCTATATTCTTGATACATTTCAAGGACTGGCAGCAAATCATAGGGCATTTCACAACACTATATAACAATTCTAAATGGATGAGCTTATACGCATGGTTCTTCTGACTAAATCAGATGGGATTACAGTGTGTAGGTCCTACAAAATGCACTTAAAAGTAAGATATAGTAATAACTCATAGATGATTTCTATATGATGCAGATAACATAGTGTATTTATGCATCTAAAATATACTTTCTTAACAGACTATTCATCTATTATGTTGTAATTTATATAAGAAATGATTCTTATTTCAATATGCATCAAAACAGAGAGAAGAGAATGAATGTAGAGCTCTATGCTCTGAACATCCAGCTTAATATTCTCTACTTATCTATTTATAAAACTTATCTATACAGTAGTAATGGCTTTCTATTTAATAATTTCCAGGGAAATTTCTATTTAATAATAATAATTAATAACTAAATAAACAAATAAATAAATAATAAATTTCTATTTAATGATTTCCAGGGAAAAAAAGGGGGGGCAAAATAAATTGAGATAGATGTACCTAGTCTAAAGATAAGATAAACTGTTGCAATTTTTCTAATGAGGAAAGATAGGGAGACATCTGTCAATACCTATAACAGCCACTCTTAGGGGTACAGCAATATGAGCTAGGTACATTATTAATACCCTTTATGAATCAACCACATATTTTATATTAAGTCGAGAGTTAACATGAAAGCAAGCTTCTGCTAAAATGCAATATAACTGTAAAAAAGCTTCTATTTGTAAACGTAGCTAAAACATAATTTTATATTGAAATAAAAAAATCACATATGTTAAATGTTCATTGCAAAAACAACTGTCCTCATTTCTCAAATGCAAACACACACGTACACACACTCGAGCCTTGTCATTTAGAGTCACCCTCCTACCCCAAATCTCTCCTGAAATTGCTGGCAAAATCAACATGGGCTGGATAGAGACAGTTGATGTAATAATTACCATCCGTTATGGATCTTAAAAACAATGAGATAACACCTTACACCTGTCAGAATGGCTAACATTAACAACTCAGGCAACAACAGATGTTGGCGAGGATGCAGAGAAAGAGGATCTCTTTTGAATTGTTGGAAATGCAAGCTGATGCAACCACTCTGAAAAACTGTATGGAGGTTCCTCAAAAAACTAAAAACTACCCTACAACCCAGCAATTGCACTACTAGGCATTTATCCACAGAATACAGGTGTGCTGTTTCGAAGAGACACATGCACCCCCGTGTTTATAGCAGCACTATCAACAATAGCCAAAGTATGGAAACAGCCCAAATGTCCATCGATTGATGAATGGATAAAGATATGATACACACACACACACACACACACACACACACACACAATGGAGTATTACTCAGCAATTAAAAAGAATGAAATATTGCCATTTGCAACTATGTGGATGGAACTGGAGGGTATTATGCTAAGTGAAATTAGTCAGCCAGAGAAAGACAAAAATCATGACTTCACTCATGTGAGGACTTTAAGAGACAAAACAGATGAACATAAGGGAAGGGAAACAAAAATAACATAAAAACAGGGAGGGGGACAAAACAGAAGAGACTCATAAATATGGAGAACAAACTGAGGGTTACTGGAGGGGTTGTGGGGGGGGGATGGGCTAAATGGGTAAGGGGCACTAAGGAATCTACTCCTGAAATCATTATTTCACTATATGCTAACTAATTTGGATGTAAATTTTAAAAAATTAAAAATTAAAAAATTAAATAAATAAATAAATAAATAAATAAATAAATAAATAAATAAAATGTAGTAACGGGAAATTTGAAATGCCCCATCTTAGTGGAAAAGTTACTGATAGAATTCATACCTCCAAAAATATTCCTGGCACGGGAGAAAAACAGTCACTCATTTATATTCTTGTTCAATTACAGTTGTCTAGTTCCATAACACAAGTATATGGCTATTCCCACTATGATGGGATAGATTATTTGGGCTATTTTTATAATACTTTGGCATTTTTATCTTTTTAAGAAAACTTGTCCCCTGTCAACTTGTAGGAAATATTCTTGTCCAAGTATTTCCCCCATTTCTCAAAATGAATGCCTTAAGGGAATCGTCCAGGTATTTAGATTATTAGTAGGTAGAGGTTAAATTACAGTTAAAAGTGTGTAGGGTAGGCAGAGGAATAGAAGAGAAGCTTTAAGTAACCACTTCACTCCTAAAAACTAAGCAATTTTCTCAGAGGAAAGTCATAGTCACTGGAGATTTGCAATGTGGTTAGAATATCTTCCTCTCTTGATATCAGGTGTCTGGAATGGAATATACAGTTATTCTCTCTCTGGTATACTGGCACAAGTACAGAGACAGCAAAGAATTTTGAAAGGATTTTTAAAAATCTCTCTTTCTTAGAAAATAAGTATTCCTTCTTGTTCTAGAAAATATTAACTTTTTAACATACAACTCAAGGCAGAAAACTGTTATGGATGTCATTGCTCCTCCGCGGTACCCAGAACTTGTTTTCTTTAGCTGCATCCTGAGCTTGATATATTTTCATGTTTACGATGGATATATTCAAATAGGAAAAGGCACCAGATGTACATGATGGTATTTAAACAATCTCAAATAATTAAAAATATTGGCTTCCCTTTACTTTTGAATTTACGTTTTATACTAAACCATGTGTTTTATATAACTTATCTATTTGCATTCTCTGTATTTCAGGATAGGGCTTTTGATGTTGCAAACTGATAAAATTGAACTTGGTTTTTCATATTATTAAGTCCCCATCAAAATATTTATCACCTCCAGTAATAAGAGATATGTAGATGTTCTAATATGACATTCACCTATGACAAGTGGAAAAAGTCACAAATTGTCATGTGAATACAGGGTTTTAGTTTAAACAGTATAATAGTCTTACAACCTGTTCTGCAAATTCACTGCAATGTTAATAACCTCTCCTTCCAGGCATGGGGATAGGCCCCTTGCATGAAAGATATAATAGAGGCTAAAGTAGCAACGCTCTTACATCAGAACTCAGTCATGTAAGAATCCTCTGTAGGATGCTGAATAGAGGACCAGTCAGAATCCTAAGCCTAGGGAACCATTCCAACCTATATAAGCTACTATATAGAATCCCCTAGATTCTGACACCTTATTTATTAGGATTGAGGTTATGTGTACAATATTTTTCAGCCAACAAAACTACTTCTTCATCCATTATGCTAATTAATGAACCTACTGGTGCCTAAAAGAGATAATCATGATTGGAAATTTTGGTTAAAAGCCACTTGTGAATCTTTGAACTTTGAACAGCATCTAACACACTACCCCAGATTTTGTATTCTAAATTAGAGAACATCATGGGTTAATTAACCATTCCTAGGGTACAAGTTAAAATTAGCATATTAAAATATTGAAAAATAATTTCAAACAAGTTAGCAAGAACTTAGAACGCAAATATGTTCATATTATGGAAATTCATGTTTTGAATCAAGAATACTGAATAAACCTCATAATGTTGGATAAATGGCTTTATTAAATAAATTCCTAGGCACATTAATTAATAGCTATAGCTTATGTTCCATATATAAATGACAATTTGTTTTCTTCCATTCTCAGAATTCTTGTAATCTGAGTTCATTTAAAAAAGAAAGGAAGAGAAAGAAAATGCTGAAGACATGATGTTACATGGTAATTGTGAACAAGGCAAGAAAGGGACAAGAAAAAAAAAAACTGCCTTAAAGGACAACTTGAAACATCTGTGTTATTTGCCAGACAAAAACTTCATTTGAAATGCATACAAAATCACAGAGCAATCAAGCTATTTCAGTCTGAGTCACTATCTTTGTGTAGCTGGTATTAGGAAAATTAAGTGCCTAAACATTGAAGTGTCCTAAAGACAGTGTAAATTACATTGAATTACATTGATAGAGTTAGGTAGAACACAAATGGTATATAGAAAATAGTACTTCAGCCTGTATAATTGAATCTAAAATCTTAAAACATTTATGATTTTAAGTTTTTTTATTTTGTTTTTAATGGGAAGCTATAACTATGACATTGGTGATAGAGGAGGAGGAAAAATATTTCAAACCCATATAGTAATTAGTATTTAATATCATTCCAACCAGTAGACCATGTATGATAAGGGAAAATTGACAACTTAAAATGTGTACCCTGAAGCCTTATTTGGCTAGATCTTATTTGGCTAGATTTTATTAATGGCTTACTACACTTTGGTTATGTTTTGTCCAATTATGGGATATCTAGGCAGAGAAATATTAATACTTTCTGTACATTCTTTAAAAACAAGGCATTTTTCCTTTTAGATGAGGACCTTCTAAAGAATTAGTGGCAGCAACATCTCAGGAATACAAAATTGACCAGGGATGTCATATGCATAACTTAGAAGTAAACCCAGTTTAGATCTCTGTAGATTAGTTTTCATTCAGCATTTAATTAATACCTACTAATACAAACCATCACTAACAGCTCAGTGATCTTTAGTCATTGTCTGTTGACTCCAGATGATTATTGATTAGTTTCTCTTAGATATGAAATATTAAATAGAGGTGCCTCAGGCTAAAGGGAAAGCAAAGATGATGTTTTTATTTCTAACTCTGTGTTTCTGCTTAATGCCCACATTAAGCATGAATCTTTCTACTTTTACCTGTTTTATATAATAAAAGAATTCCCCAAAAGTGTTCATGCATTTATCAAGCACTTCTTGAGCCACTACTGTGGTGACATATCATGTCTTCTCCCTTAATTTTGCTCAAAAACCACTGAATATACCATAGTATTCCCAGATAATTTATCTTGTCCTAAGCCATTTTAAAAGTCCTCTCACCATCCATTCATTTGTGCATTTATTTAGCATTATTTAACATTATTATGACAGAGTTATCCATTGTTTTTGGTGTTCCATGGGATTTAATTACTTTCTCTGATCCCTATTTCTCTGATCTATTCTATAATTAGCCCTATGAGGGCTAGGGATTAGAATCTTTCACCACCATTTCTA
This sequence comes from Neofelis nebulosa, assembly GCF_028018385.1. Taxonomy (NCBI): domain Eukaryota; kingdom Metazoa; phylum Chordata; class Mammalia; order Carnivora; family Felidae; genus Neofelis; species Neofelis nebulosa. The sequence goes on from NC_080787.1 coordinate 50,328,867, forward strand.
AGCATCTGTATTGTCTTTTATTTTATTTTTGAATAGTGTTAGTAATAGAAATAAAATTACAAAAGTAATACAGAGAATTCCTGTATATTCTGAGCCCACCCTAATGTTAACATCATCTTACAATATCACAAAATCATGCTACAGTTTTCAGGAGTAGGAAACTAACAATGACACAGTGTTATTAACTGAACTACAGACCTCAATAGGATTTGAGGCAACATCCTTTTTCTGTTTCAAGACCAATTCAGGATTGTACAATGTATTGAATTGTCATACCTGCTTAGTCTCCTTCAAATCATGACAGTTTTCCTGGTCTCTCATAGCCTTGACATATTGAAAAACCACTGATTAGTTATTTTGTAGATTGTTTCTGAATTTGGGTTTGTAAAGGTTTTATCATAATTAGATTGAGGTAATCCATTTTTGCAAGAATAATACAGAAGCAATATTCCCTTCTCTGTGTATTATGTTAGGATATATATATATATATATAATGCCAATATCTTATTACTCCTGATGTTAACCAGATCACTCAGGATGGTTTCTCCACTAAAAGTTACTATTTTTCCTTTTGTAAGTAATAAAATCTCTTGGGAGAGATAATTTGAGACTATGTCATATCCTGTTTCTTTTCAAATGTTCACCACTAATTTAACATCCACTGGAAAATGTCTGCAACAATAATTACTGTGGTGTTTATCTACAATTTTTTATTTTTATATTTTCTCTCATGTTATTAACTAAAAATTTCCTATAAAGAAGAGTTGTTTCTCTTCCCCATTAATTTCTTCACTTATTTGCTATTTCAGTTTTGACTCATGAATATTAAATTCGTTCTCTGGGCTATACTCCAGCATTATCATTGCTTTCTTGACCAAATAGTTGTATCTCTGCACATTAGGATCTCTTGTAGGCTGATCCTTTTGACCTGTTCTCATGCTTTTGGAACACCTCTTACTTTCTGAAACCACAATACATCCCAAGCTTATCTTGTGTTTTCTCTGCTCTGACACAAGACTCAACTATTTCTCCAAGGAGAGTTGATTCCTTTAATTGGCGAATAGTGTTTCCAAACAAAAATTGAAGTACTAGTTGTGCTACTAGGATATTATTGTTACTAGACTTTCACAGTAGACAAAGCTAGAAAGTATATCTTTGTATAATAGCACATGCACACACATAAACATCTATATTTATCTACATATGTGTGATATGTGTGTATACATATGTGTCTATGTATGTATATATGTATATATATATATATATATATATATGTGTGTGTGTGTGTGTGTGTGTATGTGTGTATGACCATGAGTTCATATTAATATATCTGATACTAATTCAATACTACATGGATCATTTGGTCTCCTCCTTTTCCTTATTTGCAATTCTTTTCTCTAACATCTTACATTCATTATCATTCATCATCAATGAAACTCTATCATTGTCTACAATATATTTACTTATTTGCATAACTTTATACATAAAGCAGTTTCAGAATTTATAACCCATACCCCTATGAAAAAGAAATTTATTAACTAGATTATATTACTTTCATATAGATCATTTTGTCTTTAGCCTTAAAGTAACCAGTTAAAATACCATTTTCAAATTTACTTAGTTTTTTTCTTTCCCACCTCCTGAAGTTTTCCAAGCATTTTAATATTCCTACTTTTTCTGCCAGCTTACGTCTGAGCTCTGAACGTATAAGCTTAAGTATAAGGCGATTGCAAAGCCACATTCTTCTTTTTTTTAATTTAATTTAATTTTATTTTTTTTAATTTTTTTTAACGTTTATTTATTTTTGAGACAGAGAGAGACAGAGCATGAACAGGGGAGGGGCAGAGAGAGAGGGAGACAGAGAATCTGAAACAGGCTCCAGGCTCTGAGCCGTCAGCACAGAGCCCGACGCGGGGCTCGAACTCACGGACCGTGAGATCATGACCTGAGCCGAAGTCAGACGCTTAACCGACCAAGCCACCCAGGCGCCCCACCACATTCTTCTTAATTAGGTCCTGTCCAATTCTGTTCCCCTCAATTCACCTTCATTGTGGTAGCAACTATTTCTTTTCCTATAGACTTGGACTGACTCTAACCTCAATCAGGAGAAATAAAAAATTTCTAGCTGACTGCTCAGATATCCACCAATATTACATTGATGTTACACTACTCTGTTCTTAACTATTTTTTTCTTTCTTCCTTCCCCTCTTTCTTCTTTTTTAGCTCTTTGTTGTTTTTTATGAAATCAAGATTTCAGACAGCAGAACTTGTTCCACTGGATAGTATTTGTTATAAAAATTCAGTATGTGGTATTACCACAGTGATAAATTAACATGCCAACGCAAAGCACAAGACAGTATAGACAAACATTAAAACTTGATTTATGATGAATTTTACTGAAGATCCTTGATGAAGTTAAAGTATGACAGGAGGATTCCAAGCTGGAATTCAAGATTCCCAGACCCTGGAGTACATATGTCTTCTTCCAGTCATTCAGTTAAATACTAATCTAGGTGCTGCTGTGAAGGGATTTTTCAAATGTAATTAAGGTTCCAAATCAGTTGACCTTAAGATATGGGTTGGCCTTACCTAACTATGGGAGCTCTTAAAAAGCAAGGTATCAGGGGCACCTGTGTGGCTCAGTCAGTTAAGCATCTGACTTTGGCTTAGGCCATGATCTCATGGTTCATGAGTTCAAGCCCCATATCAGTCTCTGTGCTGACAGCTCAGGGCCTGAAGCCTGCTTCAGATTTTGTGTCTCCCTCTCTCTCTGTCCCTCCCCTTCTGGCACTCTGTCCATCTCTCTCTCAAAAATAAATAAACATTACAAAAAAAAATTTTTTAAGCAAGGTATTATTTCCAATTGGTCAAACAAACATGAGGAAATCAGCAAGATGTACATTGACCTGGAAGAAAACAAATATCCATTTTCTGAACTGCTTAATGGCACCACATGCCAAGACACCGTGGGTAACCACAAGGAACTGAGATCAGGCCCTCTGATAGTCAGCAAAGAGACAGGAATATCAGTCCTATAACCACAAGGAACTGAATTCTGCCAACAGTTGGAATGGGCTTGGAAGAAGACCACCCCTAAGGGAAAACAATGTGTGTTACTACATGTATGTAATTTTAAGTCACTAAGTTTGTAGTAATCTGTTATGCAAAAATATAAACTTAACAGAGAAGGGCTATTCAATGGTTAATACATAAGAAATTAAGCTGCTATGAAAGAATCTGTGAAATAGAACCACATGCACAAAGATGGCAGACCTCGGGTTTATCAGATAAAGACTATTAAATGTATGCCATGTTGAAAGAAAATAAGACACTAAAAAAGTAGTAATAAATAAAAATTAGTAATAATAAAAAATAAAGAAAATAAGATCTTGAAATTATGGTAAAGGAAGAAAGGTCTGTAATCAGAACAACTTTCATGGGGTGCCTGGGTGGCTCAGTAGGTTAAGCATCCGCATTTGGCTCAGGTCATGCCCTCACGGCTCTTGAGTTCATGCCCTGCTGTGTCAGGCTCGGTGCTGACAGCTTGGTTCCTGGAACCTGCTTTGGATTTTCTCTCTCTCTCTCTCTCTGCCCACCCCCAGCTCTCACTGTTTCTCTCTCTCTCTCTCGAAAATAAACATTAAAAAAAAGAGCAAATTTCAAAAGTAAAGTAATATAATTTCTAGAAGTGAAAAGGTAATAAGTTAAAACTCAGTGGATGAGGGGCACCTGGGTAGCTCAACTGGTTAAGAGTCCAACTTTGGCTCAGGTCGTGATTACCTGGTTTGTGAGTTCTAGCCCTGCGTTCAGCTATGTGCTGACAGTTCCAAGCCTGGAGCCTGCTTTGGACTCTGTGTCTCCCTCTCTCCCTGCCTCTCCCCCTCTCATGCTCTGTTTCTTTCTCTCTCTCTCTCTCTCTCTCTCTCTCTCTCTCTCTCTCTCTCTCTCAAAAGTAAATAAGCATTAAAAAAAACTCATTGGGGAGATCCTCGGAAGACGGCGGCATAGGAGGACTCTGGGCTCACCGCGCGTCCTGCTGATCACTTAGATTCCACCTGCACCTGCCTAAATAACCCAGAATCCGCCAGAGGATTAGCAGAACAGAGTCTCCGGAGCCAAGCGCAGACGAGAGGCCCACGGAAAAGGATAGGAAGGGCAGCGAGGCCGTGCGCGCTCCACGGACTGGTGGGAGAGAGCCGGGGCAGAAGGGCAGCCTGCCAGCCAAGCAGAGCCCCCGAGTCTGGCGTGCAAAAGCAGAGGGGCCAGACGGAGTGTGTTCCAACAGCAAGCGGGACTTAGCATGTGGAAGGTCATAAGTTAACAGCTCTGCTCAGAAAGCGGGAAGGCTGGAGGACAAAGGGAGGGAGAGCTGCTGAGCCCCCAGATGGCAGAGCTCAGCTTGGCGGGGAACAAAGGCGCTCGCGAGCACCATCTCCCCCGCCCATCCCCCAGCCAAAATCCCAAAGAGAACCAGTTCCTGCCAGGGAACTTGCTCCCTCCGCGCAAATAACCAACGCTGTGCTTCTGCGGAGCCAAACCTCCGGCAGCGGGTCTGACTCCCTCCCGCTGCCACAGGGCCCCTTCTGAAGTGGATCACCTAAGGAGAAGCGAGCTAAGCCTGCCCCTCCTGCCCCCGTGCACCTTGCCTACCCACCCCAGCTAATACACCAGATCCCCAGCACCACAAGCCTGGCAGTGTGCAAGTAGCCCACACAGGCCACCCCACCCCACAGTGAATACCACCCCTCGGAGAGGGGAAGAGAAGGCACACACCAGTCTGACTGTGGCCCCCGAGGTGGGCTGGGGGCAGACATCAAGTCTGACTGCGGCCCCGCCCACCAACTCCAGTTATACATTACAGCACAGGGGAAGTGCCCTGCAGGTCCTCACCGCTCCAGGGACTATCCAAAATGACCAAACGGAAGAATTCCCCTCAAAATAATCTCCAGGAAATAACAACAGCTAATGAACTGATCAAAAAGGATTTAAATAATATAACAGAAAGTGAATTTAGAATAATAGTCATAAAATTAATTGCTGGGCTTGAAAAAAATATAGAGGACAGCAGAGAATCCCTTGCTACAGAGATCAAAGGACTAAGGAACAGTCAGAAGGAGCTGAAAAACACTTTAAACGACATGCAAAATAAAATGGAAAAGACCACGGCTCGGACTGAAGAGGCAGAGGAGAGAATAGGTGAACTAGAAGATAAAATTATGGAAAAAGAGGAGGCTGAGAGAAAGAGAGATAAAAAAAATCCAGGAGTATGAGGGGAAAATTAGAGAACTAAGTGATACACTAAAAAGAAATAATATTCGCATAATTGGTATCCCAGAGGAGGAAGAGAGAGGGAAAGGTGCTGAAGGGGTACTTGAAGAAATTATAGCTGAGAACTTCCCTGACCTGGGGAAGGAAAAAGGCATTGAAATCCAAGAGGCACAGAGAACCCCCTTCAGACGTAACTTGAATCGATCTTCTGCACGACATATCATAGTGAAACTGGCAAAATACAAGGATAAAGAAAAATTCTGAAAGCAGCAAGGGATGAACGTGTCCTAACTTATAAAGGGAGACCTATAAGACTCGTGACTGATCTCTCTTTTGAAACTTGGCAGGCCAGAAAGGCATGGCAGGATATCTTCAGTGTGATGAACAGAAAAAATATGTAGCCGAGAATCCTTTATCCAGCAAGTCTGTCATTTAGAATAGAAGGAGAGATAAAGGTCTTCCCAAACAAACAAAAATTGAAGGAATTCGTCACCACTAAACCAGCCCTACAAGAGATCCTAAGGGGGATCCTGTGAGACAAAGTACCAGGACATCGCTACAAGCATAAAATATACAGACATCACAAGGACTCTAAACCCGTATCTATCTATAATAACACTGAATGTAAATGGACTAAATGCACCAACCAAAGGACATAGGGTATCAGAATGGATAAAAAAAAAGACCCATCTATTTGCTGTCTACAAGAGACTCATTTTAGACCTGAGAACACCTTTAGATTGAGAGTGAGGGGATGGAGAACTATTTATCATGCCACTGGAAGCCAAAAGAAAGCTGGAGTAGCCATACTTACATCAGACAAACTAGACTTTAAATTAAAGGCTGTAACAAGAGATGAAGAAGGGCATTATATAATAATTACAGGGTCTATCCATCAGGAAGAGCTAACAATTATAAATGTCTATGCACCGAATACGGAAGCCCCCAAATACATAAAACAATTACTCACAAACATAAGCAACCTTATTGATAAGAATGTGGTAATTGCAGGGGACTGTAACACTCCACTTACAGAAATGGATAGATCATCTAGACACACGGTCAATAAAGAAACAAGGGCCCTGCATGATACATTGGATCAGATGGACTTGACAGATATATTTAGAACTCTGCATCCCAAAGCAACAGAATATACTTTCTTCTCGAGTGCACATGGAACATTCTCCAAGATAGATCATATACTGGGTCACAAAACAGCCCTTCATAAGTTTACAAGAATTGAAATTATACCATGCATACTTTCAGACCACAATGCTATGAAGCTTGAAATCAACCACAGGAAAAAGTCTGGGAAACCTCCAAAAGCGTGGAGGTTAAAGAACACCCTACTAACAAATGAGTGGGTCAACCAGGCAATTAGAGAAGAAATTTAAAAATATATGGAAACAAACGAAAATGAAAATACAACAATCCAAACACTTTGGGACGCAGCAAAGGCAGTCCTGAGAGGGAAATACATTGCAATCCAGGCCTATCTCAAGAAACAAGAAAAATCCCAAATACAAAATCTAACAGCACACCTAAAGGAAATAGAAGCAGAACAGCAAAGGCAGCCTAAACCCAGCAGAAGAAGAGAAATAATAAAGATCAGAGCAGAAATAAACAATATAGAATCTAAAAAAACTATAGAGCAGAGCAATGAAACCAAGAGTTGGTTTTTTGAAAAAATAAACAAAATTGACAAACCTCTAGCCAGGCTTCTCAAAAAGAAAAGGGAGATGACCCAAATAGATAAGATCATGAATGAAAATGGAATTATTACAACCAATCCCTCAGAGATACAATTATCAGGGAATACTATGAAAAATTATATGCCAACAAATTGGACAACCTGGAAGAAATGGACAAATTCCTAAACACCCACACGCTTCCAAAACTCAATCAGGAGGAAATAGAAAGCTTGAACAGACCAATAACCAGTGAAGAAATTGAATCGGTTATCAAAAATCTCCCAACAAATAAGAGTCCAGGACCAGAAGGCTTCCCAGGGGAGTTCTACCAGACGTTTAAAGCAGAAATAATACCTATCCTTCTCAAGCTATTCCAAGAAATAGAAAAGGAAGGAAAACTTCCAGACTCATTCTATGAAGCCAGCATTACTTTGATTCCTAAACCAGACAGAGACCCAGTGAAAAAAGAGAACTACAGGCCAATATCCCTGATGAATATGGATGCAAAAATTCTCAATAAGATACTAGCAAATCGAATTCAACAGCATAAAAAAATTATTCACCATGATCAAGTGGGATTCATTCCTGGGATGCAGGGCTGGTTCAACATGTGCAAATCAATCAACGTGATACATCACATTAATAAAAGAAAAGATAAGAACCATATGATCCTGTCAATCGATGCAGAAAAGGCCTTTGACAAAATCCAGCAACCTTTCTTAATAAAAACCCTTGAGAAAGTCGGTATAGAAGGAACATACTTAAAGATAAAAGCCATTTATGAAAAGCCCACAGCTAACATCATCCTCAATGGGGAAAAACTGAGGGCTTTTTCCCTGAGATCAGGAACACGACAGGGATGTCCACTCTCACCGCTGTTGTTTAACATAGTGTTGGAAGTTCTAGCATCAGCAATCAGACAACAAAAGGAAATCAAAGGCATCAAAATGGGCAAAGATGAAGTCAAGCTTTCACTTTTTGCAGATGACATGATACTATACATGGAAAATCCGATAGACTCCACCAGAAGTCTGCTAGAACTGATACATGAATTCAGCAAAGTTGCAGGATACAAAATCAATGTACAGAAATCAGTTGCATTCTTATACACTAACAATGAAGCAACAGAAAGACAAATAAAGAAACTGATCCCATTCACAATTGCACCAAGAAGCATAAAATACCTAGGAATAAATCTAACCAAAGATGTAAAAGATCTGTATGCTGAAAACTATAGAAAGCTTATGCAGGTAATTGAAGAAGATATAAAGAAATGGAAAGACATTCCCTGCTCATGGATTGGAAGAATAAATATTGTCAAAATGTCAATACTACCCAAAGCTATCTACACATTCAATGCAATCCCAATCAAAATTGCACCAGCATTCTTTTCAAAACTAGAACAAACAATCCTAAAATTCATATGGAACCACAAAAGGCCCCGAATAGCCAAAGTAATTTTGAAGAAGACCAAAGCAGGAGGCATCACAATCCCAGACTTTAGCCTCTACCACAAAGCTGTCATCATCAAGACAGCATGGTATTGGCACAAAAACAGACACATAGACCAATGGAATAGAATAGAAACCCCAGAACTAGACCCACAAACGTATGGCCAACTCATCTTTGACAAAGCAGGAAAGAACATCCAATGGAAAAAAGACAGTCTCTTTAACAAATGGTGCTGGGAGAACTGGACAGCAACATGCAGAAGGTTGAAACTAGACCACTTTCTCACACCATTCACAAAAATAAACTCAAAATGGATAAAGGACCTGAATGTGAGACAGAAAACCATCAAAACCTTAGAGGAGAAAGCAGGAAAAGACCTCTCTGACCTCAACCGTAGCAATCTCTTACTCGACACATCTCCAAAGGCAAGGGAATTAAAAGCAAAAATAAATTACTGGGACCTTATGAAGATAAAAAGTTTCTGCACAGCAAAGGAAACAACCAACAAAACTAAAAGGCAACCAACGGAATGGGAAAAAATATTTGCAAATGACATATGAGACAAAGGGCTAGTATCCAAAATCTATAAAGAGCTCACCAAACTCCACACCTAAAAAACAAATAAGCCGGTGAAGAAATGGGCAGAAAACATGAATAGACACTTCTCTAAAGAAGACATCCAGATGGCCAACAGGCACATGAAAAGATGCTCAACGTCGCTCCTCATCAGGGAAATACAAATCAAAACCACACTCAGATACCACCTCACGCCAGTCAGAGTGGCCAAAATGAACAAATCAGGAGACTATACATGCTGAAGAGGATGTGGAGAAACGGGAACCCTCTTGCACTGTTGATGGCAATGCAAATTGGTGCAGCCGCTCTGGAAAGCAATGTGGAGGTTCCTCAGAAAATTAAAAATAGACCTACCCTATGACCCAGCAATAGCACTGGTAGGAATTTACCCAAGGGATACAGGAGTACTGATGCATAGGGGCACTTGTACCCCCATGTTTATAGCAGCACTCTTAAACAATAGCCAAATTATGGAAGAGCCTAAATGTCCATCAACTGATGAATGGATAAAGAAATTGTGGATTATGTACACAATGGAGTACTACAGGGCAATGAGAAAGGACGAAATATGGCCCTTTGTAGCAACGTGGATGGAACTGGAGAGTGTGATGCTAAGTGAAATAAGCCATACAGAGAAAGACAGATACCATATGTTTTCACTCTTATGTGGATCCTGAGAAACGTGACAGAAACCCATGGGTGAGGGGAAGGAAAAAAAAAAAAAGAGGTTAGAGTGGGAGAGAGCCAAAGCATAAGTGACTCTTAAAAACTAAGAACAAACTGAGGGTTGATGGGGGTGGGAGGGAGAGGAGGGTGGGTGATGGGTATTGAGGAGGGCACCTTTTGGGATGAGCACTGGGTGTTGTATGAAACCAATTTGACAATAAATTTCATATATTGAAAAAAAGCAAAAAAAAATTCAGTGGTGATACTGCATGAAAGTTTTACATGGTTCAATTTATTAAAGGAAAATTAATTAATTAATTAGGTTAAGTAAAATAAAATCTTCTCCAAAATGTAGGAGGAAAAAAACTGTTCTTGTCTCCATTTTCAGGTTAAGTGAGTAAGGCTCAAGTAAGTAATTTGCAAAAGACAATGAAGCTAATAAGAGGTCAAGTGAGGATGCAAACCAGGTCAGATTTAGTCTCTTTCTCTCTTAGTTCTTTAAATATGCTTAGTGGATTATATCACACAAAGAAGATATATTTCAATTTATCTATGAAGAAGAATACTCAAAGTTTCCCAGTTTTTATAAAAATAATCAAATTTATATTCCAGAAGAAGTATATGACCTATAGATTTTAACCCTTGTCCAATTCTGTTCCTACAAGTTCTGCAGGCCCTGGTTCTACCCTCACACCTATTGACTGGATCCAATTGGATTTCCTGTTACTCCACCTTTCAAACGTCTGAAATCAGGATCTATCACAGTGGCTGGCCTACTTCCTTTGACTTGGAGATCCATTTCCACCTTCTTTTGCATGGAAGCTGAGAAAGGACACAGGGCCCTAGATGGGGAAAAGTGCAGCCCTTGGGTCTTCCTGTGCCATTTGACTTCAATGTGATTTAAGTACCCATGCTACTCTTCCATAGGGATAGGATTAAAGGGGAAGGAGGGGACCTGAGGGATCCTCCCCTGAGGCTTCTGCTGCTGCTCTCACAGCAAGGGCAACTGCCACACTTTGTTTCTTATGGGCAGTAAATTGCCGGTGGTCTTAATAAGAGTCTAAACTTTTTTTTTTTTTTTTTTACCTTCAAAATATTATTTCACTTGGATTGTTATTGAACCCTGGGACAGTCTCTCAAAGGCAGTACCCTTTCTGAGTTGACTTACTGTGAGCTTATCTGGTCTCTACTTAGATGTCAGCTCCTCCCTGAACAACAGTTTTGCCCTGAAACCTATGCATAATGTAAGGGTTTTGAGTGAATATCTGCTAATAACCACAGTGCCACTGAGCAAGCCAGGCCTCCTGGGAAAATCTCCCCATGGTGCAATCTCCCAGCAGCCTGAGCTCAGTGTTACCTAAGTATGTGAATATGCTTGCTGATCATCAGGCCTAATTTCAGCCTCCGTTTTCTTTCTGTTTTGCTTGCATAGGTTTTCCACCTCTTGTGGATTTCCAAACTAGAGCTATCGACAATGAAATGAGAATACTACCCTCCTGCTCACTGGCAGCAACCATTTAAAATGACTGGGAATTGAACCTGATTATATTACTTTCCCACTTTCCCTAACCAAAGTGACATGAAGAAGTGACTTTAAAGTCTAATTAGCCGCAACCATAAGCAAAAAATAGAGGGTTGAGAGAAAGTCTGTAGTAACCATGGGGAATCATTGGAGGCTGGGCATCCCTCCATCCCTTGTAGGGAGAGTTGTGAGGCACAGAATGTGTGTTAATAGGAACTTCAAAGGCAGCTGTGCAAGAGAAATCACAATGGTGAGAAAGGTGACCACCCGGTTGGATCGATAAGAGAAACAATCCTAAATGCTCATTGATGAAGCTCCTTTTTTATAAAATGGGACGGTGAATAGTGATATTCACCCTTCTCCAAACATTTGTTTTTTTCCTCAATTTATTTGTTGTTATTGTTTTTTGGGGGGGTGAGGTTTTGTGTTTTGTTTGTTTTGTTTTGTTTTTTAATGAGCTCTATGCCTGATGTGGGGCTTGAACTCAGGACCCTGAGATCAAGAATCACATGCTCTACTGACCAAGCCTGCTGCTCCTGAATTTCAGATTGAGTGCCTTAATTCTGGCATGAAAGTAGTAAATTTCCCTCGGATCCCCTATGATCCAAAGAAAATATCTCAATTATAGTGCTTCATGAAAGGTTCTGAGTAGGTAAGAGCCTCGCATAGAGACAGTGTACATTTCACCCGAGCAACGACTCTAGGCTTTTCTGGGTCTTCTGGTCTCCTGAGCCATTAAATGAGGGGAGGGGACATCCTCAAGTCTCTGCCTGTGACATGATAAGAAAAATATATTTGGTTTTCGTCCCCAGTCTCTGGCACAAAGCTGCTAAAACCCTTTTACTCTCCTGAGTGATGGGGTGATGGAAGCATCTTGCACAGAGCTCCAAAATTCGTTGGTATTTCCCAGATGACAGAAGCAACTTTTGTTTTAATGAGGTTGCTCTTGGTGGGCTCCTGGATGGGGCCAGGTGACCAGAAAGACTAAGTATGATTAGAGGTTGGGAACTTTCAGATACATCCCTTATACTCCAGGGAGGGGAGAGGGGCTAAAGATTGAGTTAATTATTGATCATGCCTATGTGATAAAGTCTCCATATAAAATCCCTAAGCTATGGGTTTCAGAGAGCTTCCCAGGGAGTGAACACATCAACATGCCAGGAAAGTAGTGTACCCCAATAGCATAGGTACAGAAGCTCCTACACTTAAGATACTTCTAGACCTTACCCTACATACCTCTTCATTTGGTTGTTCATCTGTATCTTTGAATATATCCTTTGTAATAAACCAGTGAAGGTAAATAAGTATTGCTCTGAGCTCCTATGAGCCATTACGGCAAGTTATCAAACCTGAGAAGTAAATTGTGGGAACTCTTGATTTACAGCTGATTGGCCAGAAGTAAAGATAACAAGTTAGGACTTGCAACAGGAGTCTAAAGCAGACAGCAGTCTTGTGGGACTGAGATCTTGTCTGTGAGGTTTGCACTAACTCTAGATAGTGTCATGATTGAAATGTAGGGCATCCAGGGCCACCTGAGTGACTCAGTTGGTTAAGCATTTGACTCTTGATTTCGGCTCAGGTCATGATCTAGCTATTCGTGAGATCGAGCCCCATGTTGGGTTTTGGGCTGACAGTGCGGAGTCTGCTTGGGATTCTCTCTCACTCTCTCTCTCTCTCAAAATAAATAAACATTTTTTTTAAAAATCTTAAAAACAAAACAAATGTAGGACATCAGTTGGTGTCCAGATAGTTGCAAAATTGGTTGGTGTGGGTAAAACCCCTACACATTTGGTGCCCAAAATGTTGTAAGTAGGAAACAAGAGCTTTTTTTTTCCTTTTATTGCTCTCAGTTCTATTTTCATTTGCCAAATATACATCAATGAATCTAAAAGTTACTCTTTTAATACCAAACTTCAGTATTTACACTGTATCGTCAATTCTAAGATACATTTTTCAGATTTTAACACCTCTAAAATCTGGATGAATGTTGAAATCAATGTTATTATTCCTTTTAAGGGGCACATAAAATAATGATGCATGTCAAAATCAAAGTCACTTTACTTTTAAAGGTGTACAGAAATATATAATATGTTTGCTTGGATGTATAAGGAAAGTCAGACTTTCAAACTGAATCCCCTTTCTGTACCCCCACCCCAGAGAAAGGTACCTCCATTCCTCCAGGTACACAAGCCCTAAATCTGGAAGTCCCCTCCCACATTCTCTATTCCCACCCCTCTCCTGTGTCCAGCAACTTCACATCTTCAATATTTAATGTTGTAATCATTTTCTTTTAATCTTTTGATTTTTAAATCATTGCCTCTTTGTTTTAATCAACCTCCATGAAGTATAATCTACATACACACATCTGTTTTAAGTATACAATTCACTGAATCTTGACAAATACATAAACTCATGTAACTACCACCGCAATCAAGATATAAAAGTTGCCACCAAAAAATTCTCTCTGCTCATCTGTATTTATTTCCCCAATCCACTCCTCTGCCATGGGCAACTACTGATTTCTATAAGCCTGTAAGTTATTTTTATCTCTTCTAGAATTTCATATAAACAGAATCATATGCCATAGACATTTTTGTGCCTGCCTTTTTCTAGACAGCATAATGTTTTTGAGATTCATCCACATTGAGGCATACAATAGCAATTTCTTCCTTTTTATTGATATGTAATATTCTATCATATGCCTCTAGCACAATTTCTGCTTATCATTCACCTGGTAATGGACATTTGGTAGGTTTTCAATTTTTTGCTATTATGAATAAAGCTCATATAAACATTTATGAACAACTCTTTGTACAGTCATAGAATGAAATTTTGAAGACATATTCTAGATACATGTTTAACCTTATAAGAAACTGCCTAACCATTTTCTAAAGTGCTTATACAAAATCATCTCACTCAAAATATATTTTAAGTCATCATTTTTTTTATTTTTCTTTTTTGTTCCAACTCTTAAATCATTTAACTCTTCCAGATACTCACTCATCAATGTGTTTTCCCGTGGTTAAAGTATTCCAACAACACTTTATGGATTTCATCATATGGATTCTGTATTTTTTAAACAATGGAAAATTTTACCAGCAAGTTAACTGATTTATGTTGTATTACAAATGTTTAAAATATGCATGAAAAATCAGAGGCTGCCTAACAAGTACTTCAACCCAGTAAGTCTACATAATAAAGAGTTTGACTTCACTTTTGATATTTGACTACTGACAGGTCTCAAGCTCCCTCCCTCTCACCCCCATCCCTTTTTGCCCCATTCCTGGGCAAATCAGTAAGAAATCCTCCTCTCCTACTTTCTCCCTCTCTCTCTGCCAAGGGAAGCTATTCTCATTTGTGGAAACCCCCACACAGATACCACCTCGTAGCCACAATTCAAGACAAAACCAATGTACTACTCCTTTTCTTAAAGTCATCTTGGACCAGCTTGTGCAGGTCCTTCTTTCCCTAGAAGATACTTGTGTGAATGATAAACTTCTTTCCAAATGTTCTTGGTGTATGTGATATCATTAGTATCAACATACCAACCACTAACTGAAGGAGTCTCTGTATCCCTTTATAGGGTAGCCACAAGAGTCCAAGAGCTAGTGTTAAACCCAGAGGGGGTGTTTAAGCACAGGAAAAATGCATACCCTGCTCATGATTTTGTGTTATGGTAGCATTTGCTTACATCACAGCCATACAATTGCATAACTTCAATAATAACAAAGAACTGTATATCCTTAACTTTCCATTTCACAAGTTTTTTCTATATAAATAAGCCATAATATGAATTTCACAAAAATTCATAAGCATATAGGAATGTCTAGATAATTAAGATCAAAAATCTTCTGAACAAGGAAAGTTTGAATAAGCCAATGCAACATAAATCATGGTCCCAAGCCCACCATCAACTAGGAATTTGTTAGAAATGCAAACCAATGGATAGCACTGAGTCAAAATCTTGAGAGTGGGGCCCAGAAATTTGTATTTTAACAAGCCCTCCTGATGATTCTGATGCATGTTAATTATTAAGAACTACTGCTTCAAGGGACATGAAACGCAATTGATGGACCCAGAGTTGCCAAGTGATAAAACTTTTGAAGAGAAGAGGTTTATAAGAAGTCTCCATAGGCATGCTTTCATAATAAGATAGATCTAATAAAAGTTGTCAAAGGAAATAAATTATGAAAATGAGACATTACTCAGAAGAAAGACTGTCTTCAATAAGAGATATTTATTATCTCTATATTAAGGGTCAGAGGAAGTAAAGAAGGTATGCTAAGGATATTTATGTGCAGTTCCTCTTGGAGTGGAAGTTTTTAAAAGGGGAGTTATGAAAGTGAATAAGGGTGATTATAAAAAAAGAGGAAAGGGATTTAATAGGCTAATCAGCATGAAAGTAGGATTTTCAAAATGAAATATAACTATTCCAAAAATAACTATCTCAAATGTAACCATTATATATAATATAAAATAAAAACTTCTTACCATAAGCTAGAACCTCCTAGATGACCCAGACTCTGCCTATTTTTCTGATC
Organism: Neofelis nebulosa; assembly: GCF_028018385.1. Classification (NCBI taxonomy): domain Eukaryota; kingdom Metazoa; phylum Chordata; class Mammalia; order Carnivora; family Felidae; genus Neofelis; species Neofelis nebulosa. Next base: position 50,344,583 of record NC_080787.1, read on the forward strand.
TTATCTCACATATATCTCTGACCTTCCTCTCTCTCTTATTTTATGCCATCAGTCTATTCTTCCAAAGTTAATGGCCTCTCTCCTAGATTTGCAGGTGGGCCCTGCTCATCAGTTTCAGTGCCACAAAGGAAGAGAAAACTTTCTTGACTACTCAAACTAGTATAATGCCATTCTGTATCCTATTATCATTGTATTTTCTTCATAATACTTATAATTCACACGAATTATTTTATTTATTCCTGTGTTTATTTATTACATCGTACACCATTAGAATGTAAAATCTAGGGCAGCTAGGACCATGTGTGCCTGCAAAACTATTTCCTCAATACTTAAATAATAGAACATAGCACATCAAGGCGCCCGTGTGGCTCAGTCGGTTGAGTGTCCGACTTCAGCTCAGATCATGATCTCACAGTCTGAGTTTGAGCCCCGCATCTGGCTCTATGCTGACAACTCAGAGCCTGGAGTCTGCTTCCCATTCTGTGTCTTCTTCTCTCTCTACCCCTCCCCTTCTCCTGCTCAGTCTGTCTCTCTCTCTCTCTCTCTCTCTCTCTCTCTCTCTCTCTCTCAAAAATAAACATTAAAAAAAAACACATAAAAACTGTTCAATAAATATTTTTTGAAATATGCAAAGTTTAACACTATCCTTTTATTTTATTATCTATATGTCAACATTCTCTACTGTGTTAATAGTTCTTCGAGGATTAAGTTCACATTGCTTTTCTTTGGCAGGCCCCAAAGCTAGAAAAATACATAGACTAAGGTAAAATTCTCAACACACTGGTCATCATACACAAATTTTTTGCACAACCCAATGAGTATTTATTGGTCAATAAAATAAGTTGAAACTATCATCACTTCTGGGATTTTAGAAAATCCCATTTATTCAGCCGTAAAAGGGGTCTAAAATTTATTATTATCTATTAGATAATATCTAACTTACATTCTTTCCCTTTCAGAATATTTGTGTTAGATGCAATTACTAACCCTTGCCTTTGTAGTATGAAAACAGCTATAGAATAGGAAATATGTGAGGGATTGAGTGTGTGTGCACTAATAAACTTTATTTATGAACACTGAATTTTGAATTTCATATAATTTCCATGTGTCATTATTCTTACTTTGATTCTTTTCAACCATTTAGAAATGTAAAATCTATTCTTAGCTCTCAGATTGTATACAAACAAGCAGTGGGTGAGATTTGGCCCATAGGCCATATTTTGCCAATCCTGGCCTAAGGAACAGGGGATAAAAGAATAGAATAACTTTTAGTAAATAGAGAAGAACAAATAGATCATGAGATTATTCACTGAAACTTTACTGCATTTTATTTCACTGAGACCATGTAGCCTGCAAAGTTGAAAATGTTTATCATCTGGTCTTCTGAAGAAAAAAAAATTTCAGAACACTCTTTAGACCACAACTATCACATATATACCAGTTTGCTATTGCATTTATTCTGATCCTTTGCTCCCTGGCTGCTGACTCATATTTACATTCATAATACCCTGTATTTTCTTAACATAACCAACACAATGTTTTATTAAGAGATTGGGTTGAATTCTATTTTCTGTATCCTCTCTCTCTTGGACCATAAGCTCCGCAATGGACAGAGTAGGTGTTAAAAAGTCTAGTTCATAATTATTTCCAATGAGCTAATATCTGTAGAAAGATTGAATAAAGAATTAATATGGGAACATGTGTTTAAAGTACATGGACATATAAAAAAGTTTTCTTTACCATTCTAATTTCATACCATGGTAACTTCAACAAGTTTTTACATTCTTATCAAGAAGCAATACTAAAAATTTTTTTTAAAGGGGGGGGTGCGCCTGGGTGGCTCAGTCAGTTAAGTGTCCGATTTTGGCTCGGGTCATGATCTCAGTTTGTGGGTTCAAGCCCCACGTCGGGCTCTGTGCTGACAGCTCAGAGCCTGGAACCTGCTTCAGATTCTGTGTCTCCCTCTCCCTCTGCCCCTCCCCTGCTCACACTGTCTCTCTCTCTCTCAAAAATAAATAAACATTAAAATTTTAAAGAAAAAAAGAAGCAATACTATCTCATTATTTAAAAAGTTAAACATTCCCTTTCATTTGTCAGACATGGTTATTTCATTATAAAATGGAATTCCAAGTTCCCTCTACATCAATATAGCTATTACATATGAAACAAAGTGCTGAAAGCCATCAGCTTAATTTCCCCATTAGGAATTCCATTCATATATATGGAATGTTTAATATCACCTTTCTTTAAGCCATTCCTAATTACAAGACACTTGCACACAAGAACTGATTGATAAGTCACTGATTATTCTCAGATATGGCAAAGAACTGAGAGTTAAATCCCTGCAATAGAAAAATAACCCAGCAAGGATTGCAATCTGCTATTCTGTTACTAGTGTTATTATTCCTCATGGTTAAAATTGGAAATATAATGAGTTTAGTCAATAATACAATTGAAACTTAGTCTTTCCCTATCCAGAGTGGCAATGATTAGTGAGGCATCTTTCAGAAAAAAAACTAGGGTTCATTTATAAAAGAAGAGGCGAAGTAAATAAGAGTAAATAAATCATCTTAAAATGATTCAAGAAAGAGTCAAAGACTTAGATAAATTTACCAAGGGAAGTGCAGGCCTTTGAGTTTTTTCTGACACTGAGATAAGATGTGGTACTATTACTCAGATATATGTATATATACACATGTGCATCTTGGAAGCTATCTTTTTTTTTTTTTCTGTAGAACATTAGGTCTTTGATTTGACCTTGGGTTCTAGGGGACACTAAGTGAAAGTCTTCATTTTTCTGGATAAGATGATAGTCTATATGGGCCATTCTGTGGATTGCTAGGTATAATGTAAGAATCTTTTTTTCCCCCTTGTGCTTTGTTTAGTATTGACATGCTCATATCTTTTGCTGTTCACCAAAATACCTACATTCTCATTGTTGACAGGAATCCCCAGCCCAGATGTATATATAAGGGTAAATAATATGCAAACCTCTTACAATAGTAATTGCTACTTTCATAGAAATTTTACAGATATTTCTTCTTCTTCCTAATGAGATGAATCCTCTTAAGCTCCATGTCTGTTTCCCTAAGTAGGTGATGAAGCTATGCATCAATGATATATCTTCAAACATTCCATCATTATACATTTATACTGCTATATTGTGTCAAACAAGATGAATCCAAAAGAGCAATGCATTTGAATGATCCCCCTAAGAAGCGGAAAGTAGGCTGAAAGAAACCTCACCCCTCCACTCAGTGAAATAGCTCTAAGCTTGTGGATTTGGTCAGAGGCAGGAAGGACTCAGTTTATTAAAACCACAAGAAGCGTGGACATATTTTACCTCCAAGAGTCAGATCAGTTTTGTAAACAAGCAGAGTGTAAGCCAGAATTCAGAGATTTACTGTTCTAAATGAACTTCAGGTCACATAACTGTGAAGATTATGTGAAGGACTTACTAATTCAGTGTCACTCATCTAATAATTACATGGCTTTGGTTCTACCAAATGATCAATCTGGCATCTGACACTTCAGTATTTACAGTTTAGTGAAATAGTTGAGATAAAGACTGTGCACTTAACCATGGTGGGTATGAGCCAGGTTGCAGAGACGAGAAGACTTTCAAAATCTTCCATTCTGACCTGACAACAATTTCAAGAAACATTATATTTGTGTCTTTGGCCCACATTCTTTCTTCTGGAGACCAAGACTCTGAATGATAAACTTATAAAAGAGGCTTGGGAATGCTGATGTAGACGCAGACATTGAAAAAAAAAAAATGTTGAATGTAATATGAATGCATAGCTTCCTCCCCAGTTTCCCTGCAGGAAAACTATGTAATTCAGATAAGAGCAACTACCCAACAAACATAGTTTTGTTTTGTTTTAATATCAGTGGAATTCATAAAAAAGGGGAAAGAGAAGATCTAAAAATGGTTATAGGGCTGAATGGATTGGTAGTACTGAAAACATTTCTTCTGACAGTTATTTGAAAACTTTGGTTGGTTGATTGGTTTGTTTGTTTGTTTGTTTGTTTGTTTGTTTTACTATAAAGACCGTGGCCTAATCTTCCTTGGGAAAGATACCTAGAGTCTCATAAACCACCAGATTTCTGACAGATTTCTGTATTTAATCAACACTAGACCTGCCTGTTGGAAATGAATGTTAAATGTATGAACATATTAGCAGTAATCTCACAGAAGCCTGATTTGTTTTAATTCCTCTACTTTAAAGCCTATGGGGAGAAAATGTTGTTCTCAATGAGTTCCCTTCCTGTAGATATAAAACTTCTGAACATTCTAATTAACTCTACCTTTGCCTATTTAAGGACTATAAAATTCTGTCTCCTCCCCCCCCCCCTTTTTTTTTCCTTTTAACCAAATTCTCTCTAGGGAAAGGCATGAAAACGATAAGTTTTAGGGGCAGATTTACCAAGAGTAAAGTCTAAAGTTTATCAGAAACTTTAGAAAAATGTATTACATTAAAGACCTATTTATTTTTAAACTTTAATCTCCTAGGCCTAACTAGACTCAGATTGTTACATCTCATTTAACAGAAAAAGAAAACTCGGGTAGAAAATTTGGCCAATTGTACAAAGCATCACAATTAACTACTGATAAAACTCAAGTTTCCCAACATGGAGATTGCTAACGATTATTATTACTATTATTATCAATGGCTAATTACCCATGTACCAGTACAATATTATGTATCATCATTGGACAATATGAAGTCATGCCTGATATTTTTATTGTGTTTTATAATTTTTATAGTGGTAATTTAACATAATTTTTTGTTTAAAATTTGTGTAAAAACTGCAGAAGAAAGTAGTTCAAATATATCATTGAATTTAATTTTACAAGAAAGAGGAGAAAATAGGCCTAAGCAGGTTTGGTGGCCAACACTACATAGTACTTACAAGCTAGAATTATTTCTTCCTGTTTCATTTCAGTGCTGTCAGTTAAATGTCTAAAACATTTATTGGATATGTATCTGGTAAGCACCTGTCATACTGGAAGTGGATCTGCTTGTCGTAAATTATTCAAGAACCACTATATTCACTCTGTCGTGGATGTTTTCTCCCTGCCCTCCACCTCCATGAAGCTGGGTTACAGAACCAAAGGCCCCACAAAGTCAGGAAAGACGAGCTTGCCTGTTTGTTAAGTCCAGCACTTTCCACCTGACTGAATCTCGAGTTAAGATTGAGATTGAGATTTTTCTTTTTTGAATACTAATTGTACCTTTTATTTGTTTTAGCTGTTCTGAAGAAAGATCTCTTTATTTTCATAGTATCATTTAGTAAGCCAAAGGCTATCTTTGGAAATGAAGCCTGCTTCTCTTTCTTACTAATTTTAGAATCTTAGACAAGTTACCCACCTTCTTTCAGGCTCATTTGTCTCATCTACAAAATATGTATGTGGCTGTCTCAAAAGCTTTATTTTTTACTTTTCTTAAAAGTCTATTTATTTATTTTGAGAGAGAGCAAGGGGAGGAACAGAGAGAGAGGAAGAAAGAGAATCCCAAGCAGGCTCTGTGCTGTCAGCGCAGAGGCTTGAACTCAAGAGTTGTGAGATCATGACCTGAGCCGAAACCAAGAGTCATATGCTTAACAGAATAAGCCACCTAGGTGCCCCTCAAAAATTCTATTTAAATGAGAATATACATGAGAATGTCAGTTAGAAGATACTTATAAATATTAAATAAATATATTAATCATGATGATGATAATGGACCCAAAGGAGAAGAATGTATAACAGATAATTAAATATCGGGAATGTATAGAGTATGCCTTCTGTTCCTTTTTTCTTGACATCTTTAGATTTGTCTCCTTCAAAGTGAGCTCTAGCTAAAACTGGAATGCCTGTGTCTCTAATTTGTATTTGGAAATCAAGAATTAGTTTGGGGGTCAATAGAAGTAGTGTGTGGCATAAAAATTACAGAAAAAAAGATGCAAAAACAAATATACAAGATAGGAAATATTAACTTCTCCTCACACAATTCACAAAATGGCTCTGTCAAAGCAAACTTATTTATAAATGACTATAATTTCTCAAAAGTTAACAGGATTGTTATTGCCCATTAATTTTTGGCCGATGGTTTTTAAACATCCTTACATCAAATAAAATGAATTGAATTTAAATAGCAGTTAAATTGCTAAGGAAATTTGTTAACTGAGAGTTTTTTAAAAGTTAATTACAGCTGATGGTGTATGTTAAACACTCATTTGTTCTCAATTGAAACAACAGGATTTTTCTCTGCTTCATAATTCAGATATCCTAGAAACATGTTTCTAAACATTCAGAACATAAAAGCCACAATATATTACAATTATAAGGGCTCCAAAATTTGGAGAAGTGAATGAAAAAGAATGAATAAATGAGTCAGTGTGGTAAGATGACCCTTCATGATCTCAACTTCTCACTAGTTGTCTTTCTCTAGTAAATACTGACTAGTTGTCTTTTTATAATGTTTACATAAAAGTAAATTTAGAATTTTTAAAAGCATTTGTTATATAGTCCTTAGAGTAAAGCTGATTTTGAAATTTTATTTTGGAGAACATAGGATACATTTGACTGTAAAAATAATAAAGGATTAAATTAAAGGACAGATCCCATTTCAAAAACTAAGATGTAATAGACTGAAATAAGAAAGAAAAATGCAAACTTATCTCAGATGAATGGAAAACCGATAACGGGTGGAGGGTTTCTATTCTAGTCTGGTAAATCCCATTATGTTTTCTCTCAAATTTCCTGAAATTCCCCCATACCAAGTGAATTGTAATTTATTTTAAGTTAGCAACTATTCATACACCACAAAATATGCTTAATGAAACTAAGATCATGGTCACAAAATCAAAATGACATAAATAGGCATTTCTTCTATGAATGACATTTACAGAATGTCTCTGATAGCTAACATACCTATACCTTTCTTATGCATATGCCATATTTTAAAAAAAATCTTCTGAATTCTAACTATTAAAAACTCCTTTGTCATACTTTTCCTGGGTTGTCATTAATGAATGAGTGGCTTGCCTGAATGATGAGATTCTTTCTAGTCACATTGTCAATTGAGATTACGATAAGACTGCCATCTAAAAGAGATAGGATTTCAAAACTGCTGAATAACAGAGGAGGAAAAACCTGGCCCAGGAAAGCACAAGATGTAATTTGTCTTAGTTATTAGTCACTTTATGATATGCACTTCACACTGAAGCCATTGCAGATTGATCTAAGGGCACTCTATTCCCAGCAATGCCAGTAGATCAATTAAACTTAAGTCCATAAAAGAATAGGGGCTTTATTAATCAAGTGTATTTAAGACTGTTTTATTTCACTCTCTGCTTTTTAAAGGGTATGACAGATTGTAATCTTGAAAGTTTTCCGATAATGAAAAATATTCATTTACAAAGGAGTTGGTACCCATTGATAAAAAGCAAGGCCTTGAGAGTTAGTAAAGCTGACTTCTTGAAGACTCCAGGCAGTAATCAATAAGACTGAGCAATATTATGAGTGATAAAAATCCATGAAGACTCAGTTCTGTAGTAAAACTCAAGAATATCGCCTTTCCACCTATTGATGGAAAGTTATTTTGGCTATGGTAACTCGTGGAAGAAGGCATGACAGAGATGAAAGAAAGAAATAAATGAGATTTGAGAAATCTATACAGAGATGAGCTTTGATTATGCATTTGGCACATGTAGCCATCAGGAAAGAAATAAATCAAAAGCCAAATTAGTGTTTCAGGCAATTTTATCAATAGAGAAACCATGCACATGAACTAAATAAAGTTTATGATTGTTGGAGCCTTGAAAAATTCTTATATTCATTAATGTGTTCCAAAGCAGCCTGAGAAGACATAGTTGAGAAAACTGTGTAGCCTACAGGAAGGGCTTCTTCACCTTCAGATACGGACGTGATATCTCAGATATTGATCAACCTCAGATATTGATTTGATGGGGTGGACAGTCCATTTTCTTTATAAATTGTAGCATACAGGCCCATGAAGAAACACCTCCAGGTTAGAGAAAAACAACTTCGCATTCATCAGATGTTGACCCTCAATACAGAATCACAGACTACATGGGAAATTGAAGATAATCTTTCAGAAAAAAAATGAATGGTCTTTGTCTGGGGAGAAAACAAGTTGGATACCAAAAAGGTGGGCTGAGGAAGAAACTGGCTAGTTAATCACAAAATAATTTCCATTCTCTCCCGGGCACAGTACTAGACCACATTTCTGACTCTTATAGAAGGAGGTACCTGGAATGAGATCTGTCCACTGGAATATGAGCTGAAGTGATGTGTACTATTTCCACATCGGCCTATACAACACCTAGATGTTCCTCCATATTGTCTCTCTTCCTCTCCTACTGGTGGATGCTAATGACCCAGGTGACCAACCTCAAAGAGCAAGTGGGAAAGATGCCCTGAATCAGTTTGTGTCCCTAATAATGGTGTGAACTACAGTTTCCCCAAACCCTACCCTATCCATTGATTGGACATTATGTGAATGGGAAATTTTATTGTCGTATCTATCACTGACTTTTTTTTTTCCCTTAGTGAGAACTATTTCACCAGAATTAATACAAAAACAAGTCATTTGTGGTTTGGCTCACATAGAAGAATGTGAGCATTTTGGTAATGTTAATGCCTCTCTCACCAGTATATTACTAATATCTTTGGTAGGTGGTTTGGACTCTGGACCTTATTCTTGAACATAATGTTCTGATGGGTCTCTTTGCTTCATATAATATATCCATTTCAGAATATTCACTCTCTGGTGCTTTTTAATCTTTCCTCCACCATCTACAATGCAATTCTGGAAGTTCTGTCATTCACAATGGCTTATCACTTTTTCCAGGCTCCCAAGGGCCTAGGGTGAATTTACACCATCCTAGTGACCTTGTCAGAGTATTAAATGTCATATCCTGAGATATTTGTTTAAAATTAAAAATTGCATAATAATGTATAATTAGTTTAAGGGACTTTAATAATGTGTCCAGAGCACTGGAATCCTTTCTGTACTACATATTTGGTTAGGGTACGGGTAGAAGCTGAAGATTAGAATAGCTACATAAAAGTGAGTCATATAATGGAATTTGATAAAGTGGAACTTAATCCATAAGGAATTGATGAGATTGCAACAGGAAACCTTTACTATCATATGAAAAAGGCTATGTGCTTGATAATTTGTTTTAACTGAGTGAACATTTAATGGACTCCTTGAAATTAGCTATATTCACTTGCATTCCAGTAAAATTTTAATATACATTTTGTGATAGTTATGACTTTTTGTTAAATCAATAAGTCCAATTAATATTGTTATTCTATATAAACATGATTTTTCTTTTATGCCATTAATTTTCATTCAACGAACTTGTCTAACTAAAGAAGTTATCTTAGAATATTGGAATTAGAAGGGAGATGCCAGCCCAGGGCTCAAGATCTAGTATTGATAGCTCATATGCTGTTAATAGTGTTGACATCTTTTTTAATTCTTTTTTTTTAAGATTTAAAAAAAAAATTCACACTACTGATTAAATTGCCTTATCCTTTCAGAAGCTGTTCTTAATTTATGAAATGTCTAACGAGGTTTTAAAAAGTATTAAACATGTCGCTTCATCAGAGCCTATTTGTAATGAGACTAAAGCAATTAAGTAATTGGAAAAGCATGTCTGAACATGCTGAATAAGCTTTGCTGAAAGAAATAATTTATTTTAATATTAAAATATGAATATGTGGCTAATTTTGTCAACCTCACTGTTTTCACTTATTTGGCAACATAAACTTGTCTTATAATACCCAAGTAGAAGTTTGGTTCACCATCCCCATATATTTATCTCACTGCAGGTACCCTTTTTTGGTTACTAAGGATACAATGCATAAACAGACATAAGCTCTTGGTGTGAATATTCAATGCTAGTATTTCAAGGCCCTTCTTCCAGGCTTATTACTGTCAAAGCAATCATCAATTCATGATCCTGGGTTTTAGATGGACATAAGGACATTCAGCTTTTAAATATTTGCCATTGTTGAGGGGAAGCAGGAATGAGGAAAAAGTGGAGAACTATCACCAAATCAGAGACAGGAATACTGTTTATGAAGAAAAGGACAGTGAGAATCTATAGAATACAAAAGTGGTTTGTTGCTCTGTTTTGTCTTTTCTGATATCCTGAAGTGGCTCTTGAACCCACATCAGAGACAGTCCTAGAAGCAAGAGTCTAGTTCTTTAATGTTGTCACCTGAACCTATGTAAGTATGATACACTTTTTAAAATACTAGTAATTCATGTTTAAAACATAAAGTCTTAATTTCCAGGAATGACTAGGAATGATACTAAGAAGGGGTATTTCTAAGGTAATAAAATGAGTTAAGAGCATTTAAATGTAAGACCCCCAAGGGCACTTGGGTGGCTCAGTTGGTTGAGCATCCAACTTCGGCTCAGGTCATGATCTCACAGTATGTGAGTTTGAGCCCTGCATCGTGCTGTGTGCTGACAGCTCGGAGCCTGGAGTCTGCTTCAGTTTCTGTGTCTCCCTCTCTCTCTGCCCCTCCCCTTCGTGCACTCTGTCTCCTTCAAAAATAAACAAACATTAAAAAAAAATTTTAATGTAAGACCCCCAAAAAATGCAATTTTCCTGGAACTTCTATAAATACAAACCTGTGTAGCTCATTTTTGGAGACCACTGAGCTACGCTATAGATCCTAATAAAGAAATATCCAAGCTGGCTAACTTCTGAGGAGCGATTAGGAATCCTTGAGATAAATACAAACCATGGGTGCTTCAGGCTGTGGTAGCTGCACCATCTGATGTCCATTCACACCACACAACCCTTAGGCCTGGCAGCACAGTGGGTATTGAGCCAACTCTCACTGAGGTAGGAACCTTCAGGGTGTCAGCCTTAGCTTCTGATGGGTTTTATATTAAATTATCCACTCAGATCTGGTGCCTGCTGACTGATATGTTCTTTGTCTTAGGCTTTGCTTTCTTCTATCATAAAGGAAAAATAACTTTAGAAAAGACCAAAAAATTCCTGAAAGAAAAACTATTCCCATATTATAACCAGAATAAGATAGTATTACTTTTAGCCTACTCTATCCTGATCAGACCTCACCCCAAACATTGCGTTAAGGGCATGATGCACTGAGGAATATTCTAAAATTTGATTTTGTTTCTACTTAAATTTGAAAGACCTCCTATGTCTAGAATGTTCTGCGGGCTTCTTGATCCAATTTGAGATTTCTCCCATTTACTAGAAGTCCAGATTCAACTGTATCTTCTGGGATTATAAGATTAGTAAGCAGAACCAGGAATGAAATATCATGGGTTTAAATGCACGATGGGAAGATGTTTACTCATGTGTTAGATCAATATTAAATACCTGTTAGGCGGAAGTCTGCAGAACAATGTTGAGAAGGGACACACTGTGGTAATGAAATGTGAAGTAAAACTTTTTTACGTAAACAGCCATAGCCATGACAGATGGCTATCATGATGTGGATATTGGAAAAACAATGAAGCTAGAGTAAAAAGTATGTCTCCTGGTCAATACAGTATCATATTGCACAAGCCATCGATACTGTTTTTCCCTATGTAAAATAGGTAATAACTTGCCCCCTCGAGTTGTTGAGACTAAGATAAGAATATGCATGTGAATCATTTTAGTGATTTAATAAGTAGTAAAGTCACAAAAGATAGAGAAGGTAAAAATATTTTTATCAATGTCACTGCTCCCTTTGAAAGAAAGTAACTCCTCTGATTAACAATGGCAAGCTTAGAAACTAAAACTTGTTTGAAAATTTAACAAAGCAGCAGGTACTGAGAAGTTTCCATACTATATTATTTTAACCATTGACTATTTTATACCCAGGAACAATTTTCTATAATATATATATATATATATATATATATATATATATATATATATATATTATAGAATATATGTGTGTATATATATACACACACACACACACACACATATATGTATATATGTGTATATATATTATATTATTATATTATTTTTTTATTTAAGAGAAGGTCTCACCATAGAAAAAAATCTCTATTATTTTCCCCCTTTGGGAATTTTCATTAATCCACAATTTATCCATGGTTACATCTTTTCTATTTTAAAAAATAAAAAGTACATAAATTCCATCAACTTAAGAACTAAATTCAGAATTCAGTTATTGTCTTTCCCTAATTCTTTTACTCAAACCATTGATTTTAGAGTGCTTTTGTTTTTAACTGTTGAGCAATTTTTGCAAACATGTTACCAGATCAGTCAATGCATAGCTCAGAGCACAGAGAAGCCTTGTTACAGTAAATGTCAGACCATTCCCTGGCATCCACAGAGGAGCCTGAACAGTCCTCATCAGTCACAGGGGACAATTTCTAAGAAGGGGATGAGTCTCAAAGCAATACCATAAGCAAATGCCAATTGCCTAGCCTCAACAAGGCAGGGTCTTGTCACATTTTGAAAATTGCCTAGAGACGTGGCTTTTACAACAGGCCCAAAAGACAAATCACTTACATCTTCATGTTTATTCCCTAAACCTCTATTATATGACCCAGGAAAGGTATTTGGGGCATGGCATTCAAAAGCTAAATGAAAAAATAAAAATAAAAAAAAAAATAAGAAAATATTCTAACACATGTCCAGAATAAGAGCTGTCTTCATAGTAAGGTTGTCTATGACCTCAGCCACAAAAACCAAAGGCTTAACAAGAATTTGCAAAGTAGTAAGTTGATTACAGAATATCCTGTCAGCTTATATAGGAAAAAATAATATCCAGAGAGATTTTAAAAATTTATTCAAAAATCAAAATCTCAAGAGATGTCAATCATTAGTCTTTCCATTTTTTTATGTAAAGATAATTATAAATTATCCAGTAAATTTGTAGTTTAATTTTAACATTCTGAATTCCTTAGGTGAAAATTCTTTTAAATTCTATTTCTAGGATAATGTTTACATGATTTGGACTCACCTGAATATGCCATGCTAAAAAGATCAAACTTGGACCGTTGAGACAGAAACTCTAATATTCTACCCCAAAGTCCTTGACACTTAGTTTCAGTTTCCTCATCCATAAAAATAACATAATAATCCCTATTCTCTGACATAATTTTGAGGCCTGCAATAATATATGTAAAGACATTTTGATCAGTGCTGGATACACTGCAAGTAATCAACAGGTGGTATTTTCCCATTCTTTTTACTCTGATGATATAATCAGAGACTTCTGTCAATAAATTCTATTATAAAGTGTAACACTACTTCAGAGTATTAGAAAAATAGAAATGGCCAACAGAAGCCCTGTAAACTAAGAAGAAAATTTAGCAAATGAAATTCAACGTAGAAAATGTTTTTTTTCTGGAACCGAGATATGAGTAGCTGGGAAATAAAATTTGGCTTTCCCATGTAAGAACTCACACAACATCTCTAAAAGATTCTTTATCAGTAAAATGGCAATTCTTTTTAAGTGGCAATTCTTTATTGGTAATTCATTATTGGTAAAATGCTAATGATAATATTTAATTCTGAGGGCTGTCATCAATCTGAAATGAGAAATATGAAAGTCTTTGTTAGTTGGATATTACTATTGGGTATGATTATGTTAATTTTACCCCCAATGTTTTAAATTGCATAGCAATTTGAATTTAGGTAAAGTAGAACGAACTTCCACATTTTATATATCTGGGCTTCATAGAAATTTTCTTTAATTCACTCCATTTTGGGGAGGTTTTGTAGAACTAGAAGATAAGGGGAATATTAACATGTTTTAGAAGACCATACTTTATTGTATATTCCTGTAGTTCTTTATGAAAAAATATAATTTGAAATAAAGAAAAAAATAAGTGCACTTGTGTATCTCTGCAATCTATTTCACACTCTTAAGATGTGTAGCAGATGGTCTTTTCCAAAAAAACCCACAACATTTCCATCTCATATGTTTCTTTACAATGTGACTTTGACCCAGCCCTATCAAAATGGGGAAGTAGGGCCCTATCTTCTTGAATCGGAGCAGTCTTGTAGCTACCTTGAGTAAGGTGGAAATGATAATGTGATTTATGAAACTAGGTCCTAAAAGGAAAGTGGCCTCTTCTTTGTCCACTTTATCTTGGAATCATAACCCCCATGGGCTCTCCAGAGGCTACCATACTGTGAGGAAGCCACATACACTTGTATGAGTGTCCTGGTCAGCATTACTATCCTTTGAGTCATCCTATCCTTGCCAGACATGTGAGTGAGCCTTCAGATTATCTTATCATCTAGCTGCTAAATAAGCCCCACCTTCACGTCTCCCAAATGGAGATCCTCATCACTGTAGAGCAGGAATGGGCAAATTTTGGTCTGCTCTGTTTGGTTCTTCTTGCCTCAGAATCTGTGAGCCTGACAAAAACAGCTGTCTTACACTGCTAATTTTTGGTTACTTTGTTATGCAGCAAGAGTAACTGGAACAGGATATTTAAACATCCTAATATTCTCCTAATAAATGTAATACACATGTACTCCTAAATTTATTAATAGAACACAAATGACTTTTACATCAGTAAGAGCTAGGTTAGGAATACATGATAACTTACTGACTGGGTTATGAGTTGTTAAAACAAATTAGAAAAAGGAATTCTGAAATAATCTAGCAAGACAAATTTGAATAACCAGATTTAAGTGCCCTCTCTGGATACATTCAAGGAATATTTTATTAGTAAAAGAATAAATTCAGTTAGCTCTAATATTCTCTCCCAAGTCTGTATTCCTCTGAGTGTTAGAGGAAGTATGTCACTGATGTGTGATATTCACTAGGAATGGGGTATAACAGCAAGTTTCACTGAGTGGATTAAGACCAGAAGTGTAAGATTTCCAAAACTTCCATTTATGCTGTGTCCTCAGGTGTCTCAGCATGTGCCTGCTGGATAATGTATAGAAGGGATTTCTTTAGGTAAGTATTTTATCCTATAGACAGGAATTGAGCTATGATTCAGATATTGGAATAAGGGAGGATCGCAGATAAAAACATCCCACAAACTTCACATGGGAATTGCTAGCTCAATTTTATTTTGAAACTAATGAAATTTGTGTTTCTGATCCACAGCATAGAACAAAATTGCTTTAGTTGATGTGCATTTATTCTTTTATTCAATACTTATCCTTATTGCTACTTTCTTCCAAAATATAAGTAAAATAGTTTCTTTTATTGAGCCTTTACGTTGTTTCTATTTTCACATTATAAGGCATGTTGCAAAAAATAATATTTTAATTATTTATTAGTGTAATCATTGGGAGGGCAATACTGGGTGTAAGCTTAATTTTTTTTTTAATTCTGCCAAATTAAATATGAATTCTCAATGCTGCAAATAAATTCTGATTTATTTTTAGGGTCAAAAGCTAGTTAGAAATAGATCCCTCCGCTCTGTATGCCAATGTCTACCACTTATGCTAGGTCTTGAGAGATTTGGGATTCATAAGTATTTATAGAATATAAACCCAAAGTTCCTACAGTCCAACCCAAAATACTGTGACCCTTCTCCCTTCTCTAATGAATGATTATATAGTGCAAACAAATATGGAATACTCATTTCTATATATTAAATCAAGGCCACAGGAATTCTGTAAGACTCTTCAATTCTATCTAACTGGGTGCTTGAAGCTTTAGCTGGAACTTTAATAATTGTTAAATTACATGAGAAAGAATAATTTATATATTATATATATATGTATATATATATATATATTATACTTACTATATATTAGCAAATAAAGCTAAAAATTCAGTGTAAAGATAGATACTTTTATTAACCAAAATTGTTTATATTAAAAATAAAATAGTACATATTTAAGAAGAAAAAGAAGAAAAGGAGGAAAGTGGGGAGGAGAGAGGAAGAAGAAAAAGGAGGAGGAGAAGGAGGGGACAGGGAGGGGAATACTAACAACAGCAATAGCAGCAACTTCTTTTCTTACCATCTGCTAGGAACTTTTCTAATCACCTATTTGTTTCTTCTACACAACAGCCCTATGAGGTAAGTGTTGTGACTACCTATGTTTCTCAGAAGAGGAAACTGAGGGGCAGATAAGTTAATTTGTAAAGGTCACCCAGTTAGTAAGTAATGTGGCCTGGTTTGATATTCAATAGTCAAATTTGAGACATTACATATCATGTGACACTGCCTCATGGAGGAAAAAAATGTAAACTAACGAACCTGGAAAGTTAGTTTAAAAAATGAGTTTGGTATGCAGAAATAGGTTGCATTTTTTTTTTTTTTAGTTTTTTTTTTTAGGTTGCATTTTATACACTAATAGTGAAGTAACAGAAAGATAAGTCAAGAAAACAATCCCACTGACAATTGAACCAAAAAGAATAAAATACCTGGGAATAAAGCTAACAAGAAGGTAAAATATCTGTACTTTGAAAACTATAAAACAATGATGAAAAAAATTGAAGAAAACATGAATAAATGGAAATATATTCCATGCTTATGGATTGGAACAACAAATATTTTTTAAACAGCATACTACCCAAAGCAATCTACCAATTAATGCAGTTTTTAAAATTTTTTTTTAACTTTACTTTTGAGAGAAAGAGACAGAGCATGAGTGGGGGAGGGGCAGAGAGGGAGACACAGAACTGGAAGCAGGCTCCAGGCTCTGAGCACAGAGCCCAATGAGGGGCTTGAATTCACTAGCCGTGAGATCATGACCTGAGGTGAGGTCAGACGCTTAAACGACTGAGCCACCCAGGCGCCTCCCCCAATTAATGCACTCTTTAACAGAATACCAACAACATTTTTCACAGAACAGGAACAAATAATATGAAAACTTTGTATGGAACCACAAAACATCCTGGCTAGCCAAAACAATCCTGAGAAGGAAGAACAAATTGAAGTATCATAATATCATATTTTAAGATGTACTACAAAGCTATAGTAATCAAAACAGTATGGTGCTGGCACAAATACATATCAATGGAACAGAGTAGAAAGTCCAGAAATAAATGCGCATTTATACAGCCAATTAACTTACAACAAAGGAGACAACAATATACAATGGGCCAGTCTCTTTGATAAATGGTGCTGGGAAAAGCAGACTGTTAAATGCAAAAGAATAAAACTGGACTACCTTATTAAACCATAAAATAAGTTAAAAATGAATTAAAGACCTAAATGTGGACTTAAAACCATAAAACTCCCAGAAGAAAACATAAGCAACAATTTCACTGACATCAACCATAGAATTATTTGTCTATATATGACTCCTCAGGCAAGGGAAACAAAGGTAAAATAAACTGTTAGGACTATACCAAAATAAAAAGTTTTTGCACAGCAAAGGAAACCATTAATACAAAAAAAAGGTAACCTACTGAGTGGAAAAAAAATATATTTGCAAATGATCTACCCAATAAGGGGTTAATACCTAATATACATATATTTTTAAAAAGTATACAACTTAATACTACTACTACTACTCATCCAATTTAAAAATGGGCAGAAGACCTGAAAAGATACTTTTTCCAAAGAATACATATAAGGGACCAAACAGATGCTCTTCACTAATCATCAGGGAAATGTAAATCAAAACCATAATGAAATGTCACCTTATACCGGTCAAAATGACTGGAATCAAAAAGGTAAGGTAAGAAATAAAAAGCGTTGGTGAGAATGCAGAGAAAAAGAAACTCTCATGCACTGTTGGTGGGAAGGCAAGCTAGTACAGTCACTGTGAAAAACAGTATGGTGGTTCCTCAAAAAATTAAAAATAGAATTACCACATGGTTCAGTAATTCCACTACTGAGTATTTACCCAAAGAAAACAACAACACTAATTCAAAGGGATACATGCACTGCTATGTTTATAGTAGCATTATTTACAATAGCCAAGACAGGGAAGCAATCCAAGTGTCCATTGATAGAAGAATGGATAAAGAAGGTGTGGTACATATGTATACTTATATATGTGTATATGTGTGTGTATGTATATACATATATACACCATATTATATTCATTTCAGGTGTACAATACAATGCTTCAACATTTCTATATGAAACTCAGTGCTCATTACAATAAGTGTACTTTTAATCCTCTTTATCCATTTCACCCATCCCCCTAGCTACCTCCCATTTGGCAACCACCAATTTGTTTTCTGTATTTAAGAGTCTGGTTGTGTGTACACACACACACACACACACACACACACACACACACACACTGGAATATTACTAAGCCATAAATAAGAATGAAATATTGGCATTTGCAACCACATATATGGACCTACAATGTATTATGCTAAGTAAAATAAGTCAGACAGGGAAATACAAATACTATATGATTTCCCTCATACACAGAGTTTAACAAATAGAAAAAAAAAAGAAACAAACAAACAAAAAAAAACAGACTCTTAAATACAGAGAACAAATTGGTGGTTGCCAAAGGGGAGGTGGGTGGGGAGATAGGTGAAATGGGTAAAAAGGATTAAGAGTACACTTATTGTAATGAGCACGGAGTAATGTACAGAAATGTTGAAGGATTGTATTATACACCTGAAATGAATATAACATTGTATGTTAATTATACTTCAATAAAAATGTAAAAAAATAACAAAATAGAGGGAAAATCAGTTTAGTTAGTTGGAATTGATATTTATTGAGCAAATTAAATCTTAAAGCCTCAAGGCATTCAATGATGTGATGAATTTAGTTCTATCCACTTAGAATATACTAATTATTTGTCATCTTTATAACAAACCAAGAACATATTCACTCAAATCACCTTTTGTGTTCTGTGCCTCAAAGAATCCTCATTGCAAAAGATTGCAGGATCTTTTGAATCAGTTTACTGATTTCTCTCTCTCTCTCTCTGTCTCTCAAAATTAACAAACATTTAGGGGCGCCTGGGTGGCGCAGTCGGTTGAGCGTCCGACTTCAGCCAGGTCACGATCTCGCGGTCCGTGAGTTCGAGCCCCGCGTCAGGCTCTGGGCTGATGGCTCGGAGCCTGGAGCCTGTTTCCGATTCTGTGTCTCCCTCTCTCTCTGCCCCTCCCCCGTTCATGCTCTGTCTCTCTCTGTCCCAAAAATAAATAAAAAACGTTGAAAAAAAATTAAAAAAAAAAAAATTAACAAACATTTAAAAAATAATAAAAACAGAATTAAAAAAACAGAAATTTTAGGAAGTTCAAGGAAGTGTGCAAACCCTTAACTAAATTTATCAAAGGAAAACAGAAGATTCAAATTATTAAAATCAAGAATATAACTCTTGATAATTCAGCAGTCCCACTACATACCCTACAGCCCTATAGTGAGTCTCAGGGTGCTCAAAGGCCCATTCCC
Organism: Neofelis nebulosa; assembly: GCF_028018385.1. Taxonomy (NCBI): domain Eukaryota; kingdom Metazoa; phylum Chordata; class Mammalia; order Carnivora; family Felidae; genus Neofelis; species Neofelis nebulosa. The sequence goes on from NC_080787.1 coordinate 50,363,902, forward strand.
ATTGGACACATCTAACCCACAAACAATTCAAGCTCTATATTTGTAAAATTAAACTGTTGCCTCTTGATTGTACCATTTTCAAGCACTAATGTAAGTTTTAATACAGCTTAGAAGGGGCACATGTTATACAAATAGCAAGTCAATTTAAAAATTTTCAGTGCAATAGTTAAAAAATGGTGTCAGAGTAGAAGGACCCTAGGCTCACGTTGTCCCACAAATATAACTAGATAACTATCAAATCAACCTAAATACCCAGAAAATGACCTAAAACTGGAAGAACAAATTGCACAACTAAAGGTAGAAAAGAGGCACATCAAAGAAGGTAGGAAGTATAGAGACATGTCTTGGGAGAGAAATGGATTATGGCCATTGCAGTGGGAAGAAAGGAGTGTTGGTTGGGAGAAGGGTAAGAGACAGATTAACACACAGGGGAGTGCATGTGGAAGATGAATTCCCATAGTAATTGGCTTATAAGTGAGAGGTGCCAAATTTGATGAATTCTGGCAAATAGCAGGGCTTAAAGCATGTCGTTTTCAAGGTCACTAGGCTTGGCTGAGACAGAGTCCTGAGGGCATCATGCTGCTCTTGGAGAGAAGGCAGAAAAAGATCCCGTGGACACACAGCACAGAAAAAGTGATCTGAAGAACACCTGGGGCACACAAGGAATATTTTATTAGTATTTTATTAGTAAAAGAATAAATTCAGTTAGCTCTAATATTCTCTCCCAAGTCTGTATTCCTCTGAGTGTTAGAGGAAGTATGTCACTGATGTGTGATATTCACTAGGAATGGGGTATAACAGCAAGTTTCACTGAGTGGATTAAGACCAGAAGTGTAAGATTTCCAAAACTTCCATTTATGCTGTGTCCTCAGGTGTCTCAGCATGTGCCTGCTGGATAATGTATAGAAGGGATTTCTTTAGGTAAGTATTTTATCCTATAGACAGGAATTGAGCTATGATTCAGATATTGGAATAAGGGAGGATCGCAGATAAAAACATCCCACAAACTTCACATGGGAATTGCTAGCTCAATTTTATTTTGAAACTAATGAAATTTGTGTTTCTGATCCACAGCATAGAACAAAATTGCTTTAGTTGATGTGCATTTATTCTTTTATTCAATACTTATCCTTATTGCTACTTTCTTCCAAAATATAAGTAAAATAGTTTCTTTTATTGAGCCTTTACGTTGTTTCTATTTTCACATTATAAGGCATGTTGCAAAAAATAATATTTTAATTATTTATTAGTGTAATCATTGGGAGGGCAATACTGGGTGTAAGCTTAATTTTTTTTTTAATTCTGCCAAATTAAATATGAATTCTCAATGCTGCAAATAAATTCTGATTTATTTTTAGGGTCAAAAGCTAGTTAGAAATAGATCCCTCCGCTCTGTATGCCAATGTCTACCACTTATGCTAGGTCTTGAGAGATTTGGGATTCATAAGTATTTATAGAATATAAACCCAAAGTTCCTACAGTCCAACCCAAAATACTGTGACCCTTCTCCCTTCTCTAATGAATGATTATATAGTGCAAACAAATATGGAATACTCATTTCTATATATTAAATCAAGGCCACAGGAATTCTGTAAGACTCTTCAATTCTATCTAACTGGGTGCTTGAAGCTTTAGCTGGAACTTTAATAATTGTTAAATTACATGAGAAAGAATAATTTATATATTATATATATATGTATATATATATATATATTATACTTACTATATATTAGCAAATAAAGCTAAAAATTCAGTGTAAAGATAGATACTTTTATTAACCAAAATTGTTTATATTAAAAATAAAATAGTACATATTTAAGAAGAAAAAGAAGAAAAGGAGGAAAGTGGGGAGGAGAGAGGAAGAAGAAAAAGGAGGAGGAGAAGGAGGGGACAGGGAGGGGAATACTAACAACAGCAATAGCAGCAACTTCTTTTCTTACCATCTGCTAGGAACTTTTCTAATCACCTATTTGTTTCTTCTACACAACAGCCCTATGAGGTAAGTGTTGTGACTACCTATGTTTCTCAGAAGAGGAAACTGAGGGGCAGATAAGTTAATTTGTAAAGGTCACCCAGTTAGTAAGTAATGTGGCCTGGTTTGATATTCAATAGTCAAATTTGAGACATTACATATCATGTGACACTGCCTCATGGAGGAAAAAAATGTAAACTAACGAACCTGGAAAGTTAGTTTAAAAAATGAGTTTGGTATGCAGAAATAGGTTGCATTTTTTTTTTTTTTAGTTTTTTTTTTTAGGTTGCATTTTATACACTAATAGTGAAGTAACAGAAAGATAAGTCAAGAAAACAATCCCACTGACAATTGAACCAAAAAGAATAAAATACCTGGGAATAAAGCTAACAAGAAGGTAAAATATCTGTACTTTGAAAACTATAAAACAATGATGAAAAAAATTGAAGAAAACATGAATAAATGGAAATATATTCCATGCTTATGGATTGGAACAACAAATATTTTTTAAACAGCATACTACCCAAAGCAATCTACCAATTAATGCAGTTTTTAAAATTTTTTTTTAACTTTACTTTTGAGAGAAAGAGACAGAGCATGAGTGGGGGAGGGGCAGAGAGGGAGACACAGAACTGGAAGCAGGCTCCAGGCTCTGAGCACAGAGCCCAATGAGGGGCTTGAATTCACTAGCCGTGAGATCATGACCTGAGGTGAGGTCAGACGCTTAAACGACTGAGCCACCCAGGCGCCTCCCCCAATTAATGCACTCTTTAACAGAATACCAACAACATTTTTCACAGAACAGGAACAAATAATATGAAAACTTTGTATGGAACCACAAAACATCCTGGCTAGCCAAAACAATCCTGAGAAGGAAGAACAAATTGAAGTATCATAATATCATATTTTAAGATGTACTACAAAGCTATAGTAATCAAAACAGTATGGTGCTGGCACAAATACATATCAATGGAACAGAGTAGAAAGTCCAGAAATAAATGCGCATTTATACAGCCAATTAACTTACAACAAAGGAGACAACAATATACAATGGGCCAGTCTCTTTGATAAATGGTGCTGGGAAAAGCAGACTGTTAAATGCAAAAGAATAAAACTGGACTACCTTATTAAACCATAAAATAAGTTAAAAATGAATTAAAGACCTAAATGTGGACTTAAAACCATAAAACTCCCAGAAGAAAACATAAGCAACAATTTCACTGACATCAACCATAGAATTATTTGTCTATATATGACTCCTCAGGCAAGGGAAACAAAGGTAAAATAAACTGTTAGGACTATACCAAAATAAAAAGTTTTTGCACAGCAAAGGAAACCATTAATACAAAAAAAAGGTAACCTACTGAGTGGAAAAAAAATATATTTGCAAATGATCTACCCAATAAGGGGTTAATACCTAATATACATATATTTTTAAAAAGTATACAACTTAATACTACTACTACTACTCATCCAATTTAAAAATGGGCAGAAGACCTGAAAAGATACTTTTTCCAAAGAATACATATAAGGGACCAAACAGATGCTCTTCACTAATCATCAGGGAAATGTAAATCAAAACCATAATGAAATGTCACCTTATACCGGTCAAAATGACTGGAATCAAAAAGGTAAGGTAAGAAATAAAAAGCGTTGGTGAGAATGCAGAGAAAAAGAAACTCTCATGCACTGTTGGTGGGAAGGCAAGCTAGTACAGTCACTGTGAAAAACAGTATGGTGGTTCCTCAAAAAATTAAAAATAGAATTACCACATGGTTCAGTAATTCCACTACTGAGTATTTACCCAAAGAAAACAACAACACTAATTCAAAGGGATACATGCACTGCTATGTTTATAGTAGCATTATTTACAATAGCCAAGACAGGGAAGCAATCCAAGTGTCCATTGATAGAAGAATGGATAAAGAAGGTGTGGTACATATGTATACTTATATATGTGTATATGTGTGTGTATGTATATACATATATACACCATATTATATTCATTTCAGGTGTACAATACAATGCTTCAACATTTCTATATGAAACTCAGTGCTCATTACAATAAGTGTACTTTTAATCCTCTTTATCCATTTCACCCATCCCCCTAGCTACCTCCCATTTGGCAACCACCAATTTGTTTTCTGTATTTAAGAGTCTGGTTGTGTGTACACACACACACACACACACACACACACACACACACACACTGGAATATTACTAAGCCATAAATAAGAATGAAATATTGGCATTTGCAACCACATATATGGACCTACAATGTATTATGCTAAGTAAAATAAGTCAGACAGGGAAATACAAATACTATATGATTTCCCTCATACACAGAGTTTAACAAATAGAAAAAAAAAAGAAACAAACAAACAAAAAAAAACAGACTCTTAAATACAGAGAACAAATTGGTGGTTGCCAAAGGGGAGGTGGGTGGGGAGATAGGTGAAATGGGTAAAAAGGATTAAGAGTACACTTATTGTAATGAGCACGGAGTAATGTACAGAAATGTTGAAGGATTGTATTATACACCTGAAATGAATATAACATTGTATGTTAATTATACTTCAATAAAAATGTAAAAAAATAACAAAATAGAGGGAAAATCAGTTTAGTTAGTTGGAATTGATATTTATTGAGCAAATTAAATCTTAAAGCCTCAAGGCATTCAATGATGTGATGAATTTAGTTCTATCCACTTAGAATATACTAATTATTTGTCATCTTTATAACAAACCAAGAACATATTCACTCAAATCACCTTTTGTGTTCTGTGCCTCAAAGAATCCTCATTGCAAAAGATTGCAGGATCTTTTGAATCAGTTTACTGATTTCTCTCTCTCTCTCTCTGTCTCTCAAAATTAACAAACATTTAGGGGCGCCTGGGTGGCGCAGTCGGTTGAGCGTCCGACTTCAGCCAGGTCACGATCTCGCGGTCCGTGAGTTCGAGCCCCGCGTCAGGCTCTGGGCTGATGGCTCGGAGCCTGGAGCCTGTTTCCGATTCTGTGTCTCCCTCTCTCTCTGCCCCTCCCCCGTTCATGCTCTGTCTCTCTCTGTCCCAAAAATAAATAAAAAACGTTGAAAAAAAATTAAAAAAAAAAAATTAACAAACATTTAAAAAATAATAAAAACAGAATTAAAAAAACAGAAATTTTAGGAAGTTCAAGGAAGTGTGCAAACCCTTAACTAAATTTATCAAAGGAAAACAGAAGATTCAAATTATTAAAATCAAGAATATAACTCTTGATAATTCAGCAGTCCCACTACATACCCTACAGCCCTATAGTGAGTCTCAGGGTGCTCAAAGGCCCATTCCCATTGGACACATCTAACCCACAAACAATTCAAGCTCTATATTTGTAAAATTAAACTGTTGCCTCTTGATTGTACCATTTTCAAGCACTAATGTAAGTTTTAATACAGCTTAGAAGGGGCACATGTTATACAAATAGCAAGTCAATTTAAAAATTTTCAGTGCAATAGTTAAAAAATGGTGTCAGAGTAGAAGGACCCTAGGCTCACGTTGTCCCACAAATATAACTAGATAACTATCAAATCAACCTAAATACCCAGAAAATGACCTAAAACTGGAAGAACAAATTGCACAACTAAAGGTAGAAAAGAGGCACATCAAAGAAGGTAGGAAGTATAGAGACATGTCTTGGGAGAGAAATGGATTATGGCCATTGCAGTGGGAAGAAAGGAGTGTTGGTTGGGAGAAGGGTAAGAGACAGATTAACACACAGGGGAGTGCATGTGGAAGATGAATTCCCATAGTAATTGGCTTATAAGTGAGAGGTGCCAAATTTGATGAATTCTGGCAAATAGCAGGGCTTAAAGCATGTCGTTTTCAAGGTCACTAGGCTTGGCTGAGACAGAGTCCTGAGGGCATCATGCTGCTCTTGGAGAGAAGGCAGAAAAAGATCCCGTGGACACACAGCACAGAAAAAGTGATCTGAAGAACACCTGGGGCACACAGTGGGAAGATAATTTGCTCATCTCAGAGTGCATTACAGAGAGGTAACATTCACAGAGAGACTCTTCCAGGAACAGACTGGCATCATTTCTCTCTCCCACTCCTCAGAAAAAGCATAGGGCCTTTGTGGCAACTAGTGTAGCGCTGACTAACTTGCTTACACTAAACCCTGTCCCCTCAGCCTCTGGGGGAACTGCCCCTCTGAGTCACCAGTGCCTCAGTACCAGCACAAGAGGCTCCCTCCCCCAGAAAACTGACCCAAATTCCTGTTCACACTGCATCTGCTGACACAGGATTTTTGCAGACTCTTGGTTCCAGCAGCAGTGGTGACAGGTTTCATTTCACAAACAGACCAGAGCACACCTAATTAAAACAAGCCACTTTTAGGTCAGGGACCAAACACTGCCCACAATAGGCAACGAGAGCCTCTTCATATTAATGGCCTGAAAGATAAATGGCCAAGACAAAACAGCAGAGCACAAGGATGGAAGCGCCAGCACCTGGGAAATAGGGGGATACCATATGGCAGGGCACTACAGGACCTCTTCTTCATAAGGCCATTACCTTCAGGAATAGGAGAGGCAGCTGACTTGTCACACACACACACACACACACACACACACACACACACACAGGAACAGAGACACAGACAAAATTGGAAGACACAGAAATTTATCCCTAATGAAAGAACAGGAAAAGGCCATGGACAGAGACCTAAGTGAAACAAATATAAACAACATGCCTGATAGGGAATTTAAAATGGAGATCATAAAGATACTCACTAGACTTGAGAAAAGAATGGAAGACATGAATGAGACCCTTAACACAGAGATAAAGAATACGAGCAGAGATAAACAGTATAATATACAAAATGGGAAACATGCTTAATAGAATGAACAGCAGGATAGAAGAAGCAGAGGAATGAATTAGTGACCTAAAAGACAGAAATGTAGTCAAGCTGAACAAGAGAAAAGAATTATGCAAAAAGAGAATAACCATAGGGAACTCAGTTACTCCATTCAACATAATAACATTCATATTGTAGGAGTCTCGGAAGAAGAAAGAGAAAAAGAGGCAAAAAAAAATATATTTAAAGAAATAATAGCTGAAAACTTCCCTAAATTGGGAAAGGAAACAGAGATACCCATATCAAGGAAGGCACAGAGAACTCCCATCAAAATCAACAAAAGCAGATACACAGCAAGAAACATTGTAATTAAAATGGCATAACATAGTATTAAAAAATTAAAGCAGGAAGACAAAAGAAGACAGCTACTTACAAGAGAAAACCCATAAGGCTAGGAGGGATTTTTTCAGCAAAAAAGTTGCAAGCTAGAGGGGAGTGGCATGATACATTCAAAGTGCTGAATGGGAAAAATATGCAGCCAAGAATATTCTGTCCAGCAAAGTTATCATTCACAATAGAAGGAGAGATAGTTTACTGGGTAAGCAAAACTAAAGGAGTTCATGACCACTAAACCAGCCCTGCAAGACATAGTAAAAGGGACTCTTCAAATGGAAAGAAAAGACTAAAATTGACAGTATGAAGGCAGTAAAAGCAAAAGAAATAAAAATTAATATTTCTATTAAAAAAATCAGTCAAGGAACTAAGAAAATAAAAGAATGAAAAATAAAACATTTACCTAAAACATGAGAAGGATAAAAGTAAGAATGAGTTCAAACTTAAATGATCATCAACTTCTATTATATGCAGAAGAGGTTATATGCAAATCTAACGGTGACCATATATAAAAAGACACTAATAAATATGCAAGAATAAAGAGAAGGAAATCCAAACATATCACTAAAGAAAACCAGCAAACCATGAAAGAAAGGAAGGATCAGGAAAAATATTCAGAAACAGTCACAAAACAAATAATAAAATGACAATAAATACATATCTATCAATAATTACTTTGAAGTAAATGGACTAAATGATCCAATCAAAAGACACAAGGTGATAAGAATAGATTAAAAAAAACAAGATCCGTCTATATGCTGCCTACAAGAGACTCATTTTAGACCTAAAGACACCTGCAGATTGAAAGTGAGGGGACAACAAAACATCTACCATGCAAATGGATGTCAAAAAAAACTTGGAGTAACAATACTTACATTGGACAAAACAGACTTGAAAACAGTGTAACAAGAGACAAAAAAGACATTATATAATAATAAAGGAGACAATCCAACAAGAAGATATAATGATTGTAAATATTTATGCACCCAACATGAGAGCACTCAAATACTTAAAGCAACTAGTAATAAACATAATGTAACTAATTGATAGTAATATATTAATAGTAGGTGACTTTAATGCTGTACCTATATCAATAGACAGATCATCTAAATAGATTTTACAAGTAAGCAATAGCTTTGAATTATACACTAGAACAGAGGATTTAACAGATATATTCAGAACATTCCCTTTTAAAACAGCAGAATATACATCCTTTTCAAGTCCACATGGGATATTCTTCGGAATAGATCACACATTAGGCAAAAAAAACAGCCTCAACAAATTTAAGAAGATCAAAATCATAACATGCATCTTTTCTGACCACAATTCTATGAAACTGGAAGTCAACCACAAGAAAAAATCTGGAGAGACCACAAACACATGGAATTAATTAATATGCTACTAAACATTGAATGGGTTGACCAGGAAATAAAAAAAGATAAAAAGCACACAGAAGCAAATGAAAATGAAAACACAATGGTTCAAAACTCTTGGGATGCAGACAAGGGAGTTCTAAAAGGGAAGTTCATAGCAATGTAGGCCTGCTTCGAGAAGGAAGAAAATTTTCAAATAAATAATCTAAACTTACACTTAAGGATCTAGAAAAAGAACAACAAATGAATACTAAAGCCAGTAGAGAGAGAGAGAGAGAGAGAGAGAGACAGAGACAGAGACAGAGACAGAGAAATACTAAATATTAGAGCAGAAATAAGTGATATAGAAACCAAAAACACAATATAACATATCAATTAAAACATTAACTGGTTCTTTGAAAAAATTAATAAAATTGATTAATCTAGCCAGACTTATCAAAAAAACCCAAAAACCAGAAAGAACTCAAATAAAATTACAAATGAGAGAAGAAAAAAAACAACACCACAGAAATAAAATTATAAGGGAATATTAAGAAAAACTATGTCCACAAATTGGACAACTTAGAAGAGATGGATAAATTCCTAGAAACATAAACTACCAAAACTAAAATAAGAATAGTAAATTTGAACAGATCAATTATCAGCAAGGAAATTGAATCAGTAAACAAATCAAATAACTTCCAACAAACAAAAGTACAATATGGCTTCACTGGTAAATTCTACTAAACATTTAAAGATGAATTGATACCTATTCTCCTCAAACTATTCCTAAAAATAGAAAAAGGAAAACTCCCAAGCTCATTCTACAAAACCAGCATTACCCTGCTACAAAAACCAGATAAAGACACCACTAAAAAAGACAACTATTGGCCAATATGCCTTATGAACACAGATGCAAAAATCTTCAAGAAAATGTTAGCAAACAAAATCCAACAATATGTTAAAAAATGATTCACATAATCAAGTGGGATTTATTCCTGGGTTAAAAGGGTGGTTCACTATTCACAAATTAATCAACATGACACATAACATCAATAAAACAAAGGATAAGAACCATACTATTATTTCAATAGATGCAGAAAAAGCATTTGAGAAAGTACAACATCCATTGATGACAAAATCATTAACAAATAGGGTTAGAGAGTATATAATTCAACATAATAAAGCCCACATATAAAAAACTCACAAATAATATCATCCATAATGGGGAAAAAACAGAGTTTTTCCCCTAATGTCAGGAATAAGGTAAGAATGTTCACTCTCACTACTTTTATTCAACATAATACTAGAAATCTAGAAATGAGATAACAACAAAAAAAAGTCTCCAAATTGGTAAGGAGGAACTAAAACTTTCACTATTTTCAGATGACATGATACTATATATAGAAAACCTAAAAGACTCCACCAAAAAAAATTGACATAACTGATCAAATTCAGTAAAGTTGCAGGATACAAAACCAATGTACAGAAATCTGTTGCATATCTATACACCAATAATAAAGCAGCATAAAGAGAGCTTAAGAAAATAATCCCCCTTACAATGTCACCCAAAACAATAAGATACCTAGGAATAAATGTAGTCAAAGGTGAAAGACCTGTTCTCTGAAAACTATAAAACACTGATTAAAAAAAAAAATTGAAGACAACACAAAGAAATGGAAAGACATTTCATGCTCATGAATTGGAACAAATATTGTTAAAATGTCTATACTACCCAAATAAACCTACAGTTTTAATGCAATCTAATAGCATTAAATACCAAGAGCATTTTTCAAAGAAATAGAACAAGCAACTCTATTATTTGTATGGAATCACAAAAGACTCTGGATAGCCAAAGCAACCTTGGAAAGGAAAGGAAAAGAAAAGAAAAGCTGGATGCATCACAATTCTGGACTTTTTATTACAAAGCTATAGTAATCAAAACTATATGGTATTGGCACAAAAACAGACACATAGGTCAATAGAACAAATAGAAAACCCAGAGAGAAACCCACAATCATATGGTCAATTAATCTTTGACAAAGCAGGAAAGAATATGCAATGGGAAAAAGACAGTGTCTTCAACAAATGGTGTTGGGAAAACTGGACAGCTAAATGCAAAAGAATTAAATTGGACCAGTTTCTTATACCATATGCAAAAATAAATTCAAAATGGATTAAAGACCTAAATGTGAGACCTGAAACAATAAAAATTCTAGAAGAGAATTTAGGCAGCAATTTCTTTGACATTAGCCAAAGCAACATTTTTCTAGTTATTTCTCATGAGGCAAGGGAAATAAAAGCAAAAATAAACTATTGGGACTACAAAAAATAAAGCTTCTGCAAGCAAGAGAAGCAATAACACTAAAAGGCAACTAGGGGAGAGGAGAGATATTTGAAAATGACATAGCCAATAAAAGGTTGGTCTGCAAGATATAAAAAGAAGTTATGAAACTCAAGATCCAAAAACAAATAATCCAATTTAAAAATAGGCAGAAGACATGAACAGACATTTCTCCACAGAAGACATACCAATGGCCAACAGACACACAAGATGTTCATAGTCACCTACAGAGAAATGGAAATCAAAACTACCATGAGGTATTACCTCACATCTGTCAAAATGGCTAAAGTCAAAAACATAAAGTTCTTGTCAAACTCAACACCTAAAAAAATAAATAAATAATCCAGTGAAGAAATGGGCAAAAGACATGAACAGACACTTTTCCAACGAAGATATCCAGATTGCCAACAGAAACATGAAAAGATGCTCAATATCACTCATCCTCAGGGAAATTCAAATCAAAACCATTGTGAGATACCACCCCACACCTGTCAGATAGGGTAAAATTAACAACTCAGGAAACAACAGATGTTGGCAAGGATGCAAAGTAAGACCAACACTTTTACACTGTTAGTAGGAATGCAAACTGGTGCAGCCATCTGGAAAACAGTATGGATGTTCCTTAAAAATTTTTAAATAAAGCTACCCTACAATTGTGTTTATCCAAAAGGTACAAAAATGCTGATTCAAAGGGGCAGTTGTGTCCGAATGTTTATAACAGCACTATCAACAATAGCCAAATTATGCAAAGAGGCCAAATGTCCATTGACTGACAAATGGATAAAGAAGATGTAGTGTGTGTGTGTGTGTGTGTGTGTGTGTGTATACACACACACACACACACACACACACACTGGAATATTACTTGACAATCAAAAATGAAATCTTGCCAGTTGCAGGTAAGATCATTAGACATACATATGCAAAAGAATGAATTTAGATCCCTATCTCATAAAATTAACTCAAAATTGATCTTGTACCTAAATGTATGAATTAAAGCCATAAAACCCTAAGAAGAAAATGTAAAGTCTCATGGTTTACCTCTCTCTCAATTTTTATATTATTTTTCCTTCCCTGACCATTTGTTCATCCATTGTGTTTCTCAAATTCCACATATGAGTGAAGTCATATGAGATCTGTCTTTCTCTGACTGACTTAACCATAAGAGATTCTTAAATACAGAGAACTGAGGGTTACTAGAGGAGAGTCAGGTGGTGGGTCGAGGGATGGGTTAAATGGGTGATGGACATTAAAGAGGGCACTTTTTGGAATTGAGCACTGGGTGTCAAATGTAAGAGATGAATCAATGGGTTCTACTCCTAAAGCCAAGACTACACTGTATGTTAAGTAACTTAAATTTAAATTAAAAAGAAGAACACGACGACGACAAAGACGAAGGAGGAGGCGAAGGAGGAGGCGAAGGAGGAGGCGAAGGAGGAGGCGAAGGAGGAGGCGAAGGAGGAGACGAAGGAGGAGACGAAGGAGGAGACGAAGGAGGAGACGAAGGAGGAGATGAAGGAGGAGACGAAGGAGGAGACGAAGGAGGAGACGAAGGAAGAAGAAGAAGGAAGAAGAAGAAGGAAGAAGAAGGAGGAGGAGGAGGAGAAGGAGAAGTAAACCAAGAAGTAAACCTCCATGACCTTGGATTAAGCAAGGTGTTATTAGCTATAACACTAGAAGCACAAGTGTGTATATATATATATACATATACATATATATATGTATATATATATATATATGTATATGTATACACACACACACACACACACACACACACATATATATTGGACTTTTTCAAAACTAAAACCTTTTATGCTCCAAGCACCCATCGAGAAAGTGAAAAGACAACTCATAGAATTGAAGTACTTGCAAATTATGTGTCTGATAAGGCTCTATTATCCAGAATATAAAAAATTCCCACAACTCAGTCATCAAAATACAACTCAAGGAAATAATGGGTGAACGACTCAAACAGGCATCTCTCCAAAGAAGATAGAGAAGTGGTCAATACGCACATGAGAAGATGTTTAAAAATAGCATTAGCCTTTAGGGAAATGCAAACCAAAACCACAGTGTGATACTACTTTACACCCACCAGAATGGCAAAAATCATAAAAAGAGATAATAAAACATCTTGGGGAGAATGTGTAGAAGTTGGAACACTTATAAATTGGTGGTAGATATGTAAAACAGTGCAACTACACTGGAAAACATTTCAGTAATTTTTCAAAATATTAAATATAAAGCTAACATTTTACCTGCTGATTCCACCCCTTGGTATATATATAGTCAAGAGAAATAAAAATATGTCTATACTTAAACTTGCATAATAATGTTCATTGCCACATTATTTACAATTACCAAAAAGTGGAAATAAATGTCCATCAACTGAAAAATAAATGAAATGTGGCATATCCATACATGGAATATCCTTTGGCAAGAATGAAATACTAATATATATGCCACATCATGGATGAACCTTGAAAACATTATACTAAGTGAAGAAAGCTAGTCACAAATGACTGCATATGATTCCATTTACATGAAATGCTCAGAATAGACAAATTCATAGAGAAAGGAAACTGATAAATGGTTGCCAGTGATGAAGAAGAAGGGAAATGAGAAGTAAGAGTAACTGCTAACCACTATAGGTTTCTTTGGGGGATGATGAAAATGTTTTAAAAAATCAATACTTGTGATGGTTTTTAAACCCTATGAATTACTAAAGAAATCCATGAATTATTCACTTCAAAAAGTAATATTTATGTATGCAATTTATATCTCAAATATCATTAAAAAAAAGAAAAAGAAAAGTCATGCTAAAATCACTTCAAGAAGGGGGTTCTGTTTCAAGGTGGCAACTTGCTGTATTGAACAGACCAAACCTACACCCAATAGAACAATTCCTCCTGAAGAAGAACTAAAGGCTGACTGAACAGCTACTAAACAAGAAAGGATAGAGAAAACAGCAAGAAATATGTAGACAGGGTAATAAAGAGAACCCCCACCACCAATGCTGTGAATGGCAGTGGAAAGAATGGTACTGTGGACCTGGGAACAGATACCTCTGTCCTTGAGCACAAGAAAAAAGCTATGGCTTAAAAGACCAACTAGCATATAAAAGAGACAACACTAAAATGCTCCCAAGTGGATGAAGAGCTGCAAAAAAGCTCTCTAGGTCAGAGGGACTTGGAGAACAATACCTTAAAAGCCTAGAATAGAATGGGGCCCGACACCATAATGGTGGATCCCACCTTTTCAGTGAGCTTCTGACTTCAGAGAACTCAGGTCCATAAGCCCACACCAGCCCCAGCTGCATTGGGGTACAGAAAATAAGCCAAAGTTTAAAAGAGCATAGCAGTCAAAGTTTAAGATGGCCTAGAGAACATGGGAATATTCTCTCTCCCTCCACCTTAAAAGCCCAAGACCTGAGCTGGATTGGGCTCACAAGGAACTTATGAACTCACAGCACAGGGTCCATAAGCCCATCCAGCCATCCTGTGGTACTGGTAACAGAAAATAAGCTGTGGTTTTGTGTTGTTATTGTTGTTGTTGTTATTTAATTATTTTTTTTTATTTTTAAATTTTGTCTTGCCTTTTTCTTTTTGTTTTTTTTTTCATTTTTTTTTTATTTTTTACTTTTCCTTTTTTCTTTTCTTTTACTATTTTCTTTCTTCCTTTTTTAATTTATTATTCGTTCTATTAAAAGCCATGGTTTAAAAGAGTAACTTGTATACACAGCCACATCTGCAGCTAGCCACCAAAAGTCACAAAGCATACACAGCCTGCATAGGGGATACCAAACACAAGATTACTCCTTTAACTTTAGAAGAAGCCATTTTGCTTAATCCATAAAAACAAAAAGAAAAAGTCAAGCAAAATGAGAAAACAAAGAAATATGCTCCAAAAGAAAGGACAAGAAAAAAAGCCTCACACACACACACACAAAAATGAAACAAATAAGCAATATGGCTGATAAAGAATTTAAACTAATGTTCATAAAGATATTCACTGGACTGGAGAAAAGACTGGGAAAATTCAGTGAGATCCTCAATAAAAAATTAGAAAATATTAAAAAGAACTTGTCAGAATGGAAGAATGCAACAACTGAAATAAACATACTAGAGGGAATCAACAAATTAGAAGATAAAGAACATATCAGTGATCTGGAAGTCAGGGTGATGGAAAGTACACAAGCTGAACAGCAAACAGAGAAAATTTTCAAGATGATGATAGATTAAGAGATCTCTTGAAGAGTATCAAGGAAACAAACATTTGCATTATAGAGGTCCCAGAAGAAGACATAAAGGTATAGAAAACTTATTTGAAGAAATAATAGCTGAAAACTTCATAACCTGGGAAGGGAAAGAGACATCCAAGTCCAAGAAGCACAAAGGTCCAAACCAGATGAACTCAAGGAGGCTCACAGCATGGCACATTAGAATTACAGTGTTATCATGTTAAGATACAGAATCTTAAAAGCAATAAGGGTGAAACAAAAATGTACCTACATAAGAAAGTTTACAAGGCTGCCAGCTGATTTTTCAGCAGAAAATTTGCAAACAAGAAGGGAATAGCATGATATATTCAAAGTGCTGAAAGGAAAAAAACCTATAATCAAGAATACCCTACCTGGCAAGGCTATTCAAAGTTGAAGGAGTGAACCCAAAGCTATCTACACATTCAATGCAATCCCAATCAAAATTGCACCAGCATTCTTCTCGAAACTAGAACAAACAATCCTAAAATTCATATGGAACCACAAAAGGCCCCGAATAGCCAAAGTAATTTTGAAGAAGAAGACCAAAGCAGGAGGCATCACAATCCCAGACTTTAGCCTCTACTACAAAGCTGTCATCAAGACAGCATGGTATTGGCATAAAAACAGACACATAGACCAATGGAATAGAATAGAAACCCCAGAACTAGACCCCCAAACGTATGGCCAATTCATCTTTGACAAAGCTGGAAAGAACACCCAATGGAAAAAAGACAGTCTCTTTAACAAATGGTGCTGGGAGAACTGGACAGCAACATGCAGAAGGTTGAAACTAGACCACTTTCTCACAGCATTCACAAAAATAAACTCAAAATGAATAAAGGACCTGAATGTGAGACAGAAAACCATCAAAACCCTAGAGGAGAAAGCAGGAAAAGACCTCTCTGACCTCAGCCGTAGCAATTGCTTACTCCACACATCCCCAAAGGCAAGGGAATTAAAAGCAAAAGTGAATTACTGGGACCTTATGAAGATAAAAAGCTTCTGCACAGCAAAGGAAACAACCAACAAAACTAAAAGGCAACCAACAGAATGGGAAAAGATATTTGCAAATGACATATGAGACAAAGGGCTAGTATCCAAAATCTATAAAGAGCTCACCAAACTCCACACCCGAAAAACAAAGAACCCAGTGAAGAAATGGGCAGAAAACATGAATAGACACTTCTCTAAAGAAGACATCCGGATGGCCAACAGGCACATGAAAAGATGCTCAACGTCGCTCCTCATCAGGGAACTACAAATCAAAACCACACTCAGATACCACCTCACGCCAGTCAGAGTGGCCAAAATGAAGAAATCAGGAGACTATAGATGCTGGAGAGGATGTGGAGAAACGAGAAACCTCTTGCACTGTTGGTGGGAATACAAATTGATGCAGCCACTCTGGAAAACAGTGTGGAGGTTCCTCAGAAAATTAAAAATAGACCTACCCTATGACCCAGCAATAGC
This sequence comes from Neofelis nebulosa, assembly GCF_028018385.1. Classification (NCBI taxonomy): domain Eukaryota; kingdom Metazoa; phylum Chordata; class Mammalia; order Carnivora; family Felidae; genus Neofelis; species Neofelis nebulosa. The sequence continues at coordinate 50,380,526 of NC_080787.1, forward strand.
ACTGCTAGGAATTTACCCAAGGGATACAGGAGTACTGATGCATAGGGGCACTTGTACCCCAATGTTTATAGCAGCACTCTTAAACAATAGCCAAATTATGGAAAGAGCCCAAATGTCCATCAACTGATGAATGGATAAAATAATTGTGTTTTATATACACAATGGAGTACTATGTGGCAATGAGAATTAATGAAATATGGCCCTTTGTAGCAACGTGGATGGAACTAGAGAGTGTGATGCTAAGTGATATAAGCCATACAGAGAAAGATAGATACCATATAGTTTCACTCTTATGTGGATCCTGAGAAACTTAACAGAAACCCATGGGGGAGGGGAAGGAAAAAAAAAAAAAAGAGGAAGAGAGCCAAAGCATAAGAGACTCTTAAAAACTGAGAACAAACTGAGGGTTGTTGGGTGGTGGGAGGGAGGGGAGGGTGGGTGATGGGTACTGAGGAGGGCACCTTTTGAGATGAGCACTGGGTGTTGTATGGAAACCAATTTGACAATAAAGTTCGCATATTGAAAAAAAAAATTGAAGGAGTGATAAAGAGTTTTCCGAACAAACAAAAGATAAAAAAAAATTATATCACCACAAAACCTTACAAGAAATTTAGAGGGGCTTCTTTAAGTAGAAAAGAAATGGCCATAATTAGACATAAGAAAAATATGAATAAGAAGATGTAAAACATGACAACATATACATAAAATGTGGAGAAGGGAGTTGTAAGGGAAATAGAGGATAAAAAAGAAAGATTTTTTTTCTTTTTCGTGGTTTTAATTATTTTTATTCTTTTGTTTTGTTTTGTTTCAGAATGTGTTTGAACTTAAATGACCATCACATTAACATGTACTGCTATTTACTTAGGATGTTATATATGAAACTCAATGTAACCACAAACACAAAACCTATGATAGCTATAGAAAAAATAAACAGAAGGAAAGCCAACCATACAACAGTATAAATACACATTGATCACAAAGAAAGAAAGCAAGGGAAGAAAGGAACAAAACTACAAAACAACAAGAAACAAATTTTAAAAATGGCAATACTATCAATAATTACTTTAAATGTAAATACCCTAAATGCTCCAATCAAAAGACACAGAGTAGAAGAATGAATAAAAAAACAAGACCCAACTATATGTTGCCTACAACATAGAGATGGAAAGTGAAGAGATGGAAAAACATTCACCATGCAAATGGAAGTTAAAAACAACAACAACAACAACAACAACAACAACAACAACTTGGGTAGCTGTAATTATGTGAGACAAAATAGACTTTAAAACAAAGACTGTAAGAAGAGACAAACAAGGACAATACATAATGGTAAAGGGATCAATCCAACAGAGTATATAACAATTGAAATATCTCTATACTCAGCAATGGAACACCTACATGTATAAAGAAAATATTAACAGACATAAAGAGAGAAAGTATCAGTAATACAATAATAGTAGGTGACTTAACACTCCACTTACATCAACAGATAGATCATCCAGACAGAAAATCAATAAGGAAACAATATCTTTGAATGACACATTGAACCAGATAGGCTAACAGATATATAGAGAACATCACATCGAAAAATAATAGAGTACACCTTCTTTTCAAGTGTACATAAAACATTCCCAGAACAGATCACATATTATTAGGGCATAAAACAATCCTCAATACATTTAAGAATATCAAAATAATACATCTTTCCTGACCACAATGGTATGAAACAAGAAATAAATCAAAAGAAAAAACAAAAACAGAAAAAAAAAAACAAGTGGAGAATAAACATGATACTAAATAACCAATAGCTCAATGAAGCAAAGAAAAAAATACATGAGACAAATGAAAATGAAAACACAATGGTCCAAAATGTGTGGGACACCAAAAAGTAATCAAAGAAGGAAGTATATAGCAATACATATTTACCTCAAGAAATAAGAAAAAAAACTCAAACAATCTAACTTTACACCTAGAAGAATTAGGAAAAGAATAAACAAAGCCCAAGGTGAGTGGAAGAAAGTAAAAAGATAAAGGTCAGAGAAGAGAAAAAAAAAAGATGTAGAAACGGAAAAACAAAAGAAAATCAATTAAACCATAAAACCAAAAGCTGGTTCTTTGATAAAATAAACCAAATTAACATACCCTTAGTTAGACCCATCAAAAAAAAAAAAAAAAAAAAAAGAGAGAGAGAGAGAGAGAGAGAGACCCAAATAAATAAAATCAGAAACAAGACAGAAGTAACAACTGATACCACAGAAATACTAACAGTTATAGAATACTATGAAAAGTGATATGCCGAAGCAAAAAACAAAAACAAAAAACAAACAAACAAAAAAATGGACCATCTAGAAGAAATGCATAAATTCCTAGAAACATAAAACCTTCCAAAGCTGAACCAAAAAGAAATAGAAAATACAAAACAGACCAATTACAAGTAACAAAATTGAATCCGTAATCTAAAAGCTACCAAAAAACAAAAGATCTGGACCAGATGGATTCACAAGTGAATTCTACATTTAAAGAAGAGTTAATACCTATTCTCCCAAAACCATTTCAAAAACATAGAAGAGGAAGGAAAGCTTCCAAATACATTTTATAAGGCCAATGTTATTCTGATACCAAAACCAGACAAAGATACCATGAAAAAAATAAAACTACAGGACAATATCCCTGATGATATACATGCAAATTCCTCAACAAAATATTAGCAAACCACATACAAAGATACATTAAAGGGGCGCCTGGGTGGCTCAGTCGGCTAAGCGTCCGACTTCAGCTCAGGTCACGATCCGTGGGTTTGAGCCCCGCTTCCGGCTCTGTGCTGACCGCTCAGAGCCTGGAGCCCGTTTCGGATTCTGTGTCTTCCTCTTTCTCTGACCCTTCCCCGTTCATGCTCTGTCTCTCTCTGTCTCAAAAATAAATAAGCGTTAAAAAAAAAAAAACTTAGAAAAAAAAAAAAAGATCACATCATGATCAGGTGAGATTTATTTCCAGGATGCAAGAATGGTTCAATATTTGCAAATCAATCAACATCATACACCACATCAACCAATGAAGGATTAAAACCGTATTATTATCTCAACAGAGGTAGAAAAAAAGCATTTGACAAAATTCAACATCCATTCATGACAAAAACTGTCAACAAAATGGGGATATAGCTCAACATAATTAGAGGAAATATACCTCAACATAATAAAGATCATATATGAAAATCTCACTACTATCATCATCCTCAACGGTGCAAAATTGAGAGCTTTCCCTGTAAGGTCAGGAATAAGACAAGGATGTCCACTCTCACCACTAGGTGAGAGGAAGTCCTAGCCACAGCAATCAGAAAACAAAGTAAGAGGCATCCATATTGGTAAAGAACAAGTTAAATTGTCATCATTTACAGATGACATGATACTATACATAGAAAAAAAACTACTAGAAGTAATGAATTCATTAAAGAGGTAGGATACAAAATTAATACTTAGAAATTGATAGCATTTTTATACACGAACAATGAGGTCACACATAGAGAAATTTAAAAAACAACACCGTTCACAATTGCATCAAAAAAGAATACAATACCTAGGAATAAACTCAACCAAAGAAATAAAAGACCTTTCCTCTGAAAACTATAACACTGATAAAAGAGATTGAAGGGGACTATATGGAAAATGGGGAAAGGTATTCCATTCTCATGGATTTGAAGAATTAGTATTTCAAAATGTCCATATTACCCAAAGGATTCTACAGATTCAATACAATCCCTATCAAAATACAAACAGTATTTTTCACAAGACTAGAACAAATAATACTAAAATTTTTATGGAATCAGCGAAAACCGCAAATATCCAAAGCACTGCTGAGAAAGAGGAACAAAGCTGGAAGTATCACAATCCTAGACTTCAAGATATACTACAAGTTTGCAGTAATCCAAACAGTATAGCACTAGCACAAAAATAGATCAGTAAAACAGAATAGATGCTCCAGAAACAAACTCACATTTACATGGTTATTTAATCTGTGATAAAAGAGGTAAGAATATACAATGGGGAAAAGATAGTCTTTTCAATAAATGGTGTTGGGAAAACTAGGTAGCTACATGTGAAAGATCACTTTTTAACACCACCAACAAAAATAAATTCAAAATGGATTAAAATGGATTAAAAGTGTGAGAGTGCTGAAACCATAAAAATCCTAGATGAGAACACAGTCTTTGTTTGACATCTGCCATAGCAAAATTGTTCTAGATATATCTCCAAAGGCAAGATAAACAAAGAAAAAAACAAAAACAAACAAACAAACAAACCACCACCACCACCACCACCACCACCACCACCACCACCAACAACAACAACAACACTATTGGGACTACATTAAAATAAAAAGCTTCTACACAGCAAAGGAAAAATATAGCAAAACTAAAAGACAACCTCCTGAATGGGAGAAGGTATTTACAAACAATATATCCAATAAGGGGTTGATATACAAAATATATAAAGAACTTTTACAACTCAGAACAAAACAAACAATCCATTAAAAATAATGGGCAGAAGACTTGAATAGACATTTTTCCAAAGAAGACATACAGATGGGCAACAGACACATGAAAAGATACTCAACCTCACTAATCATTAGGGAAATGCAAGTCAAAACCACAATGAGATATCACCTCACACCTATCAGAATGGCTAAAATCAAGAAAACAAGAAACAATAAATGTGGAGAAAAAGGAAACTTCATATACTGTTGGTGAGAATGTAAATTGATACATCCATACTGGAAAAAAATCATGGAGGCTCCTCAAAAATTGAAAATAGAAATACCGTATAATCCAATAATTCCACTGTTAGGTATTTACCCAGGGAAACTGAAAACACTACCTCAAAAAGATACATGCACCCCTAAGTTTATTGCAGCATTATTTATAATAGCCAAGACATGGAAGCAACCTAAGTATCCTTCAACACATGAATGGACAAGAAAGTTGTGACATATATTTATCACATATATATATATTTATCACACATATATATGGTATATGATATAAGATCACATATATATAGAGATAGATCACATATGTATATGATATATAGATAGGTAGATACATAGATAACATATATATATATATATATATATATATATATATATATATATATATAGCAGCATTATTTACAATAGCCAAAATATGGAAGCAACCTAAGTGTCCTTCAGTAGATGAATGGACAAGAAGGTTGTAATATATATTACATTATATATGTATTATAATTATATAATAGAATACTACACAGCCAGAAAAAGGGATGAGATTATGCATTTAAGACAAGATGGATGGACCTAGAGGGTATTATGCTAAGTGAGATAAGTCAGACTGAGAAAGACAAATGCCATATGATTCTATTCATATGTGGAATCAAAAAAAAAAATGAGTAAACAAACAATAAGCTGAATCATAACTAAGAATACAAAGAACAAACTGATGGTTGCCAGAGGCTGGGGCAGTAGAAGGTTGGGCAAAATGGGTAAAAGGAAGAGGGAAATACAGCCCTCCAGTTATGGAATAAGTCATGGGAATAAAAAGCAGAGCATAAGAAATACAGTCAGTGACACTATAATAGTGATTTAATGGAACAGATAGTATCTACACTTGTGGTGAACATAGCATAAGGTATAAACTTGTCAAATCACTACGTTGTATACTTGAAACTAATGTAGCACTGTGTGTTAACTATACTCAAAAAAATTAAGAACATTAGATACAAATCACAAAGTAAATGACAACCTGCGAAATTCAATCTTACCACAGAAAATAATTATTGTCCTTAATATATAAATAACTTCTAAACTTATAGAAAAGTTAACAACTCAATAGGACATCCCAATGAAAAAGGCAAAATTCCAATTGAGTTATGAATAGATAAGTTTACAGTAGTTCTCTCCCTTTTGGTATTGCTTAATTAGCTTTCAACTTTCTAAAGCAATAATTTCTTCCTTTTCTTTGAAATATATTATTTTTACGTTTCTTTTTTTCTTTTTAAAGTTTACTTAGAGACAGAGCATGAGCGGGGGAGGGTCAGAGAGAGAGACACACACACAGAATCTGAAACAGGCTCCAAGCTCTGAGCTGTCAGTCTACAGTCCAACGCAAGGCTCGAACTCCCTGAGCTGTGAGATCATACCTGAGCCAAAGTCGGACACTCAACCGACTGAGCCACCCAGGCACTTCTATTTTTACGTTTCTAATTTCTCTTATATAGTTTTGATGGAATTAGCAGCAGTTGGCCCGACTATGCTCTATTTTTTTTTTTTTTTTGACTATGCTCTATTTTTGCACATCATTCACTGATGTATCTAAAACCTCATTTTAGAATGGGGACATAAGGTCCTCAACTTTGGAACTTTGGGGATTTAGCCCAAATTTCCAAATAGAAAATGCCTCAGAGTGCATCAAATTATATATACTTATATCAGAGGATAAACAGTGGATTCTGACACCAACCTCCTATTTTTCCCCTAAAAATCTCCTGAAAATCTTTAGTCAGTATGATTAAGAAAACAGAATTTCTGTTGCTTTACTTTTTCCCCTTGAATTCCTAACAATAACTAAGGACATTACTATTTAATTACTTCAGGTCAAATATTATTTGGCTTATATTTATTGACTACAGAGTACAGAAAAACAAATTTTTAAACATCAAACAAAATATCAACAGTACACCTCTGCTCTAACTATGCCTCAGTATAAACAAGGCTGAAGTATCACAAGACAATAGGCATATCAACAAGTGCCATACTTTTGCTTCTAGGCTCCAATGCAAATTTACTCTCCAATTTCGACTGGTCAGTTCACTGTGTCCTCCCTTTCTCTTCTGTGATGGAGTCCTCTCCACCCTTTAGGACCGAGGTGGGGAGTTCTGGACATCTCTTTCATTACTTTGTGGTTGTACCACAGATCTTTTCAGAGTTATAGTCAAGAGCAAGATGAAGAAAAAAAAATGTGAAGGCAATTTTAAAAGGGAATGAATGCAGCACTGTATAATTGTAAAACATCATCAGTGTTCTTTGGGTCAGAAGGAAAAATAAGAAATCGGTTAGGTCACAGGGACGTGACATGGACCTTTCTTCCTGTCACTTAGCGTTTCAGGGCAAAAAGAACCCAAAAGTGCTTTCTGATTTTGTTAATTTTACAATATAAACATGATGAATAAAACACTTTTAAAGACCTTAGAGGATGCTTTCTAATAACCTCATAAGAAGGTTTATGATAAGGTCATATTTACAGATGTCTTCTCATCTATATGATCAATAAATGCTCATTTCACTAGCTCAGGATTGGGTTACACTGACAAAAAACAAATCCATTAATAACTTAGGTTCCAATACTATATTTTTCCTGAAACTCCTATGAACATGCAGAACATAGATCCAATAAAAATAAGCTTGTTTTTTTATAGTCTTGCTTTTGTACTCTTACTCCTCGTGAAAAATGCGGTGGTCAAAGGTCAAAATGAATGGATAGGAGTTGGGAAGGGATTCTGGCTGCACACTGAAAGAACATTTCCAGGTGGAAAATTATTGTGGCAGACAACTTTTATGCATCTTTCAGTTTCAGTATGACTCTAAATATTGAGGTATTTTTGGGGAAGGGGAACAGAAATATTTGCATGAAAACTAAAATGGTCTAGTCACGAGTAAATTTCCACAAGAGTAATAATATTTTCATTTTGACATCATTGCACAATGCAAATATTTTTTAACATTAAAATCAGGAAAAGATAAATTTTCACTAGACATACGTTTATAGAGGAACAGTTCAGGAAAATAATTAGGAATTACTTTTGCTCTTACAACTCAAACACAATGGATTTTCCTAGATAACTAAGATTGAGAACCTGAAAATAAGCACAGTATCCTAGATTTTTGATCTTTAAGACAATACAGCTGATCAAAAAACAATTATTTCTGGGGCCATGGTATAGACAAAATGGGTTAAGAAAATCAAAAGGTACAAACTTCTAGTTGCATAGCATGGTGACTACAGTTAATAATACTATATTACATATTTGAAAGTTGCTGAGAGTAGACCTTAAAAGAAAAACACATCACAAGAAAAAAGATTTTGTAACTATGTGTAGTGATGAATGTTAACTACACTTATTGTTGTGATTGCTTTGCATATATCAAATATTGAATAATTCTATTGTACACCTGTAACTAATATGTTATATGTCAATTATACTCCAATAAAAACTAAGCAATTCAAAAATAAAAATAATAATTTGTTACTCATGAAGTGTGTTCAAATTTTTACGTAAATGGGAGAAACATTTTTAAAAGGCCTGAGACAATTCTCAATATTGAGATTGGAAGGCTCTTTTTCCAGATGTCTATATTTGCCTGGCAACAGTTCCAGTAGGACTTAAACATTTCTGGCAGAGGATGTTGGACAGAGGAAGGGAAAGGAATTCAGTATCTGTATAATAACCTCTGAAATGGGAAAATGTTATGGATTTATTATATAACTTAAAAATATAAAAAAATTAAGATATAAGAGAAATCTCAGAATGATTAAAGAGTGAGTCATGTGACAAAAGGATACTTTTTCTACCCTGATTTAGAGGGTAGGAAGATGACAAGTATTCTTAAACAAGGAAATATGACTAGAATTGAAAGAGGATCGCTCCTGATTGAAAAGATGTCCACATGAATTTTAATCATCAAGATGCTCAGGCCATTCATTTCTCAAAAAATTTAAGAGCACACATTTAACTGCAGTTACTTCTAGGATGCTAATATGTCCATACTATACTCTTATTTAAAACTGGTAGTCATAGAAATAATGTTCATGCTGTTATTTCTACCTGAAGATTTTAGTACACCTGAGTTTATCCTAGAGAAATCCTATTAACATTCTGACCTGCCTTGATTTTGATTAGTTTAAGGTATTTCAAGATCATTATCTATGAAGGGTTATCTGGTTAGGAAATAAGGAAGATAGACATTTGTCAATTACCCCAAACTGATTTTCTCTCTAGATTATCAGTTTCTTTACTGCTGAGAGTTGTTAGTGCACGTACAGCAGCTATAAAATACAGTGTGCCCCACCCTCCCAAATTTTGGCCAGTCTCTGAAAAATAACTTTGAAACTATCACAATAAGCTTTGAGATTCACAAGGTCAAGTATTTATCTAATGTTAAGGGTTGAATTGTGTTTTCCCCAAATATGTTGAATTCCTACCCACCCCCCCAGTATTTGTGAACATGGACTTACTTTGAAACAGGATCTTTGCAGATGACCAAGTTAACATGAGTTAATTAAGGTAGATCCTAATCCAGTATGACTGTGTCTTTATAAAAAGAGGAAATCTGGACACAGAAAGAGACCCACAGAGCGAGCATGCCATGTGAAGAATGGAGCAGAGACTGGGGTGATATACCTACAAACCAAGGAACCCAAAGGTTGCAAGCAAACTACCATTGCCAAATTGTGGGAAATAGAGTAAACAGAGTGAGGAGGAGCAGAGTGGGCCACCTCCAAGTGTGCCTCAGTGGCATAAGGATTATTTTAGGCTGATTATTTTTAAGAAACAGTAGACGAAGAAACAGCACTGAAAACAGAGAAGTTGCCCTTTCCTAAGTGACATTTACATTTATAAGGCAATCTCCTTTCGTAAAGGTGTCTCTTTTCCTGTACCAAGAAGGGGATGACTCAATCCCTAGAAATTTATCTGTGAAGAAGGCAACAACCAAATCTTTATAACAACCACATCCTCCTTTACTATGCTTTACCTGAAAACTCCCATAACTGGCTCCCCCCTCCCCACATCTTCTTTTGCCTTTAACTGGAGATGTTACTTAAGGTGGTGGTTTGGCCATTTTGGAAGAGTTAGTTGGTTTTCCTGGGTCTCTCCCATGTATACAGTAGGTATATATGTCATTAAATTTATGTTCGTTTTTCTCCTGTTAATCTGTCTTTTTATTACAAGAGTATCTCATCCAAGAACCTTAGAAGGGTACAGATAAAATTATTATTTCCCTTCCACAAAAGAAACATGGTAAATGACACAATGAGTTATAATAAAAAATATATAGGCTATTGGAAACTCCACAGGTCCAAAAGCCCTGTTTTCAACAGATAAATTATAAGACAAAGAAAAGAGATGGATGGGAAACCTACACATTAATGAGACTTAAAAGACATATCAAATACAAAAATGGGAAAAATCATAGTATCCAGGAAGAGACATTTGTGTGATAAAACTTTAAAGAAACAAATGAAATTGATTGGCATACAGGTCAGCATAGTATAGGCTTTATGCCATTCAGCTTGGGAAAGTTTCCATAGGAACACTTTACTTTCAGACAGTGGGGTAAACCTGCAATTATTTGGGGAGGATAAAAAGAATGGTGGGGCGCCTGGGTGGTTCAGTTGGTTGGGCCTCCGACTTCAGCCGAGGGCATGATCTCAAGGTTTGTGAGTTGAGCCCCATATTGGGCTCTGTGCTGACAGTTCAGAGCCTGGAGCCTGCTTCAGATTCTGTCTCCTTCTCTCTGCCTCTTCCCCACTCACACTCTGTCTCTCTCTGTCTGAAAAATAAATAAACGTTAAAAAAATTGAAACAAAAAAGAATGGTATGATTAGGATGGGGCATGAAGAGGAATCGGGGAGGCTGGTAAAAGTAAATTTCTTGACTTGGGTGGTGGTTATGAGAGATCTTATTTTAAAATAATTAAGCTATAAATTAGTTCTGAGTCATTTTATCTATATTTTATTGTACAATAAAATTTTTAAAAATAAAATTCATATTTCTCCCTGTCACGTCCACAGAGAAAATAAATTTATAGGAATGCTGGACTATTTCTCTGTCCAAACCAACTTCAAATTTTAGAGTTGTAAAGCAACCAATGAGATCCACAGGGTTAAAAGTTATGTGCAGTGTCACATAGATGGATAAGAGCAGATATAAATTTCCTTTCTTCTCATTTTAGTGCGTTCCTGCCTCCCTTCGAGGTCTTCTCATCACTGCCTCACCTGGATGAGCAAGGAAAGGCTTTCTGTGGGCTAAGTGAGATTTGTGAAAATGCCTCCAAGTTCAGGGAATCCTGCTGGGCAGCCAAATGCTGAGGCCAGTCACCCACCACTGATCACACTGGCATACTGAGAAACCAGAGGGATATTCTAATAGTTCCAGGGCTCAGCTTCACTTCACAGAGTAATAGAAGATGAGCAGCTGTTTTAATCTATGGAATCTCTGAAGCAAGACCATATTATTTGTGTAAAATGGCAACTTCGCTGAGAAAGCTATTTCCACAAGTCAGTGGGGGAAAGGAAGCATTTAAGTAGTTGTCAGGGAAAACGTGGAAGGGAAATAATGCTAGCAAACACTAGATAGTTTCAGTTTAGGAACATTTAAACTTTTATTTTTACTTTTTTTTATTGAGGTTTTGGTAAATGACTTATACCAACACCCCAAGATAATTATTTGAATTACCTTCTCGAATTCAAAGTTTTCAAAATCTTGAGTATTTTCCAAATTCATATGCAGATGATCAATTTGCATCTACCTTTTCTAAACACCTGCCCTGTGTATTGTTAGCAACTTTCCTATCCCTTCTGTTTCAATATCAAGATTAGTACATGATATCTATACTGCTAACCCCTAAATGTCCATTCTGAGACTGAGAATGATGAGGCTTCCCTATCAATGCATAAACATTTAGGATGACGGAACTTTGTGTTGTATTGTCCATTATAATATATTCTTAGAAATTAAAAGGTACTCTATAAAGTGTACTGATTTTAGTACATAGGTCAAAGTGAGAAAAACTCAAGAAAAAACTAATATTTGAACAATAGCCCTTTTTTTGAGTCAGTTCCTGGGGTTCTGGTAAGTTTCTGAGGCTATATTTAAAATACGAACTTAATGGCATAATTGTTGCCACCAGAGGGTGCAAGGGCCCTGCTCCTCCCTGCCATCAATTATCCCCTCTAGTTAGAATGACTTACCCAATAGACATCAATAACTTTGTCCAGGATCCTAATTCTCATCTCCAACTAAGTGCCTTTATTTCTAAATAAAACTTGTCTTTCTTACTCCAAAAGGCTTCATTTCTGTCCAGTGAATAAACATGTTCCTTTCATTTCTTTGGTATTATCTTTAATCTCTTTTATCTCTTTCCTTCCAAACCTTGCTTCATTAAATGTTTTCTGTGGTTGAGGTGCCCGGGGTGGTCCAGTCGGTTGAGTGTCTGACTTCACCTCAGGTCATGATCTCATAGTTCGTGGGTCCAAGCCCCGTGTTGGCCTCTGCAATGACAGCTCAGAGGCTGGAGCCTGCCTCACATTCTGTGTCTCTCTGTCTGCCCCTCTCTCTTTCTCTCAAAAATAAATAAACATTTTAAAAAATGTTTTATGTGGTCTATTTGATGCCTCATATTCATTTAACATTCCTGTTACTGCTAAGTCCAAACTTTCAGTAACTTCCACTTAGACTTTTCCAAGAGTTTTCTCATAGATTCCTGCCTCCATTCTGGCATCAACACCCCAGGTGTTTCCAAACCATTCTTTACAGAGACCCCAGATGGTCTTAAAATGTTACAATGTTGGAATTCGTAGAAGAGACCATAGCAGTAAGCACCCAGAATCTGCTTTCCCACATAGACAACAATTGCACTAGCAGAATATGTCTGATGTAACTATTTCACAACTTTCAGGGGAAGGCTTGGACAGTAAATTGCTAATTAGTTTTGGTCAATTTCAGCTTCTCCCATAGTAGCAGCTACTATCGCCCACTCTAGTCCCGTAGCAGGCAGCTGTGCACTTGATCATGGTGCAAACTGTATGAAGTTTGTGGGAGCCAAGGTGGGCAAAATGACCCTATCCTCCAAATATCCAGGATCTGTGCTCTGGTGTTTATTGCTACTTCTGATAGCAAAGTTGTTGCACCTGACCCACTTACTACAAATCCCTTACTATCTGGCTGAGAGACATACAAGTGATTTAAAGGGCCAGCGCCCCCTTTTTTACTCCTTTTATTTTTCCCTTTTGAGAACCAGACATCAAAGATGGGGATATTAAAAAAACAAAGAACAACAACAACAACAACAACAACAACAGCAACAACAAAAACCTGCATATACTGGGGAAGTAAGAGTGACAACAGATACCCAGGGGAAGGCTTAGAAAAGACTGTAAGTTTATACCTTAGGCAGATTGTAGGGACAGAGATAGCCTACAACAATCAATCAAAAACAATAAACATAAACAGTAAAAAAAACCCAGCAAGCCCTGGGAAAAGAGTAGAATTTGATATCTAGTCCTTCCCTAGTGATGGTTACCAGTGGGGGATGTGCGTGAGACCCAAGAATCTCTTCCTATCAGGCTTATTTTATCCTGGGAAGCCAGTAAAGTAATCTTATCAACCCCACAAGCCCCAGAGGTTCCCAGGAGCTGGCCCTGGCTGGAGAGGTTAGATGCCCTAAACACAAGCAGTCATGTATTTGTAGACCATATATTTAAGAGAACCACAAGAGATGTAAAAAGAAACTTTTTCCTTCTTAGAGTAACTCTTTCAAAGAAACTAAAACATGGGGCACCTGGATGGCTCAGTTGGTTAAGTGTCTGACTTCAGCTCAGGTTATGGTCATGATCTCAAGGCTGGTGAGTTCAAGCCTCCCATCAGGCTCTGTGCTGACAGCTCAGAGCCTGGAGCCTGCTTTGGATTCTGTGTCTCCCTCTCTCTCTCTCTCTCTGCCCCTCCCCAGCTTGCTCGCTCTCTTTCTCGCTCTCTCTCTCTCTCACAAAAATAAACAAACATTAGAGAAACTAAAACTTAATAAAACAGGCCCAGAAGCACCTAACTCAGTAACTACAATTAATGGGTAGTTTTCTTACCGAAAACAGTAGTAGGTTGAACTGGAATAGTTCTTTAGTTTGTGGTGATCAAGGATATCTTTAAGCATCTACGGAAAAGTAGGAGTCCTTTTACCCAGGAAATGATATGTTTCACATATTCATTTAATTTCATACCATTTAAATTCAGGGGGTTTACCAGAATTGGCTTAAAGTTGTCTTTCTTCTCTGACATAAAAAAAAAAAAAAAAGAAAGAAAGAAAAGAAAATTCTATCCCATTATTAGTGGTAATATTCCAAGGTTTTCCATGATGGCAGGAGTTCTACCCCTGACAATGTAAATTAATTAGGATTTAGAGTTGCTCAGATTGTAAGATTTATCTATAAAAAGCAATGAGGCTCTAGAAAATTGACCGATATGATTCACTCCTCTCTTCAGTGATTCACCAACCATTTCAATGGTAAGTAGAAATAGCAGTTCAAACTACATGAGGAACGGTGAAGACAATGCCAAAAGAGAAAAACAGAATATAATCTGACTACAAGCTAAGGACGTTAAGGCCATGTTTTCCCAGCAAAATAAATGAGATTTAATGTACACTTATTTAGACAATACACCACCACCAAATAAACACAAATCCACCAGGCAGTATGAAAGCAAATGTCACTAATGAAGGTCAGAAAAAAAAAAAAAAGTAGATGAAATTACTCAAATTATCTATTTTTTTTAAAGTAAATAACAGCTGTTCTTGATGTTATGGAAGATAAAATAAATATACAGGAAGATAGATCCATCACTAATTCTGACAATAAAAGAATGTAAAAAGGACATAAAAATGCAAATGCAATCTACCAACGGAAGATAGCTTATCATAGAGACAAAATCCTAATGCCAGTGGGTTAGATTTTATAGACAATGCCTGCAAACTCAATTAAGGATTCTTGTTACAAAGTAGCTTTAAAGGAAGATTGGGCAAAAAAGATATGCTGTTTTTTAAAACAAAAACAAAATGGTAAATGAGTCAGGATATAATATAAGAAGCTCTGAAGACAGGCAGTGATTGAAAATGATGCTAAGCCCTTGACCACACATTATAAAAGTGTTCTTGGTAATGAGTAAAGATCAGGAAGTCTATTTATAAAGAGCCAAACAGGGGTGCCTGGGTGGCTCAGTTGGTGAAGCATCCAACTTTGGCTCAAGTCATGATCTCACGGTCCATGAGTTGGAGGCACCTATCGGGCTCTGTGCTGACAGCTTGGAGCCTGGAACCTGCTTTGGATTCTGTGACTTCCGCTCTCTCTGCCCTTTCCCCACTTGTGCTCTCTCACTCTCTTTAGCTCAAAAATAAGTAAACACTAAAACACAAAAAAATCCAAAACAACCAATGCAGAACTACGTTTAAATATGACTTCAAAAGGTAAAGGTAAGATATGATAAGGGAAATTTTCAACTTTTCAAAAATGTTTATTTATTTATTTTAAGAGAGAGAGCATGCATGGGGAGAGAGAGAGAGAGAGAGAGAGAGAGAATCCAAAGCTGTCAGCACAGAGCCCAATGTGGGGTTCAAACTCACAAACTGTGAAGATCATGACCTGAACCGAAATCAAGCGTCCGAAATCAAGAGTCAGACACTTAACTAACTGAGCTATCCTGATGCCCCAGAAATTTTCAACATTTATGGGCCGTGCTCCTGGCTTCTAGAGAAGCTATGCTTAAACTTTTACCAAGGTCAGAATGACTTCACCAAACTTCAAAGCATGGCCTCTATTTCTGCCCCGAGCACACATTGTACATCTGCTTCATTAGCAAATAACTTAAAAAAAATATTTCAAAGTAAAGTTGAGGAGTAAAAACCTCCTTAAATTCCATTCCCATACCTCCAAAGCCTGAAACCTTGCACACACAAAAAGCATAAGATAAAGATTATAATTTTCTGGAATACCCTTCCTCATGAGGATTTGTAACTCTTGATGTAACTGAAAACATATAACCCTGTATTAAGCCTTCCCTCTCCAGGACACTCCTTCTTTGTGAAGACTGTGTATCCAGGGCAGCTGTCCTCACCTGGGCTCAAATAAAACTCTCTTCCTTTTTTTTTTAAAGACATTCCTAAAGGATTTGTTCATTTTGCATCAACAGATCCACAGTTACTGCTAATGAAACATCATCCATCAATAAATTAATGTTGTAGAATGAATGTAGAATGAAGAAACATCATCAATAAATAAATGAATGTTTGTAGAATGAAGGAACATAAATAAAGAATTGTTTAGTAAAAAGTAGGAAAATTTTCCTGGTTGTCAACACCGTACTACGCAGAGGTATCATGTTAACCTTCTCAGCACAATATCTATGCTTAGTGTACTATTGGGCTTTAATGTGTCCTCAATAATTCAGTGAGTTAATGGTTAACTGAAGGAGCCACACAAGTGGCTATGGCCTGTGCTCTCACAGAGCTCACCTTCTTGGCATTGGAGCATTTAATCCAACACGTTGATGGATTCATTTGCACAAAGTCATTCCCATTGCTTATCTCTTCCAATACTGTGCTTATTTGGGAATCACAACTCTGAGCAGTTCAGTGGGGCTTTTTGCTTTTAAGCTGACAGTGTTTCTATCCAAATATCTCAGAATACTTAGAGCCATACATATTATATAAGCCTTAGTGAAGAAACATCCATTGTTAAATGGTCTTGCTGCGTGGGTACAATGTGGTTTTAGATGCGGTCTACCCTTCCATCTGGGGATGTGCCCACATTCCAGGCAGAATCAGCACCAATATCAGAGAAACAGTTATCTGAAATATTTTAATTATTAGTTTCCTGAAAACTTTTTTGGTGTGTGATCAACCAATTTACTTGAACAGGGATGCCCTGTTTGTCCATTGTCTTTTGTCCAGAAATAGGACCATCTGTATGATTCTGACACCCATCTTCCCACACTGAAAATCACTGACTTACATAATGGCTAGAATCCCCTTCCATGAAATTTGGGTTAAGAAGGCAGCTATCCTGAAAATCAATTTAACATTGCTTTTCTTAATAACAAAGTTATAAAGGTTCATGAAGTGAATATCAATAAAATTTCAGAGAGGAAAAAGTAATATTTATATCTAAATGTATTCAAATAATATCTAAATGTTTACATCCAAAACACATCCAAGAGCATTTAAAAAATATTCTTTTCCAGAAAAAAAAAAGCCCAGTCTTATTCTTGGCTGATCATGAATAGCTTTAGAGCCAATAAGATGATGCCAACATTTTTAAAGGTATTGCTAATATCATCAGATCAGTGAGAACAAAAATAGGAATCAAAGCTCTATCTCCTTATAATGATGTGTAGCACATGAAACTATGTTGTCACCTCTCATTTTCAATGCTTCTCTGGCTTTTCACTTTATTATTATTGTCGTCATCATAATTATTTCCTCTTGCTGATGCAAGTCTCCAATTGTAAAGGGGCATAAGAAATAGTGGTAGCGTTATAGTCAACAAAAATTTTACTAGTGCTCTTGAGTGATACCATTTTTATAGGTTCTAAATCCTATTCTTTCAGGTAAAAGAAAAAGAAATACATAAGTAACTCATGGTTTTCATCTGGAACCAGTTTGCTGATACGGAAGTGTCATAGTAACAACGGTAAAATGAGATTCTGCTGTTTCAGGAGCCAGCTTTGAGAACTTTTACAGAGCTGGCATTCCTCTGGAATGTTCAGGAAGCCTCCACAGGCTGTCCCCAGGTGATCACCAGCCTCCTGGTTGGCCCATGGCATCTACCATTTTACTTATTCTGATCCAGATGTTAGCTTTGTGGAGACCTGACCAACAAGTTGGCACACCTACATTATTCTCATAATCCTTTTCTCTCTGTGGTTCAAAACAAGTCCTTCCAGTCCTCCCTTCTGCATCTTAATTTATTTATTTTTTTGAGGAAGAGCAAATATCATCAACCTCTATTTATAAAAGTAGCTGAGAGAGCCATGTTGGATAGATGACTCCAATCTTATAAAAGTACTAATAATGTGGCTCTTTTAGTCATTTCTGAAGAATCCTCTCCTGAGGACTCCAAATGATTCAGAGAGAGCTTGGTTGGCCAAGTAATCTCATTCACACACAATATTCAATATTCAATATTGGTCCTTCTCTAAACCATAAGGCAGATAGCATCAACAGAGCTTACAGTTCCCATGCTGGCTCAGAAAAATTTCTTTCCAGAATTCCCTCAAAAAATAAATGATTAGGGGAACAACACCGAAAGCTTGACTGTGGGTATCCCTACACTTACAGTGAGTATGGAATGATCCTTTACTTCAGTGTACTTCAATATATTTGTTTCAACCCATTTACCCCTTTTGTCTACAGCCAAAATGGAAATAACACCTAAATGAGTACATCATCTAGCACTCCTCTAGGTCTTTAGATTGTATTCACGGTATAATTCTAGCTACATCAAACCAAATGAACGTATAAAAGAGGAAAAACAGAATCCTGGTCCCTTTCTAAATACTGATCTTCCAAACATAAAAGCCAGAAAGAATTATAAACAACAAGCCCAATTTCTGAGAAAAATATACCTTTTCATTTCCGACAAACATTAATATGAATAGAATTCAGACACCCGCAAACCTTTGGATAACTAATCCATAAATTTTCTTTTTTTTTTTTTTTTTTTAAATTTTTTTTCAACGTTTTTTATTTATTTTTGGGACAGAGAGAGACAGAGCATGAACGGGGGAGGGGCAGAAAGAGAGGGAGACACAGAATCGGAAACAGGCTCCAGGCTCCGAGCCATCAGCCCAGAGCCTGACGCAGGGCTCAAACTCACGGACCGCGAGATCGTGACCTGGCTGAAGTCGGACGCTTAACCGACTGCGCCACCCAGGCGCCCCAAATCCATAAATTTTCTAAATAATCCCTGACTTGTGTAAAATCGAGTGAGGACAGATTCCTCTGGAACGGCCAGGAAACATCCTTTACTTCCAGACAACTTAAATATCAGGAAACACTGATATCATTTAGTAGTGTGTGATAGGCAGCCTCTAACTGTTTCATCTCTGTAGTGGACTTGACACTTGGGATGTCAGATCTATCATTGGACATCTCCAAATAAAACACACAGTTCTTTAAGTAACAACCTGACAAGAAAAAAAGACAAAACACAGTTTTAAGCTTATGACCCAATTCTTCTCTGCCCTTAAGTGTCCATTATTGTACGAGAACTTCCCTTCACCTGTCATAGAAACAGGATCATGTTTCTCGAGACCAAACGTTTTAGAAAAGCTGTAGGAGAGCCCTCCTTCCTTCCTATTCTTAGCTTTACCCTCCCTCCACTCCTCTTCCCTTTCCTCCTTTCCATTTTGTCTGTCTTGTATCAGAATGAACACATAAACAAATTATGACAGGGGCGCCTGTGTGGCTCAGTTGGTTCAGCCTGATTCTTGGTTTCTGCTCAGGTCAAGCTCCCATGATTCCTGAGTTCAAGCCCCACGCTGGGCTCTTAGTTGACAGCACAGAGCCTCCTTGGGATCTTCTCTTTCCCTCTCTCTGTCCCTCCCCTGCTCATGTGCGCTCTCTCTTTGTCTCTCAAAATAAATAAGCAAACCTTAAAAAATTATTTTAAAAAATATGCCAAAGATGACCAGATTGCATAATTGAAATTGCCCAGAAAGAGAAAGAAGGAAAAAATAGATTGGGGCCTGGTTCTGAGTGAGGAGTAAACACACATTGCTCCTGCCTCTCCAGCTGAATGCGGCTCTGAAACCTGGAGAGAAAGTCGGGAACAGCTATGTGAAGACTGAACAGTGTAAATTCTGGCAGGTGGGTCGGTGAAGAAGAGCAGATTTCTAAGTACAGAACCCCGGGACCAGTGGCATGCTTGCCGTTTTTATTTGTCTTTCCTCCAGAATCCTGAGGCTTCCACTCCACACAGGCTAAAACCTAACGTGGGCATCAGGATCGAAGGAGAACCTCAAGAGCAGCACTGCAGTTCTGGCTTAAGGAGCAGGAAAGGGATCCCATGACCCTCAGAGAGCGAGGAGGACTCTCATTTGTTCTTCTTTCCCCCACACTCTGGTGCCCCGGCACCCAAGCAGCTTTGGCAGCAGAGGCATCAGTGACAGCGGCAGCAACCGGGGCCCCGCAGAAAGAGGAGAGCTCCTGGCTCACAGCAACTGTGGTCCCAGCAGGGTGGAGTAAAACCACATAACTTTCTTTCTCTTTTCTGATAAACGCTTACCCCCTCTTCCCTATCATCCATTTTTCCTACCTCTGGAGGAAAAGGCATTTCACACGAGTGAGTTCTGAGTCCAAACACAGCATTGCGAATGGGGTCTTCCAGGGACCCAATGGGGAGGTCAAATAACGATAACTCTGAGAATGAGGCATTGAGCAAGCTGCCTTGCTTTGGTTCTGCTCCTTCCAGTGGCTTCCAGGCTGCTAGTTGTCACCACAGATGTTGGCTATTTGTTTTTGAAGCTACTGAAAACACTGGAACTAAGGATGGAACTAAGCATGCTCCCTCTTTCTATCCTGATTCAATCATTATTCTTCAATAAATGCTCCCTGGACTGCAGTAAGCCTTTGGCAGACTTCTGAAGTCCCGATAAAGTCGAATCTGTGATCATTTTTGCAAGATGTTTTTGTGCTTCTATGGAGAGGAGAATTTCTAGATGTCCGTATTCAACCGTGTTTACTAACATCACATAAAGATTTAGCTCTTCTATGTAACTTAATTTTATTTACTATCATTTAGTCTTTTTTTCTCCCCTTCCTCCTTCTGCGCTTTCCTAACTTCCATTTCATGGATTCAAATCTGTTCTAATAGCTTAACAGTTACACGTGATTTTTTTTTTCTTCTAGAGGTTACCCGTAACTTAAGAATCCACCACGAGCTGTTTTTTCTGCCCGTTTTCTGAACGTTTCAAATGTTTCTCACAAAAATGCACTAACACACATATATTCAGCTATTCTTGACATCTTGCCAGCTGACTGTAGAGTATAACCTTCCCAAGTTGCTCCCTCATACAAGTTTCCCCCACCCCCAAATTTATCTGTGCGGGATACCTTCCTAGACCCCCCCCAGTGGGTGCTTAAAAACATGGAGACTACTGAACCCTATATATATTATGTTTTTTCCTATACTTACATACTTAGGATAAAATTTAATTCGTACATTAGGCACAGTAAGAGATTAACAACAATAATTAATAAAATAGAATAATTATAACGATAGTCCGTGCTAAAAGTTATGTGAATGGGGTCTCTCTCTCTCTCTCTCTCTCTCTCTCTCTCTCTCTCCTCCTGTCAAAATCTTATTGGACTATACTCACCTTTCTTGTGATGCTGTGGGAAGATAAAATGCCCACGTGATGAGGTGAATGAGGTGGGCACTGTGATGGAGTGTAGGGCTGCTATTGGCCCTCTGACCATGCAACAGAAGGAGGATCCTGTACTTCTAGAGAGCTGTTGACCCTGTGAAACCATGGAAAGAGAAACGGAAGCTGGGGATAAAGGGAGATTACGGTAATAGTGCTCACCTGGTGAGGCTCTAACACTGACCTTTAATCAGGACTGGGTCTGTGTCTACACCTGGGTCTCAGAAGGTTCTGGCCTCTGCAGCCCGCCTCTTTATCATTATTTCGCACCACTTTCTTGTTTCACTCATGGCACTGAACCACATTAGTCTTCCAATTTGATGGCCAAGAACACTTAGTTTTTTACTCCCACATGGCCTATGCACTTTTGGTTCCCCTGCTTCAATACCTTCTCCAGTCCCACTGTTACCTCTTTAAAAAAGTTGTTACCTGATTCAGTACTGAGCTCTGACAGTACTCTGCAGATGGAAGGAATTTCCCTACTCATTACACTTAGAAAATAGCACCATTTAAACCATAGATGTTCCTGCAGATGACACTGCTCTCTAGTTTACTCAACTATATCCTGTATGAAATAGCCTATTTCATGGTTACTTGGCTTTGGGGATTATTGTTATCAACTTCAGATTTTCAATAAGCTTTTGTTTAAAATTAAAATAATCTCTTTCATTTGTTCTGAGTTACCAAGTTGAATGCCCAGTCATAGACTACATCTGATATTAGCTTCCTGTAATTGAAATGAACATTTTCTCCCTTAGAATTTTGACAAATTGAGGCATGTATCCTATTAGGATACTACTTGCTTTAGAAGTTCAAAGATTATAGCTTCTTTTCTATTCATTTTCTAAATTTGTTTCTGAAGTTAGGGAGGGCGAAAAACACAGCTCCCTGGTATATTTTTTCTCTTGGTCAATGCACACAAACAATAATTAACCTGGACAGGAGATATATAGCCCCATCCAGAGAATATAACTCTTTCTATATATCAGGGGAAATATAAATCCTTCATTATTTAGAGTTGTCTATTTTCCTAACAGCCTGAAAACATTAATTTTAAATGCTAATGGGAATTACTAGAATGCTCCTAGATACAGAATACATTCTAAATTCAATCTTAACAGCTGTAGGCAATCATCACACTGAATTACCTGAAGGGATATGGAAAGAGGGCAGATGCTGGTCAATTATCATAACCTAATTGCAGCAGGGCGCTTGGTATAGATAGGATAGCAAAGTTTTTATTAGGCTGGAAAAGAACTAACATTTAGGGGACTTCAAGCAGTTCTTGCCTACCAAGGGAGAAAACTAAAATTTGCCTTCGGGAAAGACTCTTCTGTTCTGAGAGGGCCCTTTTAGTAACACAAGTACTTCCTCATTATTTTGGGGAAACCTTCATATACGGTGGAGAAACCCAAGTATAGATGCTCCAAAATGAACTTAATACTATGAATTGAAGAGCTTTGACAGAATCAATGCATTACAGATTTGTTTTGATAATTTCCAATTGCCTACAATTTTTTCTTGTTCTTGATAGTTTTTATGATTCTTATCCAAAACAATTACTCACTGGAGATGGGGATTACAGATACTAAAAGAAGTATGTAAAAAGTATGTAAAAATCTTGGCTTGACTCTGAAGATTCTGATTGCAATGCTGTCATCTAAGGCTGAGGAGCCTAGATTTGTGAACGGCATCACAGTGATTATTCTGTCTGGGTCATTGGGAACTCACAGGGATGGAGGACCAGCTTTGGATTTCTCAGAGAAAGTAAAAGTATTTTTGCTGTCAGTCATTCTCAGAAAAGTTTAATTATGAGGCAGAAAATAAGGTAAACATTGGACTAAGGAAGAAAATAATTCCCTTTTCCCATTGCTGGTTCTCTTAGGTATACAGACGTGAGAGGCACTCTTGATTGTTAGAATGTGCTTCAGCTGAAGGCAAATCAAGAACCGAAAGGGAGGTGAACTCTTAAAGAACTCCAAGGTCAGGTTTGACCAAGAGGGACTTAACATTCTTCTTAACCTGATTAAACTTCAGACTTCTCCCAGATTCTAGGTCTCTCTCTCTCTTTTTTTAGAACATTTACTTTAGAAAACTCATAATTTTATATTCTTTCTCTGCCCCCTTGAGATGTTTCAAAAGCCTCTTAGTTATTTTATGTCCCAGGACTGTCTTTCTCAAGGACCTGAGAACCATCCCTTTGAAATATTGCCAATCAAGAAAAATAGCCCCCTTTTACTCCAGTGAGGTGTGTGGGCGGGTAAGGACCTAACCTCTTTGGATGCCTTGCTCCAAGTTTTAAAACTACTTTCTGTCAGAGGCACCTGGCTGTCTCAGTTGGTGAAGCATGCAACTCTTGATCTTGGGGTTATGAGTTTGAGCCCCATGGTGGGTGTAGAGATTACTTTAAAAAATAAATAAACAAAATCTTTAAAAAAAAAAAAAACCTACCTCTGTCATGAAGATAAGAGAAAATTTACTTTCCCTTTCAGTAAGGCCAATCAGCAAATGCAGATGTCCTGTGGCACCCCCTCCTCCAGCTCTGAAACTCTCCAACCTTGCTATTTGTTTCTGTAGCATTAAGCTCAAATTGAGTAAAGTCTTCCTTAACTGCTGAACTACGTCCAGAGCAATTTTGTTTTGACACGTTTGATCCTTTGGAATGCAAGGATGATACTACCTCATAGTGTGTACAATTTACTGTAATGTTTAGTATTTGCTTTTACAGGGACTGGATCTTATTTTATACCAACAGAGTGGTGACACTGTTGACATTCATTTAGTCTATATGTGTCTCTAAAGTGCTGCTGACACTATAGACTCAGACCCACCTTGCACTCGGTTTTGCTAAAATATTTAGGAATTTTGTATAAAAAGTACCTTGGGCTCTGAAAAGCACTTTCGTGAAACCACTTTTTCAAATGTTTGCTTACTTAGCAAATATAAAATCATAATCTTCTCTCAAAAGTCTTGACCCCAGAATGGAAACTTTTAGGTTGATGGAAATGTTGGGTGTCTTGATACTATGGTTTCATGGCTGTTTACATTCCTCAAACTCACTGAACTGGACAACTAAGACAGGTGAGTTTTATTGTATGTAAATTAAACTTTGAAGACGTAGAAAACAGAATTTTAAAATAATAAAAAGCTATAAACACAACAACAAAACAGTTGGGTCCTATTGTGTTTCTTCAGTTCTCTTTCCTAAGCTATTTTATAGACGCAATCAGAACAAAACCAGTTGTCACTGTTCTCCAAAAATACTTTAGCCAGTTGATAAACAACTAATTTATAAGAATTTCCATTTTTTTATCTATCACAATTCTGCCTGTGAAATATAAAATAGCCATCAGAGAAGATGACACTTAATTGGAAAATATACATTTCTCATTTTTATTTGGCCCTCTATGATAAGAAACCATGGTGATATATAATAATGCTGTTTCATTGGTTTCTCTAGCAAAGCAGTGGTAAATCTGCATCACTTTTTCAGTGTCTTCCTGATTTCATATTTGGTAAATTACACAAATGTTTGAAAAGGCAGGGGATAAAAAAGGTGCTTACTCAGTGCCCAAACCACCTTCTATTCAAAATTAACAAAATGGATATTCCCATTTTTCAGTGTTGTTCTTTCTCTGTCTCAGTTTTAGCAAACACTTTTTCTGTCATTATTTTTAACTCCGTTTCTTTGTATCCTTTAATTTATACCTGAGGGAAGTATCTTATTAAAGTCCCTATTTAAGAGCCTTAGTAGAAAAAAGGGCGGCAAAAAATAGGGAAGTCCCTATTTAAGAGCCTTGGTGGAAAAAAGAGAGGGAGTTCTCTTACCTATAGAGAACAAACTGAGGGTTGCTACAAGGGAGGTGCATGGGTTGGACTAAATTGGTGATAGGTGTTGAAAAGGGTACTTGTTACGATGAGCACTGGGTATTTTATGTAAGTGATGAATAACTAAATTCTACACCTGAACCGATGTTACACTATATGGTGAGTAGAATTTAAATAATTTTTTTAAGAGCCTTAGTGGAGTTTCTGCTTTTTGCTAATTTATATGGCACATGTCTAGGTAAATCATGCCTAAAAATTATGTCCTTTAGTTTGACCACAATTGTCAATAAAAACCCCAAACCCCAAGCGAAGAAAAGACTCATCCTCCATTTTCTCTCTGCGTCTCCCGGATGCTCCATCTGTACCTGCTTTCACTATATCTTCAGTAAACCCTGCTCTCACTTTCTGCTGTCTCATTTTGATTTCTACTCTGCATGAAGCCAAGGACCTTCTTGACTGGTCCTGCGGGACCCCAGCTGGGTCATCGGACCTAGCCTTCTGGCATCAGTAATACCCATGTTTTCAGACATTCACTGGGGGGGTCTTGGAGTGTATCCTCTGCAGATAAGGGGTAGAGAGCTAGTCAGTACCCATAGCTTAGCAATGTTTATATTTTTAAGTAGTATAAGTAGATATCAATTCCTATATTAGCTGCTAATTGCACTTGGTGCCCCTAGAGATGACTATTGGTCATATAGAAGCCCAGTAGATTTCAATGTTAGGGTCACTCAAACAAATACTTAAATATGACCCAGGCTTCCTGCGTCCTCCTCACTCATCTTTCTTGACTCCACTTTCTTCCTTCCCTCCTGTCATTCCATTCTTCCCTTTTCTCTTTTACAATTTCTCTTTAAACAAACATTTCATCCAGAGCATTTCATCTCCAGTTTATTTTCTTCTTCTTTTCCATTCATGATATCTTCTTTACATTTCCTTATATAATTTTTTTATGCTGGATCTTATTTCCTTCCTGCCTTCTTTGAACACTTACTAATACTTTTCAGGTACTTATGGCTACAAAGAAAAATCAAACATGGCTTTTTCTCTTAACAAGGTCACAGTACACTTTCCTCTCTCTATGCTTTTATGGAAAGGAGAATTTATCAAGTTTAGAGTGGGGGGAAAAGGCAAGCCCATGGGCAGCAAGTGTGAGCTGACCTTTTAGTGCATAGAGCAGTAATTAGTCCCAGGAATACCTTATAATGATCACTCTTTTTCAAGAGGTTAAGCACTGTGTATTTCTTCAAAGAAATAAGTTCCATGTTGAAAATACAAGTAAATCAGTGTAGAGTATAACAGAAAACTTACTGCCTGCTCTGTTTTTAACTTTTGCAAGAGTAGAATAAGATCTCCTTAAGATGACCTGTTTTTCATTAAAATCACTAAGCAAATAAATTGAACTATTTCTACCCTGCACGGAAGAAATAATTAAGTTACTAGATGTAGCCTTGAGCAAAAGGACAAGTGTTAAATTGCCCTGGTTCTCTGGCTATTTTCAGCACAACAGAGGGTACCAGGGTAAATAAAAACCCAGTAGGTGGTTAAAGCTCATCAAGGAGAAATCTTCACTCACAGTAACTTGACTAATTTATCATTTTTCTAGTAATAAAACACTTTGTTAGCCTCTCACATTCAACACTCACTAAGCTCCAATGTATCTTCCTCTCCAATTTCTTATGTTTCTATTCCCTTTCCTTCATTCTTATTAATGTTCTCTCTAAATTCTTTATCTTCATCACCTCAACCCTCTGTATAATCTTTTGTATTACCGTCAAAGCTATAGTCCTAAATATGTTGAAATATTTCATTCTAAACACCAAAACTTAAATGACTAGTTGGTGTATGAAGGTCAAACTCCTTATAATCTCTACATACTACTTCCTCAATTCCCCCAATGTTTATTGATTATTTTAATAACTACCACCCATTGTGCCAGGCCAAAGCAATACAATAGCAAGCAAAAATAAACACAATGGCACTTTCAGGCTAATGTAGGAAACACATATGAATCAAATAGTTGAAAAAATTAGGTTCATCTAAGATAAAGTGCTATGGGAGTTTTTAATAGGGAAATCAGGCCTAATCAGGAAGATTGTCCTAAAGCTGTGGTGCTTGATCTGCGAGCTTAAAGAGTATGAGTTACTCAAGGGCAGAAAGGAAGAAAGAAATTTCCTGGCTGGAAGAGCCATCAGACTGTAATGCACACTAGACAAAGTCTCCCTTCAGCCCAGCCAGAGCTCTGAAGCAAAGATAGCTTGTTAGAGAAGTCCTGCATTGAGAGTAATGGCCTTCTCACCACCTTCTTGCTCATCATTAGCCAGAGGCTGCCCCAAGAAGAGTGTAACCATGGCCTGGAAGCTAAAGCAGACCAGATGTTAACAGCTGAGGCTCTCATGTTCCTAATAGCTGGGCACGGAGGTCTTCCCTGAAGAGGGATCTGAGCAATGCTTCCCCCTATCTACTACAATCCGCAATAACATACAATGCCAGAGAGCAGGAACAACATCTTTTTTTTTTTTTTTTTTAATTTTTTTTTCAACGCGTTTTATTTATTTTTGGGACAGAGAGAGACAGAGCATGAACGGGGGAGGGGCAGAGAGAGAGGGAGACCCAGAATCGGAAACAGGCTCCAGGCTCCGAGCCATCAGCCCAGAGCCTGACGCGGGGCTCGAACTCACGGACCGCGAGATCGTGACCTGGCTGAAGTCGGACGCTTAACCGACTGCGCCACCCAGGCGCCCCAGGAACAACATCTTAATAGCGTAATAGGTGCCTGTATAAACAGAAACAAAGGTTTAAACCACTTTTAAAAAATCCACTGTGTTGGTAACTGACAAGAATTCAAGTCTGAACCTGGATCTACATGATGCCAAAGTCCACCGTCTTTTCACTGTTTAAACTCCCATATCATCTGAGCACCTACTTGGTGCCAAGCTCTGTCCTAGACGCCAGCCAGGGGGTGGGAGGTGGTGGATAGAGAATGAAACAGACAAAAATCCTGAGACGTGAAGCTAAACATCCAGTTCCTCAAGATACTAAAATAACTTACAGATACCAAACAACCATTGGCAGACATTCAGAGTCTCCGAAGAATAACAAATAGTGTAAGTAGAAGTTTAAGGTATTAAATATTCCAGTTTTCATGGGGGGTGGGGAATAAATGTAGTTAGATAAGCGTGACTTCTTTTCATGAAATATGCTAGAATGCATTTTAAAAGACAGCTAAAAACGCAAAAGATAATAATCATTAAGTAATAATAAGATTTCACCAAGAATAAATTAGTTCTAGCTTATCTGCTTCCTATTGGTACAGGAAAAAAATAGGCAATAGGGTCTTCTCTTTAAAAAAATGTTAGAAAAGGACAGGTTTCTTAACTTTTGAAGAGTAGAAGTTGAGTATCAGCTGAAAAATAATATAGTGAATTAGGTTTACAGCTGGTGGTACCACTGTTCCCCAAGATATATATATTTAAGAAAAAGTGTCCCTACCTAGCAGAAGACTTCATGTCACAGGCTAAAAAATGTTGTTTCTGATCTTGTTCAATGTCCTTATCCAAGTATAGTGAGTATAGAGGCACCTGTGTAGCTCAGTCGGTTAAGTGTCCAAATCTTGATTTTGGCTCAGGTCATGATCTCATGGTTGTGAGACTGAGCCCCGAGTGAGGTTCCACACTGGGAATGGAGCCTGCTTAAGATTCTTTTTCCCTCTCCTTATCCCCCTCCGTTGCTCACATTCTCTCTCTCTCTCTCTCAGACACACACAAAAAATTACATATATATGTGTGTGTGTGTATACACACACACACACACACACATATATAATGAGTATAAGTTATGCTCACTACATAAACACCGAGTAGCACAGAGGCAGGAGGAATGATCAACCCATTAGGGAATAAAATAAAACCTCAAAACACTCAATATACTGGAATAATAAGCCCAATTGCAGGGAGTTAAATAGGTTTTCACATGGCTGCAAAAAGAAAATCAGTTTTCTTAATTCAGAATGGATAATGTCTGGTTTGGCAAAATTCTTGTGGAAAAAAATTGCTTAAAAAATTTAGTTGACCACAAGTATAAGCTGAGGTGAGTCTATAATGTAAGTACTAAGACACCGTGTCCAAAGCTACGTTATTAAAAATACCATTGGCTCTAGGTCAGTGAGACAAGAATATTGAGTGCAAAGGGAAGAGCAAGATGCCTGAAAAGTTAGAATCCTACCCTTTCACAGACAAGGGAGAGAGTGCTCTCCCTAGATGCCTATATTTTAAAGAGATGACACTCAGCTCCCTGAACAACACATTTCTGAGTTGTAAAACTTGCAACATTTTAAAAACAAAGATGTACAATGGGATGCCTGGGTGGCTCAGTTGGGTAAGCATCCAACTTTGGCTCAGGTCATGATCTCATGGTTCATGGGTTCAAGCTCCACGTTGGGCTCAGTGCTGGCAGCTCAGAGCCTGGAACCTGCTTCAGACTCTGTGTCTCCCTCTCTCTCTGCTCCTACCCCATTTGCACTCTGTCTCTCTCTGTCTCAAAAATAAAGAAACACTAAAAATTTTTTTTTCACAAAAAAGATGTACATATAACTCAAAGGGACAGAGAAAAATTTTACAATTACAAATTTACAAAAGAAAATATTCTAAGAAAAGAGAGAAGGAACATCTCTTCCTTTATTCTTAGCAGGAAGAATTAAGCCTCATTTTTTATCTTTATTTATCCTTAAAGTTGGTTGGGAATTTATATATACACTTTCATGTAATTCCTCCCCTTTCATATTGTTCTCTTTTTTTTTTTAATTTCTGTAGGAAAAATGGTTTATCACTAACTCACCTCTTAAATTCTTTCAAAATTTTTTTCCAATTGTTGTTTGTTTGTTGTTTGTTTAATGAGGCTAGAGGAAGGCAAGGGCCTTTTTGCATAATATCCTGCTTTGAGGTAGGTAGGGGAGCCTCACCTCTCACTCCGCTCACCCATTCCTCTGGGACCTAGAGCATTGCCTCCACAAGGAGTTGTTCTCCTTTGCCTGGGTGGCTACAGGCAGTGCGAAGGTGTGGTGTTCATAGGACTATCTGGTGATGGAGGTGGCAACAATACACTGTTGCAGACCTGGCTCCACGGGCGACATGCTAGCTTGATGCCATTGTTTCCTTCCCCATGACATTCAGTGGGACAGAAGCAGCAACCCAGTGGTGGTGAGTGTGAAAATAGCCATTGCTGGGAGCACCAGACTCTCTCTTAGGTCTGGGGTAAGTTTGCTGAGAGCTGTGTAGGTTGGATTTCTTTGGGTGGGAAAAAAAAAAAAAGCTTCAGTGTTGACTCAACATTTACCCTTACTAAATTCAGAGCTTTCTCAGTAGATACAAATAAACTGATTATTTCCTCATCAAGGGAAATCTCAGGGATTTACTTCCCTGCAATGATTAAACAAACAGGGAAGTAACAGAGGTAGGTTGAATATTGGAAAAACAAAAACAAAAACAAAAAACTATGTATTGACATCAACATCTGAATTTTAACAAAAATCTCTTCAAATAATTTCTCTTTTTTTGGTTCAAGGAACAGCATAAAAATACAATAAAAGTACCGCTTAGAGAATGCTTTCTCTTTATTAAGGATTGTATCCAGGTTTCTCTAAAATATATGATCTCATTAAACCCTTAGAATAACTCTGTGGAAGAAATGTTATTATTTCCCTTTTAAGGGTGAGGAAATTTAACTTTAAAGGACTTGAGCAACATGGCCAAGTACAAACAGTAATTGTGGAGGTCGGAGTCAAACCGAAAATTTTCTGTCTATATTACCTACTATGTTAATTACCATCAGGAAATCTTGCTTTGGATAAAAAATAACCCACAATGGAATGAGTGACAGGTATAAATCATTCAAATGCTTAAAAGGAATTCATACTCGTTTTCTACAATTAAAAAAAAATGTTTGAATCAACTTTTAATGGTTTATTCTGTTTTCGTGTAGGTCAATTACCTTTTGTGGGCAAAAGCAACTCCTCTGGAAACCACCCACGGTTATGTGAAGACTGCTTCACTTGTCAGGAGAACAGGTTCCCGCTGTGCTGACACGGGCATGCACATACTGATTACCTCAAATCTCTGTGACTGGCTCTTGGAAAAGTGACGAAAATAGGCAAGATCTCATTTTTCCGCCCTAGCTGAATCACCTGGAAAGCTTTTACAAAACACTATGCTGGGACCCACTCCAAATCAATAATATCAGAAAATGTGGGTATGGATTGTAGGCATCATATGTTTTAAAAATCTCTTCAGCTTTTGCTATTTAGCAGCCAACGTTGAGAATTTTAGATAACATAAATAAATAGCTGCATGATGGATGAGGCCTTTTTTAGTACTCACAATGTGTAATTCCACGAACAGCTCAACTACCTCTTGTACTATTTCATTTGTCAGGATAAATTTACTGAGTGCTTATTATGAACCTGACAGTGTACCAAACAGGGAAGATGTAAAGATCAACTTGCCCTGGTCACCAGGATAACTCACATTCCAGAAGAAATGTATGACTATCTATTAGTATTGTAGCAGGGGAAAAAATTTTACTCTACATTTCTGGATACTTTGGCTATAGTTTAAATTGACCTTAAAAAAAGTCTGTCGTTTAAATTGACCTAAAACAAATTAAAAGAGAAAAACAGGGGCACCTGGGCAGCTCAGTTGTTAAGCATCTGACTTTGGATCAGGTCACGATCTCACAGTTTATGAGTTTGTGCCCTGCATCAGGCTCTGTGCTGACAGCTTGGAGCCTGTAGCCTGCTTCAGATTCTGTGTCTCCCTCTCTCTCTGCCCCTCCCTGCTTGCACTCTCTCTCTCTCTTTCTTTCAAAAGTAAACATTAAAAAAATCTTTTTAAGAGAAAAACAAATTTAATTACAGACATATGAGAGCCCCATAACACTCTGGGTCCCATAGACAGTCAAGCAATTGAGGCTTATATGCCATCATCCTGAGGTAGAGGTCTGAGACTTCAAAGAGGGGAAAGAAAATTCATAGGATGATGGGAAAAGCAAATGTTTGGTAAACAAATGTTTACCATGCCATGGAAAGACAGTGGGACATACAAAAGAATTAGATCTCTTGGCCTTGTGGAGCCCTGGTTTACAACACCTAGCCTATAAACTTTGTAATTATCTCTAGTGATAGTTTCTTCCTGGACCAAGCCCTCTACTTAAATCTTTTTAGGCCTTGAAGGAGTGAGGTAAAAGTTCTTCCTGAGTCTTTTGGGCCTTGGTTGACTTCAGCTCAAAGTAATCCACATGTCAAAGTGGCACATTTTAGGGCCATCTGCCCCGAACCTCATCAGTATGGTTGGCCCTTGAAAAACACGGGAGTTAGTCATGCCATAACTTTTTGACTCCTCGGACTCAACTACAGGTAGCCTACTGTTGACCAGAAGTCTTACCAATAATATAAACAGTCAGTTAACACATATTTTGTATGTAATGGTATATTCTTGTAAGAATACCTAATTGTTTTCTTAATTTTTTTCACTATTTCTAGGCTATGCAGCTCCTCTGCAAGGTTTTTTTTTCAAGTTGTCACAAATCTCCAAAAAGTTTTCCAGTATATCTATTGGAAAAAAAGTCTGCATATAAGTGGACTCATGTTCAAATATGTGTTGTTCAAGGGTGAACTATATACTGGGTAAATCCTATGATTGCTCATTTTTCACTGGACTGTATCAGAGAAGACCCTGGAGGTCCTCACATCTAGATATCCACTTCAAATAATTGTTCTGCTGTCTACAGACAGCATTCTTTCTTCATATCTTCTCACATTGATTTTTTTTAAACTAAATTAAATTTATTTTTTTTTAATTTTTTTAATGTTTATTTATTTTTGACAGAGAGAGAGACAGAGCATGAGCAGGGGAGGGGCAGAGAGAGAGGGAGACACAGAATCGAAAGCAGGCTCCAGGCTCTGAGCTATCAGCACAGAGCCTGATGCAGGGCTCGAACTCACAGACTGCAAGATCATGACCTGAGCCGAAGTCGGCCACTCAACCGACTGAGCCACCCAGGTGCCCCTAAACTAAATTAAATTTAAAAAAAATTTTTTAATGTTTGTTTATTTTTGACAGAGTGCAAGCAGGGGAGGGGTGGAGAGAGAGGGAGACACAGAATCCAAAGCAGGCTCCAGGCTCTGAGCTGTCAACACAAAGCCCAACATGGGGCTTGAACCCCAGAGCCAGGAGATCATGACCTGAACCCAGTTGGATGTTTAACCCACTGAGACACCCAGGTGCCCCTAAACTAAATTAATTTAACAGTTTACTTTTCTGAATTTGGATGAGTGATAAATTAACATTTTTTAAAAAATAGCGATAATAATGTAAAAAAAAAATTAACCACAAACTCTGCTTGAATTGGCAGGTATTTAGAGGTCATCTGATCCAGTTTTCCCACCAATGAACACATTAGTAAAGTGATTTGTCCAAGGTCATACTTATGGCTTGTTATTGTTATTGACAGAGCCTAGCTGTTCTGATGTCAGTTCAGTGATCATTCCATTCCATTCATCGTTCAGGACATTCAGGCAGGTAATAGATCTTTTGCTTAACTATCAGAAAATGTGGAATGGTGAGTTCTGTTTGCTTGATGGCAACCATCATACTCTTTGTCTTAATCATAATAAATATAAGACAATTCAGCATTGTTTGAAAAGCCACTTCTTTGAAGACATTGATTTGACCTTGAGTATTCAGTTCCTATAATTTTAAATACAGTAACACTTTAAATAAAGGAGGAAATATTACAGACGATTGTCTTTTCCGATGGGTTTTTTGTTATGCATTTTATCTCACTAAATTGGTAATGAAAATTCTCTTTTTATTCAAATATATATTGAAGAGTGATTTGTTATTATGAATAAATGTTATAAATAGGAAAACTATTCTTTTGCAAAAATGTCTTTTTTCCAACTTTATTAAGATACGATTGTCATAAAGTGTACAATAGGTTGGTTTGATATACTCAATATATTGAGAAATGATTAACATAATAGCATTAATTAACATCTCCATCACCTCATAGAATTACCATTTGTTTTTTGTGGTGGGAACACGTAAGATGTACTCTCTTAGCCACTTTAAAGTGTGCACTACAGGGGCGCCTGGGTGGCGCAGTCGGTTAAGCGGCCGACTTCAGCCAGGTCACGATCTCGCGGTCCGTGAGTTCGAGCCCCGCGTCGGGCTCTGTGCTGACAGCTCGGAGCCTGGAGCCTGTTTCCAATTCTGTGTCTCCCTCTCTCTGCCCCTCCCCCGTTCATGCTCTGTCTCTCTCTGTCCCAAAAATAAATAAAAAACGTTGAAAAAAAAAAAAAAATTAAAGTGTGCACTACAGTATCGTTAACTATAGCCACCATGTAGGACATTACATCCCCAAGATTTATTTATCTTCTAACTGGAAGCTTATACCTTTTGAGCATCTTCACCCATTAACATTTTTGATATGATAAAATTATAGAAATAGAGAACAGATTAGTTGTTGACAGGGTTAAAGAACAGGGTGGGAGCAAGAGGGAAGTAGATATGTTTACAAAAGGGCAACCTAAGAGATCCTTATGATGGAAATGTTCTGTATCTTAACTGTATCAATGTAATATCCTGGTTGTGATGTTCGACTATAACTTTGCAAGATATTACCATTGCAGGAAGCTGGGTAAAGTGCCTATTATTTCTTACAATTCCATGTAAAATTACAATTATTAAATACACACACACACACACACACACACACACACATACATATATATATTTGTTTTAAGTGAGAAGTTCCTCTAAGCAAACAAAAATAAAAACTACTTGCACCTTCTCATGTTATCTACAAAATTTCTCAAATCACTAATAAAATTCCAGTAAGACATAAGCAGCCATAGAAAACTCAAATGAAATATATTGGGACTAAGAGTAGTTAGATGGATAAGCAGGAATGAAGAAGGTGGCAATAGTTCCAAGTTACAAAGCATAGATCAAATAATCCCATCGACATAACCAGTGAACTGTTACGACGACTAGGAGGCCAATACAGCACTCAGTGACCCAGTCCAGATACTGCAACCTTGACTAATGCAAAGCAATGTTCTTTTTTCTTTTGAATCAATTTCTTTTGAAATCACAAATATAAATGATTCTGTTACTCGAAGTTGGCACAAAATAAATTTACACAGTATGAGGAATCAATTGAATTTAGTATTAGTGTTTTGTAAAATTAAGCATATGTAGGAAAACAAATTTTGTGACTATTGTCATGATTTTTGTTTGTTTTATCTGAGTTTATGTTGCTAAAGGCACTTAGGAGAAGTAGGCGTGTGGGACTCAATGCTACTCAATTTAGACTAGTGAAGTTTGCAATTAACTTAATTCTAACTAGTTAAGTTAGAAGAATTTGACTAGTTAAGTTTGCAGTGTTTAAATTCTTAAGAGATTTATCTTCATAAGACATTAGTTTTTTAACTATATAAGAGTATTAAATATTTAGAGGAATAACTTAATATATACTTTAAGTTAACTACATTAAATATCAAAGCAAACATAAAAATTCAAAAGCCCTTTGGATGGTTAAGATTTCAGAAATATGGCTAAGCCAAGGCCAGCACTCCTACTTGCTAAGGGATCAATTCTAAGATTCTGGGGAACTCCTTTAAGGACTAACAATCTCACACAAAATCAATAATTTGTAATTCTCCAAGTACTAGCAGTTCAGAACCAGCACAGCACCTGGCATGAAGCAACTGCTCAATAAAAGTTGGTAGAGTGACTTCTTTTTTCTGTATTATAGTCATACAATGTAGTTGAACTCCTTATTCTGAACCAGAATTTACAAATGCGATTTCTGGGAAAGGTATCATTGCCATGAATGGCCATGCTAAGACTATTATACATTTGCAATCCCCTAAATGGTAGTGAGATCAATAGTTACCCTTGTGACAAAAATGTAAAAGAGAAAACAATCAGCTCCATTCTGATATTGCCCAGTTGAACTGCAGTCCTGCAGTATTGTTAATCTAATACGATAATTAACTTTGAGCAGGGCCTCCCATGCTGGTAATTGGGAGTGAGTAAGCTCATCGCACAGCTATGCATGAGTCTAGGCAACTCCTAGAAGCGTTCACTGCACAAATTGCAGAGACAAGAGAGACTGAACCCTCAGCGGGAGGTTGGAGGTAAGAAAAAGGATCCAGAAAAAAAAGTATGAAAATTTTAAAAAGGAGTTTAGACCTGAGCCAAATAAAGTAAGTAATGTGAGACTATAACTGTTTAAGTCCAACGATCGAAAGTTGGATGCGAGATGCCCTCACACTCGTCTAAAACGTAGATGTGCATTGGAAAAGACTCTGAATGTCTGATGGAAAGAGACAAAGATGAAATTATTGTGAATTTGTGCACATCTTCCTCTTAAATTGGAAGTGCTAACTTTTAACATGCTTGGAGTTGTTCTGGGGGCAGAATCCAAGAGTAAAGTCTTCTGAAGCCTTCAACCGCCTCACCCCCTAAATTTATATTTTCTGGCAAAGGACAGCAAAATTTACATGAAATAAATCTGGAGGAACTGGAAGAGAAGCTTTCTGTCTCCTGGAAGCTAGAAGATAAATTCTAGCTTATTTACCTTGCATTATGAGACAGTTACAGATGTATATTACAGCTCTTCTCAATCACTTAGTTACGAGCTTATTAACTTTCCTAACAGCTGTAGTAATATCTCACTATTTGAGAGAGGCGATGTGTTAGTGATTAAATGATTTAATAAACAATCTGTCACTTTTCATGTTTCATAAACCTGAGCAAATTTACGAAGGACAAGGAGGTAGATTCCTTAATGCATTTGATATAAAGCTTATGAGAGTTAGGAAAGGATAATTTCAGGGTATCTCAGATGCCTTTCCTGATTTACATTTAATCTCTGATAAAGCAGAAAAAAATTAGACCCATTTAGAAAATAGGTCCCATATTTGCTATTGAGCAACAAGACAAACAAGAAGTCAGATACATTCATATTCATATCACATATACACACACATGTGCACATATTATTTAAAGTTCTAGAAGTGCGAAAGCGATCATTTTTAGCCAAGAGGAAACTGGCTAGCCCCAACTGTTCAAATCCCAGCTTTGCCATGTTATTTGCTACCTGTGACCCTGGGCAGGTTACTGTGATTCTGTTTTCTTCTCCACATGATATGGGTGGTAATAGTACTTACCTCTTAGACTTGCTGGGAAGTCCTTAAAATTATTTTAAAATACTTGGAAAAGAATACTTAGAACCTGAATTTAGAAAGCACACAACAAGCAGTAACGAGTTGTTTTCTTTTTTTTTTTTCTAATCAAAGGTGAGACCAAAATTAACTTTGTTAGGCAAACCAACCCATAAGTAAATTTACTACTGATTTGTGTCCGTTGGGGAGATGATTTATTTGGAGTGTCCTTGGTGCCATTTTGCTATGTCTCTTCAGTGGACGAATTAGGGCAAGAAGGAGAACTGAATCTGCTCTTTCTAATTAGCAGGGAATTAGTAGAGGAGTCTACTTCCCTGCCCCAGAATATCCCGGTGGTATAAAGTTAAGAGGAAAAATAATTTTCTGCTTTCATACTGTTTGTAAATTAAAGTTCCTTACAAATCTGTTAATTTTGCTGCAACATTTTTAATGGTAAAAGGGCGGGGTGGGGAGGGGGGATCTTACTTTGTGAGCAGGAGTTCTCACTTCCTTCCTTCCACAGCTGAACTTAGTTCATACAGAATAGCTGGAAGAGTAAGTCCTTGAATTATGAGAGCGCCTTGCACTTAAAGGGCATTTTCTTTCCTGAAGCATGATAGCAATTTTAAATCTGGCTTCAATGAATACATCATAGAATCTCAAGGGTCTAAATTAAGCTGATTGTTAGTTTGAATATGAAAAAATACAAAAGCATCAATCATATGGACTACTTCCCAAAAACTCTGCAACTGAGTTATGAAAGCTCTACTGGATCTCCTTGTGTTGCTACCATTTTTCACCCAGTGTGTGGTCAGTACATCACTTGAAGCACAAAATTCTTCACTCTGTTCATTGCAGAGTCTGCGACATGAATACCAATGTAGGAAAAAAAGAATCTAAATAACACCGCAAAGTGTCACGTTGCACAAAATCTTGAAGAGTGTAAAACTAAATCTTGAGAGTCTGATTATAAGAGAAGATGCCTGTTTTTTAAAGTCAACTTAAGATCATCATATTTTTTCATTCACCTACATTTGACAGAATTCCTGACAAATCTCTCACTCACTTCTCTATTGCTTACTTGTATGTATGTATGTTTTAGAAAGAGCATGTGAGCAGAGAGAGGCAGAGGGAGGGAGGGAGAGAGAGAGAAAGAGAGAGAGAGAGAATCTCAAGCAGGCTCCATATCAGTCCCACAACCCTGGGATCATGACCTGAGCGAAAATCAAGTATCAGTCACTCAATATTGAGCCATCCAGCGGCCCCACTTAGTTGTTATTTTTAAAGATCCAGGCTATTTTATGAAACACAAATCTTACAGACTTCCTCAGACCCCCTCAGTGATGGCAGCCTCCCTGACACTGGCTCACCACTGATGCTGCCATGTTGAATAGAGTATGTTGTGATCCTCTCAGTCCTCCTGGGGCCAACCAATTCCAAATCCGATGCAACTCCCCATCACAAGAAAGGACTTGATAGTCTGAGTTTCTACAAAAATAGCCAAATGATGCATCAGAATATACGGGAGTTCCCTGCCACTATGGTTAAACTTTGACTTACGGGAAGCAAAAAAGTTAGTGAGGCAACTAAGTTCTTTCTCCTTCCTCCATCCAATAGACACCCAAAGTCATAGTCTTTGTCATTGATAAGATTTCTCCTTGTCATCCTCCAGAGAAGCCCCGTGTCCAGCAATGCTCTTGCTAAGAAGCTGCTGTGTCTCTGTGCAGGGGGCCGTGAAGTGGTAGCCGGTATGGCCATGCATTCTTGTGGCTTCCCCTCTTTCATTGCCTCACTCATTTTTCCTCACCTGTGCTGCACTGGGCTGGGTTTCGCCTTTGACATTGCTGCATTATTACTTTTATCATTGCCTCAGGCTCTCTTATCTAGGCAATGACAGTTATATTTTTCTTGTATTTCAAGATAGGGAGACTGATCACTTTACTCTTTTTATCTTCCTGCAGACAATTGTTACTTTTGGGGATTAAGAACCCTAGCATTCTATTTTTTTTTTTTTTTTAAATTTTTTTTTTCAATGTTTTTTATTTATTTTTGGGACAGAGAGAGACAGAGCATGAACGGGGAAGGGGCAGAGAGAGAGGGAGACACACAGAATTGGAAACAGGCTCCAGGCTCCGAGCCATCAGCCCAGAGCCCGACGCGGGGCTCAAACTCGCGGACCGCGAGATCGTGACCTGGCTGAAGTCGGACGCTTAACCGACTGCGCCACCCAGGCGCCCCAAGAACCCTAGCATTCTAAATTAAAGTGTGCTGAAATATTGTTATGAGCAATAAGAGCAAATAACTTGATGGCGAAAAAAGGAAAACATAATTAATGTCTACTTTCACCCTATTGGGAGACCAAGATAATTCAGAGCAGAGCAATGCACCTATTTATAAATACTCTTAGCAGGAAAGAA
This sequence comes from Neofelis nebulosa, assembly GCF_028018385.1. Classification (NCBI taxonomy): domain Eukaryota; kingdom Metazoa; phylum Chordata; class Mammalia; order Carnivora; family Felidae; genus Neofelis; species Neofelis nebulosa. The sequence continues at coordinate 50,420,206 of NC_080787.1, forward strand.
AAATACAATTTCTTTAACAAGGCCCATGACTTTTACTTTTTCCAAGAAACATTAGAAGAGGCTGGCCCCTGGGCGTCAGAAGGATGGTTGTTAAGGCAAGCATAATTAGGCATAGTGCATAGAATTGACTCAGGAAAGGCTGAAATAAAACATGTGGTTCTAAAGGACAGCAAAGACTTTTTACAAAAGATAATAAACCCAATTTCCTGGTTGAGCTCAGGCTCATAAACCTTCACGAGTTTGTTAGTTTTTTTGTTTATGTGTTCGTTTTTGTTTATCTCTGGTCTGTTTCTTGGGAAAGGAATGTGATGGGATTTGCAACCCTCCATCCTAAACTCCACTCCTTGGAGCAAGGAGGAGATTCTCTACGTGCTCCTTCACCTCCTACCCCCTCATCTCAACAGAAAGGACCTATAACATGGCAGCCCAACAATTACCTTTTAAAGTATCTCAAATATATTATTTAAAACTTTTTTACAATTTATTTATTTTTGAGAGAGAGACAGAGAGAGTGAGAGGGGGAAAGGACAGAGAGGAGAGACACAGAATTTGAAGCACGCTCCAGGTTCTGGGCTGTCAGCACAGAGCCTGAACCGTGAGATCATGGCCTGGGCTGAAGTCAGATGCTTAACCGATGGAGCCACTGAGGCGCCTCTAAAATATATTCCTCTAAATAAAATAACTAAGTATACCTTGACCACCAACTCTCATTTTTAACTGCACACAAACTGTAATGAATCTCACAGAAGAGCATGAGGAAAACCCCTCTGATTTTCAGATCGCTGTTTTATTTGTATTTATCTAACAGGCAGTGATTCTACTCTAGATAAGAAATGGGCTTGAAGGATGGGAGAATATGCCACCCCAAAATACGCCACTTTGGAATAAGGATTATTTTGAGCTAAAGGCACTTAAAACTCAGCAGATACAAAAAGGCTGTTCTAATTTCCCTCTTCTTCCCAAAAGCAGGGGATTAAAAAGTCCCATGTGAAAGACACCCTCTCCGTACTGAGAGGATAGGAACATTCTTTGATGGTGAGTCAAAGCTGAGAGAATTCTGTACAGATTTTGTTAAAACAATTCGTAGCTTCCTTTGGCCTCCCCATTTATTTTAGTCACCTTTTCACAATTGTTTCTCTTTGTTAAACGTAGTATAACAAAGGTGTCCCTACTCCTTTGGGTCCTCATTTCCTTGTGAGGGCACCTGTGTCAGGTAAAATTTACATACATTTGTAAGCTTTTCTCCTGTTAATCTGTCTTATGTCTGTGAATTCCTGGGCCCAGCTGAAACACCCTAAGAAGGGCGGGGTAAAATTGTGCCTCCCCTACAGTCTCCACATCCCTTTACCTTCTCCACAGCATGTTTTGACTCCTCCTCTGCTATTGCTTGGGGCAGAATCAGGGGCAACAGATGCTACTGTGAGCAATTGGAGTCCGGCAGCTGATCTGCATAGAGGAGGAGGTAATCAGCTGACACAGGATGCAGCAATCGACTCAATGTTCTTTTCCAATTCTGTGTGGGCTGTTTAAGACTAAGGATTATTTCATGGTTCCAGGCTGACTAGAGAAACAACAGTGATGTAAAAGGAGATAGTTTATGTTTTCACGTAAAAACGAAAAGTGTTTATGACCCCCCTAAATGATAAATACACGGTCTTCATTCTACTGTCGCAGCTGATACTTTTCCTTTTGAAAATTTGTCTTCCTGTGGCTTTAGAAAGACTCTTCTCCCCTGTGTGTTTCTCCTTTGCTTGCATTCATTTCACCCAGTAAATGCTAATTTTCTCTAGGATTCTAAACTCAACCCTGTTTAAATAATGTAGATGAAGAGGCTGGCGTAATGTCTATAGGCCATAAATAAGGTCTTTCCTTCCTTTCTCTTCAGACTCCCCCTCTCACCCTTTGTGGCCCTATTCACCATCAGCAATTCAATGCCCATCTCCAGCAGGAGCCTGCAAATCTGTCTCCAATCCTGAAACCTCTACAAAGGCCCAGGTCCATGTAGATAAATGTTTTCAGTCACTTCCTCAAATTTTTCAGTCATTTCAAAGTCAACTTCCACCGAACTGAAAATTTTTTATCACCACTCTCTAAAAATGTTTCCCTCTCCTATGCTTCCTATAGCTGTCTAAGTTATCATAATTATTTGCCGCAAACACTGAAAATATTTTTATCCTCTTAGAGTTTCTCATTTCATCTTTCTTCTATTTTCCCTGCTCCTAGTCTATTCTACTCCCCATAATTTCTCACTAGGACAATGGCATCTAACACTTGTCCCTGCTTCCTGTGTCCTTCAACACTAGTATATCCATCCCTCTGCATCAGAATTATATTTTTATAATCCTTTCCATATCATTGTACACATCTTCTCTGAAGTCATCTACAGCTCTAGCTCATTGCCAGTTGCACCAGATCTCTATTTACTGTTCTTGATATGTCCATGTTGCAGCACCATTGTTGATACAACTTCTTCTGCCTGAAATTCTACCCTTCTGACTTGATAAAATCCATATCACCCTTTAAACCTTAACTCAAATTTCTTCTTTTCACTGAAACTCGCTTTGCTCAGGCATGTTTCACCTCTGCTTTCTCTATATTCCTGTAGGAATTCATCAAACTTTTTAAAGATTTTAACAAATGTGTATGATTAATGAGTGTACTTCAGTCTTTCTTCAATTCATCAACAGCTTGAGGTTTGCGATTACAACCTTTACTATACCATATCATTGGCCTATTTATATATACAAATCTCCCTTTCCTGTATATGTCTGCTTCTTGAGAAAAGGGGTGAAATCCTTGACACCTTCTTATACTATGTGTCTACCACCAGTATCTTGCTTATAGAAAGTCCTGAAAATGTTGTTTCTCAATAAGCTTCATTGCACAAGAATTCAAATTAGGTAGTTTGAACTTTTGTATGAGTATCTCACTTATTTTTTGATAATTCCTCTTTATTGCTTAATTGCATATCCGTCACTACTGACACTTGGGAAAAGGACCCAGCCTTTCCAGTTCACATGAGATACGACTGAAAATGATGAATATTGGGGGAAAAGAGGAGTTAAGATGGCGGAGCAGCATGGAGACCCTCAGCTTGTCTCATCCCTGAAACGCAGCTAGATCAGCACCAAAACATTTTTCACACCTAGGAGATTGCTATGAGGATGAATACAACGATCTGCATAACTTGAGCCACAGAACTCAGCAAGGACACAGTGTGGAGGGGTGAACTGGGGGAGAGAGAAGCTGTGGAGGGTAGGAACCTTTTTTTGTGGAGAGGACAAAGAAAGGGGGAGAGTGCAGTGCATTGGGAGAGTGCAGGAAAAACATTCCCCCGAAAGTACCTGGAAAGAAAGAGGGAGAAAGAATGAAAACACTCGCAGGGAAATGAACAAGAAATCTGTTTCTCAAAACCACTGACAGTAAGAAAGGTATCCTTCAACACCAGCAGGATTAATACAAACAGTGGATTGCAGAATCTGAAGTTTTGGAGCTCAAGTGCCTGGTGCTGGTGAGGAAGCAGAGTGAATCCCCAGAAGCAGGCAGCAGGGTCTGAGGGGTCCGTGTGCCACATGGAAGAAGTGGTTCCCTTGTTTGGCAGTGGTTCCCCTGCTTGGAGAACATTTGGTACAGCCCATATGGTCTCCCAACAGGCAAAAGTCCCAGCAGATCCCAGAGACCAGCCTCGGTTGCTGATATTGGGACCAAGACGCCAGAATGTGGTGAAACCTGGCCTTGGCTGTGTGTTGTGATTTGCCATGATCTCTGAAGCTCTGCCACTGCATGGTCACATGAACGTTTTCCAGGGCAAGTTCAGTGAGACTCTCCTCCAGAGAGTCAGCATGGGTCTGAGCCATACGGGTCTCTGAAGCTTGAGGTTTTGAAACACAGCCCCATCTGAGGTAAAACTCTGGAGGGAGGTGCTGCCAGGCAGGCCGATGGCTTGGACACCGACAGGGTAGAGGCGGGGAGTGGATGGAGGCCTGAGACAAAGGAGGGGTGCTTGATCGCGAGTTGGTCAGAGCACAAAATACCTGTGCCAGAGATTAGGGAACTGGGTGAATCCATTACCACCTCTTCCTCACACACTCAGGTGTACCACACTGATCCACCCCTGTAACCTAAGCAGTGCCACAAGGTGGACAATGGAGCCATTACATCAAGCCCCACCCAACTGCACCCTCCAAGCACATCCCCTAGAAGACCAACACGAGTCCCTCCACCTGCTTAGTAGACAGACTATAGAGTGCTTCCTAGTTTGAGTTCTAGGTGAAAGTGGTTATAACGTCATCTAGCTTTCATTCTGTTTGCTGGTTCATCTATTCTTTTTGTTTGTCTTTCTTTTCTTTTTCTTACATAAAGAAAGAGAAAATTTTATTTTTTTTAATATTTTATTTTTTCATTATTTTTTACTTTACTTTTAAAATGTTTTTATTCGACTTCATTTTCTTTATTTTATTCTATTCTATTTTATTATATATTTTTTAATTTTTTAACCTTTTTCTTTATTTTCTTTCCCTTTTTTCTCCATTCCATCAAGCTTCTTTCAACAAGCAGACCAAAACACAACTAGGATCCAGCTTCCTTTGTTTGATTTTTGCTTTTTTAAAAAATTTTTTAATTTTAATTTTTAATTTTATTATTTTTTTCCTTCTCCAAAATGACAAAACAAAGGAATTCATCCCAAAATAAAGAATAGGAAGAAATGACAGCCAGGGCTTAATCAACACAGATATAAGCAAGATGTCTGAACTAAGCTTTAGAACCATGATAATAAGAATACTTGCCAGAATTGAAAAAAGCATAGAAGCATAGAATCTCTTTGTGCAGAATAAAAAAAAAAAAAGAAGAAGAAGAAGAAGAAGAAGAAGTAAAATCTAGTCAGGATGAGATTAAAAATGTTATAACTGAGATGCAATCTCGAATGGATGCCATGACAGCAAGGCAGCGAATCAGCAATGTAGAAGACAAAATTATGGGGAATAATGAAGCAGAAAAAAAGAGGGAAACAAATGCAAAAGAGCATGGTACAAGACTTAGAGAACTCAGTGACTTATTAAAAAGGAATAACATCTGAATCATAAAAGTCCCAGGAGATGAAGAGAGAGAAAAAGGGCAGAGGGTCTATATGAGCAAATTATAAGAGAAAACTTTCTGGGGAAGGACACAGACATCAAAATCCAAGAATCATAGATAACTCCCATCAGATCCAACAAAAAGTGGCCATCAGCAAGGCATATCATAGTCAATTCACAAAATACACAGGCAAGAATTATGAAAGTAGCAAAGGAAAAAAAGCCCTTAACCTATAAGGAACACAGAAGAGGTTCTCAGCAGATCTATTCATAGAAACTTGGCAGGCCAGAAAGAAGTGGCAGCATATATTCAACGTGCTGAATCAGAAAAATATACAGCCCAAACTTCTTTATCCAGCAAGGCTGTCATCGAAAATAGGAGAGGTGAAGAATTTCCTAGACAAAAACTAAAGGAGTTCATGACCACTAAACCAGCCCTACAAGAAATTCTAAGGGAGACCCTTTGAGTGGAGAAAAGACAAAACGAAACAAAAAAGACCAAAAGCAACAAAAACTAGAAAGGACCAGAGAACATCACCAGAAACACCAGCTCAACAGTGCAACACAATGGTGCTAAATTCATATCTTTTAGTATTCACTCTAAATGTCAATGTACTAAACACTCCAATCAAAAGACACAGGTATCAGAATGCCAAAGAAAACATACCCATCTATATGCTGCTTACCAGAGACCCATTTTAGACCTAAAGACACATGCAGATTGAAAGTAAAGGGATGGAGAATTATCTATCATGCTAATGGATGGCAAAAGAAAGCCGGAGTTGCTATACTCATATTAGACAAACTAGATTTTAAAATAAAGACTGGAACAAGAGATGAAGAAGGGCATAATATCATAATTAAGAGATCTATCCACCAAGAAGATCTAACAATTGGAAATATTTATGTCCCCAACATGAAACACCCAAATATATGAATCAATTAATGACAAACATAAAAAAACTCATTGATAATAACATAATAGTAGACGATTTCAACACCCCACTTACAACAATGAACAGATCATCTACACAGAAGATCAACAAGGAAACAATGACTCTGAATGACACACTGGACTGGATGGACCTAACGGATATATTTAGAACATTTCATCCTAAAGTAGCAGAATACACATTCTTCCCAAGTGCACATGGAACATTCTCCAGAATAGATCATATACTGGGGCACAAATCAGCCTTCAACAAGTACAAAAAGCTCAAGATCATACCATACATATTTTCAGACCACAACACCATGAAACTCAAAATCAACCACAAGAAAAAAATTTGGAAAACGATACTTGGAGAGTAAAGAACATGCTAGTAAAGAATGAATGGGAGGGCACCTGGGTGGCTCAGTCTGTTAAGCATCTGACTCCAGCTTAGCTCATGATCTCATGGATCATGGATTCAAGCTCCAGATGGGGCTCTGTGCTGACAGCTCAAAGCCTGGAGCCTGCTTCGGATTCTGTGTCTCCCTCTCTTTCTGCCCCTCCCCTGCTCATGCTCTGTCTATCTCTATCTCTCAACATTAAATAATTGTTAATTTTTTTTAAAAGAATTAATGGGTTAACCAAGAAATTAAAGAGGAATATTGATGAAAAATACTGATAAAATTAATTAAATAATTATTTTCTCTTAATTAGAAGATAGGGTAAAAATGCTTTCTTGAGATGATTTCCTCTTTTATTTTTTTATTTGAGGAACTAGAGTAAAACCTCACAGTTAAAATGTTATCTATTTGCTTACTTACTTGATTTTATTAGTTTCTTTTAATATGCCAAATACAACACATAGTGTTTCTTATTGGTGGGCTATAGCATGCAAAGTCAAATAAGACATTGTCTCTACCCCCAAGATATTTATAGGTTAGTTCAGACTAGACATGTAAATAATTAACAACAAAAGCCAAATTAATCAAGTGATAAATAGAGGTATAGGCAGTGCTGTGAAAGAACAAAATAGGAAAAATTAGTTTATACGGAGACCAAGAGCGATGTCACCAAGATAGTAGCATAGGTTGTTTCTGACCTAACTCTCCCTCACGAGAACAACCAACAGCTACTCAAGAACAAACCAGCCCGAGAGAATCCTAGAATACAGGGGTGAGGCTGAAGTATCCTGTACCACAGAGAGGAAAACACCATTAGAAGGGTAAGAGAAGTGGCTACAAATTGACCTCATTGCCCCTCTCCCCAGTCAGCAGAGTACCACGTGGAGAGGTTTCCCCCAAGCCTTTGGTTCCTCCAGTGGGAAAAGAAAACCCTGAGTGGACAACCAGAATCCCCCCCACCACCAGCATTTTGTATTGCTTTGCAAGAACCCATACTATGATCCCACACCTTTGAAATTTCAGGGGAATCTGTGGGGCTCAGCCACAGGGAATCTGACTGTGATGGAGAAGGGGAAAGGGCTTGAAGACTGACTTCATACCAGCAATACTCAGGTAGTAATACCAACCATCAGCTTTGCTCATCTGCAAAACAAAGTTAGGAGCACACATTGACCAAGGAACACAGGTGGGTACAGATCTGCCTGATGCAGATCCTCAGATAAGGGGTTTTTCTGGCAATAGAGCCTGGGTTTTCATGCCTGAGCAAGGAACTGAATCACAGCCCCACCTGTTCTGTAGAGTATCTTCTGGCCACATCTGACCAGAAGGGTTAGAGACAAATCTTGGAAGCTGTGAGGCCCAGGGGCACTTGAGCTGAGAGGTGGGCAAGAAAGACTGATCACCTGCAGAGCAAAGCCAGAATCAGGTACAGAGTGTTCCCATGCTATGCACAGGCCAGGGATGATTTATAGCCAAGGCTGAGGGTAGCTTCCAACTCCTCCCAACTGGAGAGACTGCTTGGGAATATGAGAGTAGCCAGAAGTGACTTTCCTCCCCCTGCACAGGCAAAAGAGCTAATAATAGCCTCAACCACTGTGGAGAGTGTGTTCTGGCCCCATCTGACTAGAAGAGCTGGTAAAAACACCTGGAAGCTGAGCTGCTGATACGTGAGCTAAGAGGGGATAGAGCTAACCACTTCCAGAGCAAAGCCAGTGGCCCTGTTTGGTCAGGGAACTTGGAGGGCAAGTCAGCTTGAGTTAAGACAACAAAGAGCTTTACCAGCTCTAGAGCTGCTTCTGCTGAACCAAAGTAGGGAATTTAATTCATAGTCCCACTCATTGTTGAATACAGCCTTCAGCCTGCTCAACCAGGAAACCTAACCAGAGCATGTGAGAAGCTGCATAACCCTTTCAACAACCCTAAGCAAAGTAGCACATGAACAGAGAGCACAGCCCATGGCTTCCTCCTTCTATGGAGCAAAACTAGTGGCCTCACCTGACCAGGTAATTTACCATTCTGATTTGGGTCCTCAAACAACAAACGGTATAGGTTCTGGGTCCCATCCAGCTGCCCTGCCAGCGCAGGGATACTAAGTCACAGCCCCATCTACTACTGAATATAGTACCTAATCCCAACCACCTACAAACCTGACCAGAGAATCCAGGCAACTGTGAAGCCCATTCTTCAGCCTCCTTGAGTAGGGAACCAAGCTAGCAGTCCCATCCAACTATTTCAGCCAGTGCCACACTCTCTCATTCCCTACCCTCAGAGCTTGAACAGTTGCCTCACCCAAAATCGGACCATAATGGCAGGCCCCACCTACCCAAGGACATTACCAGTAGACACACCCAGAAACTAATAGATGACTGGTGAAAAGCTGTCTCTGCCAAAGGAAATCTGTAAAGTCTGGAACAGGAGCCCAATTATTCAAATATGCAGGTACAAATGTAAGGATTATGAAAATCAGGTAAATATGACACCAAAAGTATAATAATATGTTATTAGGTACACAATATTTTTTTTAAGTTTTTTAATTGATTTATTTTAGAGAGAGAGAGAAAGTGTGTGCAAGTAGGGGAGGGGCAAAGACAGAGGGCAACAGAGGAGGATCTGAAGCAACTCTGTGAGGAGAGCTGAGAACCCAATGTGGGCCTCAAACTCATGAATCATGAGATCATGACCTGAGCCAAAGGCAGATGCTTAACTAAGTGAGCCACCCAGGTGCCCCCACAATCTTTTTTAAGTCATGTAAATTTTAATAGTAATAACATAGAATATGAGTGAGAAGAAATACAAGTGTAAATTTTATGAATTCTATTGAACTTAAGTTGTTATCAATTTAAATAAGATATTATAAATTTAAGACATTTTGTGTAAGCCTCATGGTAAACACAGGGGAAAATCCTGTAGTTATTACACAAAAGCACATGATAAAGAAGTCAAAGCATGCTAATGCGAAAAAACATCAACACACAAAAAAAGACAGCAGGGTAAGAAACAATGAACAATGGATCTACAAAACAGCCAGAAAACAATTAACAATATAGCAATAATAAGTCCTTAACCTATCAATAAGTACTTTAAAAATAAAAGTATTAAATTATTCAATTGAAAGAAAATAGTTGAATGGATTAAAGAAAAAAACAAAACAAAACACCAAGATCCAATAATATGCTGCCTACAAGAGATTTAGTTAGTCCTTAAAGATACACATAGGCTGAGAGCTAAGGAATGAAAAAAGATATTTTAAGCAAATGGTAACCAAAAGAAGCAGGAGTAGCTATACTTACATTGGACAAAATAGACTTTAAAAAACGGTAAAAGGATACAAAGGTCACCATATAATAATAACTGGGTCAATACATAAAGAAGATATAACAATTGTAAATATTTATGTCCTCAACATTGAGGCACCTAAACATATAAATCAAAAATTAATAGCGCTAAAAGGAGAAATAAACAGTAATAAAATAACAGTTGAGGTCTTTACTCATTCTCAATAACAGATAGATCATGCAGACAGAGAATCAATAATGAAACAGTGGTTTTGAACAACACTTTAGACCAAAGGGACCTAACAGACATATATGGAACATCCTATCCAACAACAGCAGAATACATATCCTTCTCAAGCATATATGGAACAATTTTTTTTTAGGATAAACTATGCCTTAGGCCACAAAACAAGCCTTAGCAAATTCAAGAAGATTTAAATCATATCAAATATCTTTTCTAACCACAATGACATGAAACTATTAAAACAAGAGGAAAGTTGGAAAATTCATGAAACGAAACACATGGAAATGAAACAACACTCTTCTAAACAATTAATGGATCAAAGAAGAAATTAAATTTGGGGGTAAATTTCTGGAATGTTTTTAATGAAAATGGAAACACAACATACCAGAACTTGTAGGATGCAGCAAAATCAGTTCTAAGATGGGAGTTCATAGTGATAAACACCTACATAAAAATCAAGATCTCAAATAAACAACCTAAGTCTACACCTTAAGGACTAGGAGGAAAAAAAAAGACACAGAGAGAACAAACTGAGCCCAAGGTTAGCAGGAGAAAGGAAATACAGAAAAACAATAGGAAAGATGAACCAAACTATGATTTGGTTCTTTGAAAAAATAAGTGACAAATCTTCATTAGAAAACTCAAGGAAACAAGAGAAAGAACCCAAATCAAAAAAATTATAAATCAAAAAGTTGATATTAGAACTAGTAACACAAAAATTCAAAGGATTGTAAGAGACCTATGAACAATTTTATGCCAACAAACTGAACAACCTGGAAAAAAATTTCTTTTTAATCTTAAAAATAAACAATTTACTAAAACTGAATCAGGAAGAAATAGAAAATCTCAATAGACCACTTACTAGTAAAAAGATTGAATCAGTAATAAAAAATCTCCCAGGGGCGCCTGGGTGACTCAGTCAGTTAGCTCAGGTCAGGTCAGCTGACCTCAGCTGAGCTCAGTCAGCTCAGGTCATGATCTTGCAGTCTGTTAGTTTGAACCCTGCGTCCAGCTCTGTGCTGACAGCTCAGAGCCTGGAGCCTGCTTCGGATTCTGTGTCTCCCTCTCTCTCTGCCCCTCCCCTACTCATGTTCTGTCTTTCTCTCTCAGAAATAAATAAAAACATTTTTTAAAAATCTCCCAAAGAAGGAAAGCTCAGGGCCAGATGGCTTCACAGGTGAAGTTTACCAAAAATGTAAAGAAGAATTAACACCAATCTTTCTCAAAGTCTTACCAAAAAATGAAGAGGAAGGAATACTACCAAACTCATTTTAGGAAGTCAATATTATCCTGATCCCCAAACCAGAAATGGACACTACCAAAAACAAAAATAAAAACAAAAAACAAACAAAAAACTATAGACCAATATCCTGATGAATATAGATGTAAAAATTCTCAACAAAATACTAACAAATTGAATTCAACAGCACATTAAAAAGATTATTCATCATGATCAGGTGGAATTTATCCATGGGATGCAAGAATGGTTCAACATTTGCAAATCAATCAATGTAATATATTACATTAATAGAATGAGAGAAGAAAATCATTTAATCATCACAATAAATACAGAAAAAAAAACATTTGGCTAAATTCAACATCTGTTCACAGTTTAAAAAAAATTAAGAAATTAGGCATAGAATAAATATACCTCAACATAATAGATGCCATATACGGAAAACCCACAATTAACATCATACTCAATGGTGAAAGGTTGAAAGCTTTTCATATAAGATCAGGAACAAGATAGGGATCTCCATTCTCACTATGTGTGTTCAATATAGTACTAGAAGTCCCAGCCAAACCAATCAGGTAAGAAAAATAAATAAAAGATATCAGAATTGTAAAGGAAGAAGTAAAATTGTCTCCATTTGCAAATGACATAATTTTATATATAGAAAATCCTGAAGACTCAACCAAATATACAAAAAACTGTATATCTAATCAATAAAGTCAGCAAAGTTGCAGGATAAAAAATTAACATACAAAATCAGTAGCATTTCTATACACTAACAAGAAATTTTCTAAAAGAAATAATGAAATTGATCCCATTTACAAGAGTATAAAAAACAATAAAATACTTAGAAATAAATCTAAGGAGACATTGATGAAAGAAATCAAAGAAGACACAAGTAAATCAAAGAAGGTATCCTATGTTCCTGGATTAGAAGAATTGCTATTTTTAAAATAATAATATAACAGCCATCTACAGATTTAATCAAATTCCTATAAGGATTCCAGTTATATTTTTTACAGATGCAAAACACTTCTAAAATTTATATGGATCCACAAAAGACCCTGAATAATCAAACAAATCCTGAGAAAGAAGAACAAAGTAGGAGGCATCACACTTCTTTATTCCAAGGTATACCATAAGGCCATAGTCAGAAAAACAGTATGGTACTGGCATAAAAACAGATAAATATGTCAATGAACAGGATTGAGAGCCCAGAAATAAATCCAAGCATATACAGTTAACCAATATCTGACAAGGGAGACACAAATATTTAATGGAGGAAGGTCACTTCAATAAATGGTGCTGGCATAATTGGATCACATGTAAAAGAATGAAACGGACCCATATCTTACTCCACTCACAAAAATTAATTCCAAATGGATTAAAATGTACTCCAAATGGATTATAAAATTAACTCCAAATGGATTAAAATATAAGACAAGAAACTATAACTAGAAGAAAACATAAGAATAAAGCATGGTAATTGCTTTTTAGATATGACCCCAAAGTACAAGCAACAAAATAAAAATCAATGAGACCAGGGGTGCCTGGGTGGCTCAGTCGGTTAAGTGTCTGATTTTGGCTCAGGTCATGATCTCACATTTCGTGGGTTCAAACCCTGTGTCAGGCTCTGTGTTGACAGCTGAGAGCCTGGAGCCTACTGAGATTCTGTGTCTCCCTCTCTCTCTGCCCCTCCCCAGCTCACACTCTATCTCTTTCTGTGTCTCTCTCTCAAAAATAAACACTAAAAAAAAATTAAATAAATAAATAAATGGGACCATATTGAACTAAAAATCTTCACAGCAAAAGAAACAATCAACAAACCATAAAGACAACCTATTGAATAGGAAAAAAATATTTGCAAACCATATATCTGGTAATGGATTAACATCAAAACAATATAAACAACTCACATGACTCAATAGCAAAGAAACAAATTATCCAATTTAAAAAATTGGCAAAAAACCTGAAGAGATTTCTCCAAAGAAGATATATGAAAGGCAAAGAAGTACATGAAAAGATGCTCAACATCATTTTTCATGAGGGAACTGCAAATTAAAACCACAGTGAGATATAACCTCGCATCTGTAATATGGCCATCATCAAAAAGACAGGAGATAACAAATAGTGTTATGTGTGAATGTAGAAAAAAGGAAACCTCATACATTGTTGGTAGAACTGTAAATTGGTACAGCCACCATGGGAAACAGTACAGAGGATCCTCAAAAAATTTAAAAAAGATCTACCATATGATCTAACAGTTCCATTTCTGGGAATATATCCAAAGAAAACGACACCACCAATTCAGGAAGATATCTGTGGCCCCATATGCATAGCATAGTTATTTACAATAGCCAAGACATGTAAACAACCCACGTGTCCATAGATGGATGAATGGATAAAGAAGTGTGGTATATATATACAATGGAATACAATTCAGTCACAAAAAATTAGGAAATATTACTGTTTGTGACAACATGGATCAACTTAAAGGCATTATGCTAAGTGAAATGAGTCAGACAAAGACAAACACTGTGTAATTTCATTTATACGTAGAATACAAAAAGAAAAAAAGAAAAAAAAGAAGAACCAAACAAACAAACTCATAGAAAAAGAGATCAGACTTGTGGTTACCAGAGGTGGAGGGTGTGGGGAGGGGCAATTGGAGGCAGGTGGTTCAAAGATACAACCTCCCAGTCATGAGATCTACAAACACTTTAGATGTACTGTACCACATGATGACTACAGCTAACACTGCTGTATGATATACAGGAAAGTTCCTAAGAGAATAAACCTTGGGGCACCTGGATGGTTCAATCAGTTAAGCATCTATCTGATTCTTGATTTCAGCTCAGGTCATGATCTCATGGTTTGTGGGTTTGAGCCCTGAGTTGGGCTCTGTGCTGACAGCACAGAGCCTGTTTGGGATTCTGTCTCTTTCTCTCTCTCTCTCTCTCTCTCTCTTCCTCTCTCTTTCTCAGAATAAACTTAAAAAAAAGAGAGAGTGTAAATCCTAAGAGTTGTCATCAAAAGGAGAAAACTTTTTTCCATTTTTTTTCTTTCTTTTCTTTTTATTGTATCTGTATGAGAAAATAAGTGTTAGCCGAACTCATTGTAATCATTTCACAATATATGTAAATCAAACCATCGTGCTATACACCTTAAACTTATACAGTATTGTATGTCAATTATTCCTCAATAAAACTGGAAGAAAAAAAAAGAATATATTTCATGGAGGAGTTGGCCATTTAAAAGACATTTAGCAAATTCAGCCTTGATTCTTGGCCCATTTGTAACAATGATTAACTCACCTTGGATACCCTTATTGCAATTGCCTCAAACAATAACTTGTTTATTTCTGTTCCATCTATTCTGTTTTGTCATAGAATAATAGAACCTTACACATTATGTTTACTTGTTATTTGTTGTTTAATCATTACAGAGTTAAGTACTATTAAATGAGACTTAACAGAATGTGTAGAACTTTCAAGTTAATTACCTGTAACAATGCTATTAATTTAGCATTTCTGAACTCAGGATCATTTGCAATAGCTGATTAGATAATTTCAAAAAGTACTGCGGACTTCACTTATTATTTTTTATGAAAAAAAATGTCATTTTTCTTAATGAATCTCTTCGAGACTAAAAAGGATAGTTGTTTTAGGGTGCCTGGATGGCTCAGTCAGTTGAGCATCCGACTTCAGCTCAAGTCGTGATCTCCCGGTTCGTGAGTTCAAGCCCCGCATCGGGCTCTGTGTTGACAACTCAGAGTCTGAAGCCTGCTTAAGAATCTGTGACTTCCTCTCTCTCTGTCCCTCTCCCGCTCATGCTCTGTCTCTGTCTCTCAAAAAATAAATAAATGTTAAAAAACAATTTTTAGAAAAGATAGTTGTTTTGAGGTACTTAAATTTACCTTAAGTAAATATTACATTTTATCAATCTATAAGTAAAAATTAGTTTGCATAAACAGCTATTCATTTATTGATTATAATTGGAATATTAATTAATCCACCTCTTTTGTAAACTACTTAAAATTGTTATCCTTAAAAAAAAGGCAGTGAAAAAAAGAACTTCTCTAATACTGACTTCTAAGGCAAAAAAACAAAAAATAGCCAAATTACTTTATTTTGTATTTTATGTTATCAGTATAAGCATAATAGAAAGTTTTAAAATGTCTCAAATTATTTGCAACCTTTTTTCTGCATTCCTGACCCTGTTCCAATTTCCAAAATATAATTTACAATCCTTTTTCCTACAACAATGGACATAAGGAATCTCATTCCTAAAATAAATTTATTCTTAAGATAAATTAAAATCTAGGAATGTATCAATCCAAAGCAGACTTCTACAAACTGGAAAGAGTAATCATTTTTGTGGAATAGTGGGGAGAATAATAAAAATATGTGCTGCTCTTTAAGCGTGTTCAGTTATAAATTCCTTTCCTAAGCCTCTGAAATTTTAAAGACATTCTATGCATCATTAAGGTACTTATGTCAAGGAAAGGTAAATGATTAAAGAAACATCCTAGACAACATCCTCCACAAGGAATATCAAACAGACATAACGATTATTAAAGTATTAACTACTCATTAGTGGCAGTGCTGATTAATGGAACGGTTATTTGAATCTTAATAATTCTGCGTTGTTGAGCAAGATATGCTGCCTCATGCTTTATGTTTTCTTAAGCATAAGTCACGCACACAATGCCTCCAAGAAAGCTTCAAAGAGCATAGCACTTTGTACAGGCTTTCTAGAAGAGAGTTGTAACTAATTAAAGTAGTGATCATGCCATTGAATAATAACAATTTTTATAATTTTTTTTGCTTCTACATACACTATGTATTATTTAATCCACTTTATAAGCTTTCAACAGCCTGGGATAGAAAAGAAGAAAAGGTACAGCTTATGAATAATTTCCTATACCTTAGATTAGTCCTTTATACTGCTATTCACCCTACTGAGAGCTACTGTTAGCTGAAGGAGAAGACATTAGAACAAAAGTGCTCTCTGTTTTTCCTCTTACTTTTTTTCATGGACGAGCAAGAATCAGGGAATATAGGGAATTTTATACTGCTTTCACAACAAGGAAGGTAAAATCTGCAGTTTCACTGTTAATAAGAAAACTTCTTGGTAACTTCTATTGGACCTATTTCTACATCACTGAGACAAGTATGTCTGGGTCTGATGATGATGGCCAACATTTATTCAATGTTAACGCTATGTAGATATTGTGCTATATACTTATACATGCACTCTTATTTGCCCCTCATAAATTCCACATAAAGTAGACACCATTATTACTCTCATTTTAACCTATTTCACTGAAGGCATAATATCCAAATTATAGCCAAGAAAGAAGGGTAAAAGGACATAGGGAAAAGAGGTTTCATGGGGGGTTTTTGTTTGATTTTTGACAGGCTTTGGATTTTACTCAGAAAGGATGCCTTCTCCAGGGACTTTTGCCAATAGTCCCGCCAAAGTCATATGGCGCCCAAACTGTAAAGGAGCCTGAGATATCAAATATTAGCTTCTATCCTTGATAATAGAGAAATGCCAGGAAACAGGATTTGTGGCATTGTTAGAGAATAAGCCAACCCACAGATCTGACACATTTAAAAAAGAAAGTAAGGGCACCCGGGTGGCTGAGTCAGTTGAGCATCCGACTTCATCTCAGGTCACGATCTCGCAGCCCGTGGGTTTGAGCCCTGCATTCTGTGCTGACAGCTTGGAGCCTGGAGCCTGCTTTGGCTTCTGTGTCTCCTTCTCTCTCTGCCCCTCACCAGCTCACACTCTGTCTCTCTCTCTCTCAAAAATAAACATTAAAAAAAAAAGAAAGTAAACTTCAGGTACATTAAGTAACTGAATTTAAATAAGATAAAATTTGTAAAAAAAAAGTTAAGAAGAATATACATCTATCAGGACCAGGGGAGACATTCTTATACAAGACTGGAAAATTATACATAACAGAATAAAAAAACTTATTTAATAATATAATTTTAGTTGACAAAAAAACCCCACAAACAGAGTTAATAAACAGAACATTCAGAAAATGACTGATATAGCTGGCAAACACAGACACATATACAAACACATGCACCCAACACACATACTCAACACAAATAGTCCTTACAAATACACAAGAGAGTTATAAAGTGCAAATGAGTAAATGGGCAAAGATATTGTTGGCATAATTCATAGGAGTAAATTGAAAGAGAAAAATAACATAAAAGAATCTTCAACCTCCCCAGTCATAAGTAAAATGCAAATTAGATTAATAAGAAAATATCACTTCTTATTTATTAGAACTGCAAACATTTTCTAAAAAGAGAGAGATATATGTCCTATGGTGAGAAGCCCAGCAAAAGGATATTCTTTTCCCAGTGGTGGAAATGTCAAGTTTTATATCCTTTTCAGAAACCAATCTGGCAGCATCTTTTAAAATCTGAAATACACACTTGACCTTAGAAATAGCATTCCTAGGAACCTAATAAAAATAAAAGCATTACTATTGTAAGGATATACTAAAGATTATTAATTGCAATATTATTTATAATGCCAAGAACTGGGGGAAAAGTTTAATATCCATCAATAGGAACAGGGTTGGCTAAATTATGTTATATTTATGTTTTAGAATACTATGTAGCCCACTATAACAAATTTAAATTTTACCAATTGACTTAAAGCATTTTCATAACTTTCTGAGTGAAAAAAAAATGTGCAGAAAAAAGCATACATGGCCATCCCATTTGGGACAATAATAACATATTTCTGCATAGATAGACTTTTGTATGTGTGCACATATATATGCTTATATACAATTACATAAACGTGAAGAAAATATGTAAGAAGAAATGCTGGTGTAAACATATGTTACAGGGTTGAAGAGTGATTTAGGTGAAGCATGGGAGAAGATAGAGAACTTAACCAAGTAAAAAAGAAAGAGAAAAATACCACTAATAATAACTACATAACAGCAGATATGAGCTGCTGCTAAGTGTGCATTCATGTAAAATTATATTTATTTAAATACACATATATATGAATACATTTATGTTAAAAAATTAAAATAGTAACATGATATAGAATAAGGGTTGTGACCATACCTATAATGTCACATGTGGTTCTAGGCAAATATAGAAGACATTAAGAAAAGAAAAGAGTTTTGTAAAAAATATTTAATGTAATTAAAATATACACAAACCTAAAATAGAAAAGTCAAAACAATGTGGAAGCAAGAATCTTCTACATACATTACCTCACTAGCAAGATAGTGTTTTTTTTTTAATTTACCATATTACAACAAATGGCCTGTTGCTATTGTATATTCTGTATATGGCATGGTTATGTCTACAAATATGAAACATCTGGAACAAATCTGAGAAATCCAAACATCAAAAGTGTTTTCAAGTGCTTATATAGACATCATCACCTTGATAAGACAGCCAGATGATGACCAAATTTTTCAAACTTTATCAAGGTATTCATTGTTTTATAGATACAACATTTGTTCTATTTATTAAAATTATAAGTCTATGTCAAAGTGTGTGTAAACTAATAATGGAAACCATTATTTTTTTCCTAAAAATCCTAAATCCTAAATCCTTTTCCTAAAAAAAAGAAAGAAAAGAAAAAAAGATAAGAAGAAAAAAGAAAAGAAGAGAATCATGAAACAAAAATGACAACTGAAATCATCAAGGAGTATTTGTTGTTTTATAGATACAACATTTGTTCTATTTATTAAAATTATAAGACTATGTTAAAGTGTGTGTAAATTAATAATGGAAACCATGATTTTTTCCTACACCTCTAATTAATTAATTAATTAAAAAAGATAAGAAAAAAGAAAAGCAGAGAATCGTGAAACAAAAGTGACAACTGAAATCATTAGGGAGTGCAGGACCTTCAATTCTTCTAGGATTTTAGTAAAATGAGGATTAAGATGGACTAGTTTCCTCCTTTTCTCCTCCTTTTCCCTCATATTTAACAGGTGGTTTTCCCACCCACTTCAGAGAGAAAATACTAATTCGTGGACTGAAACTCCTCAACTTCCTATTTCTGTGCATATAAACTTAAACCCATTTCCATGCCTTCCTCCTTTCCTCCCTCTACAGCTAAGACTTCGCCCCAAACTCTGGGATTCCACGCACACCCCTCCTTCTCGGAAAATGCCTTCTATGCATCGTCCCTCCTTGTCCTTTGGCATCTTCAACTTACCCCTCTTTAGGCTGTTTGTTGTTTTTTTAATTAGGCCTTACCTATATATCATTTTTTTTAATGTTTATTTTTGAGAAAGCACCAGCGGGGTTGGGGAGGCGGGGAGGCGCAGAGGACGTGAAGAGTGTTCTGCGTTGCGCTGATAGCAGAGCCGGATGTGGAGCTCAAACCCATGAACCATGAGATCATGACCTGAGCAGAAGTAGGACGCTCAACGGACTGAGTGCCCTAAATCTTTTTTTTTTTTTTTTTAATCCAAGTCTGGGCTAGAAAATGTAGCAAATGAGTCTGTCACATTTTACATATCTGAAGACAAGAAAATTGTCAAAAACTACTGAGGACTTGTCAAAATGACTCACCAATTTTAAGAGGTTTGCAGGGTCCAAACGTGGTATAGTTTAAGCATCAGTGAGAATAATAGCTACAGTGGGTGGAAACTTGTGAAGCCATTTAAAATTCTTGCATTCATAATAACCATTTTTGAAAAAAATTAAAAATGCCCAGGTATTCTTTGAAGGATGTCAGATAATTAACTCAGAATTTTGAAACTGGTCAATAAATGAAACTAATCACTGTCCATACAAATTATACCTCAGAGTAACCAAATAGTTAATGAGGAAAAGTCTCATTTACAGACTTATTCCAGCTAATGAATGACAAGTCAATATCACATTTTGCAACTCTTAATAAATTAATAGACCCAGGCAAAGGTTCTCAAAGGCTGCTGATTTCACAATAAAAAACACAACGGGATATTTTGTGCCTCCAGATGAAAGAACAAACTGCAACATGTGAAGCAGTCTTCAAAAAATAATTGAACTACAAGAGGATCAAGACTCCAGTTTTAAGTACCAATTTAAAGAAAATGTGGAGCATAGAAAACATATTACATAGCACAGTTCAGCAACTAGCAACATCCAAACCATGAAACATTCTGCAGGACAAATGGTCCATTTGCTCAAAAAAATCAATAAGAAGAAGGAGTGTGGGAGAAGAAACCTATAGTTTAAAAGAGATATGGGAGGATTCCTCTCTGTGCTCCAAAGGAGGACACATCCTCTTTCCAATTGGAAGTCTCCTGCCCATTGGTGGTGGGTCTGCAGGGCTGGTCAAAGTATAGACCCTGGCCTGGTTCTGGTCCATGATGGCAATGGAAGAAGACCTCACCTCCTCCACAGACACACCAAATCCACACCTATTTATATAGCAATTCCTCCTGAAGAAGAACTGAGGGCTGACTTAATAGCTTCTGTATAACAAAAGATAAAGAGACCACGTAGAGGGGTGCCTGGGTGATTCAGTGGGTTAAGCGTCTGACTCTTGATTTCCTAGGGTTGCGGGATCAAGCCCCACATCGGGCTCTGCGCTGAGGGTGGAGCCTGCTTAGGAATCTCTCTCCCATTGCCCCTCTCCCCTGCTTGTGCTTGCTCTCTCTCTCTCTCCAAAATTAAAAATAAAAATAAAAAATAAAAAATTTTTAAAAAGAGACCACGTAGAGGGGCGCCTGGGTGGCGCAGTCGGTTAAGCGTCCGACTTCAGCCAGGTCACGATCTCGCGGTCCGTGAGTTCGAGCCCCGCGTCAGGCTCTGGGCTGATGGCTCGGAGCCTGGAGCCTGTTTCCGATTCTGTGTCTCCCTCTCTCTCTGCCCCTGCCCCGTTCATGCTTTGTCTCTCTCTGTCCCAAAAATAAATAAAAAACGTTGAAAAAAAAAAAAAATTTAAAAAAAAAAAAAAAAAAAAAAAGAGACCACGTAGAGAATGACGAGCAAGACAAAGACATGATAATGAATCCTCACATCTGATCCTGTGAACTGCAGTGGGGAGGGATAGTACTAAGGGACTATGAGCAGATTCATCTGTCCTAAGGCAGAGAAAAAAAACCCTGTGATTTAAAAGGGCAACTAGTGGGGTGCCTAGGTGGCTCAGTTGGTTAAGCATGAGACTTCGGCTCAGGTCATGATCTCTTGTTTTGTGAGTTCGAGTCCTGCATCAGGCTCTGTGCTGACAGCTCAGAGCCTGGAGCCTGCTTTGGATTCTGTGTCTCCCTCTCTCTCTGCCCCTCCCCCACTCACACACTGTCTCCCCCTCAAAAAAAATAAACATTAAAAAAATTTTAAAAAGCAAAGAAAATCCTAAATACTCCACCCAAGAACTATTAGAACTGATAAATGAATTCAGTAAGGTTGCAGGATACAAAATTAGTACCCAGAAATCAGTTGCATTTCTATACACTAATAACAAAGTAACAGAAAGAGAAAGTAAGAAACCAATGCCATTTATAAGTCACCAAAAAGAATAGAATAGGAATAAAGTTAACAAAGAGGTGAAAGACATGTACTCTGAAAACTCTAAAACATTGATAAATTAATTGAAGACAACACAAACAAATGGAAAGGTATTCTATATTCATGGACTAGAGTCACTGATATTGTTAAAATGTTCATACTACCCAAAGCAATCTATAGATTCAATGCAATCTCTGTCAAAATGCCACCAGCATTTTTCTCATAGCTGGAACAAATAATACTAGAATTTGTATGGAACCACAAAAGACCATGAATAGCCAAAGACATCCTTAGAAAGAAGAACAAAACTGGAGGTATCACAGTCCCATATTCAAGATATACTATAAACCTATAGTAATCAAAACAGTATGGTACTGTCACACAAATTAACACAGAAATAAATGAAATAAAATAGAAAGCCCAGGTATAAACCCACATTTGTATGATCACTTAATCTACAACAAAAGAGGCAAGAATATACTATAGGAAAAGGCAGTCTCTTTTTTAACATGTAGATATTTTTACTTTTTATTTTCTTAATTTTTTTATTTAAATTCCAGTTAGTTAACATAAAGGGTAATATTAATTCCAGGTGTGCAATAAGTGATTCAACACTTCCATATACCACCTTGTGCTCATCACAAGTGTACTCCTTCATCCCCATCACCTATTTCACCCCTCCCCTTGCTCACCTCCCTCCTGGTAAACATCAGTTTCTTCCCTTTAGTTAAAAGTCTGTTTCTTGGTTTGCCTGTCTCTCTTTTTTTGTTTGCCCTTTGCTCATTTGTTATTTTTTCTTAAATTCCCCCATATGAATGAAATAATATGGTATTTGTTTTTCTCTGACTGACTTGTTTTGCTTAGGATAATACTCTGTAGCTCCATCCATGTCATTGCAAATGGCAAGATCTTATTCCTTTTGATGGCTGAATAAAATTCTATAGTATATATAACCACATCTTCCTTATCTATTCATTAGTCAGCTATTTCCATAATTTGGATATTGTAGATAATACTGCTATAAACATTGGGGTGCATGTATCCTTTTAAATGAGTATTTTTGTATCCTTGGGTAAATACCTGGTAGTACAATTGCTGAATAGTGGGGTACTCTTCTTTTTAACTTTTTGAGGAACTTCCATACTGTTTTCCATAGTGGCTGCAACGGTCTTTTCAAAGTGTCCTCAGAAAACTGGACAGCTACATGCAAAAAAGTGGAACTGGAAAACTTTCCTACACTGTACACACACGCACACACACACACACACACACACACCCTAGAAGAAAAGATAGCCAGTGGTTTATTTGACAATGGGCATAAAGCACCATTTTCCTACATGTGTCTTCTGGGTCAAGGGAAACAAAAACAAAACTAAACTACTGGGACTACACCAAAATAAAAAGCTTTTACAGCATGAAGGAAACCATCAACAAAACAAAAAGGCAACCTACTGAATGGGAGAAGATATTTGAAAATGATATATCTGATAAATGGTTAACATCAAAAATATATAAAGAACTTATATAACTCAACACCAAAAAATAAAATAAAATAAAAATAAACTGATTAAAAAATGGGCAGAGGCACTGAATAGACATCTCTCTAAAGAAGACATTCAGATGGCCAACAGACACATGAAAAGATACTCAACATCACTAATCATCTGGGAAATCCAAATCAAAACCATAATGAGATATCACCTAACACCTGTCAGAATAGCTAGAACAAAAAGACAAATAAAAAGTGTTGGTGAGGGTATGGAGAAAAAAGAACCCTGTTGGTGGGAATGCAAATTGGTGCAACCACCATGGAAAACAGTATGGAACTTCCCCCCAAAATTAAAAATAGAAATACCATATGATCCAGTAATTCCTCTACTGGATATTTATTCCAAGAAAACAAAAACATTAATTCAAAATGACATGTACACCCCTATGTTTATTGCGGCATTATTTTCAATAGCCAATATATGGAAGCAGTCTAAGTGCCCATGGATAGACTAAATGGCCAAAGAAGATGTGACACACACACACATACACACACACACACACACACACACACACACACACAATGGAATATTACTCAGCCATAAGAAGGATGAGATCTTGCAATCTGTGACAACATAGATAGACCTAGAGGGTATTATACCAAGTGAAATAGTCAGAAAGAGAAAAACAAATACCATACGATTTCACTTACATGTGAAACCAAAAAATAATAATAATAAACCTATAAACAGAACACACTAATGGTTGCCAGAGGGAGGGCAGGTGGATGAAAGGACAAAATTGGTGGAGGAGAGTGGGAGACACAGTCTTCTAGTTATGGAATAAATAAGTCATGGGGATAAAAGGTACAGCATAGGCAAATAGTCAATTGGACTATAATAACACCGCGTGGTAACTACACTTGCAGTGAGCATAGCGTAAAGGCTTGTCAAGTCACTATGTGGTACACCTGAAACTAATGTAACATTGCTTGTCAATTATGCTTTAATAGTAAATAAATACATAAATACGTAAATAAATACGTCAGACAAAAGACATTATTAAAGGGTGATTCCAGGACTTAGCTCCGCTGTGTGTATGGGAAGTTCCTTCACACCAACAATTCTCCACGACACCAGCTGGATGTCCTACAATTTATCTCAATCCTGACACTGTCTGGAGGTGGTGTCAAACTCCACAGGTTAAGGGGTAGTCCCACAAGACTGCCTCCCCGCCTCTCCCCGCAGCCACCACTTGAGACACCAGTCGCAAGCCCAGGTTATCCTGTGCTTCTGACCAACTAGCTATACATTGGAGGTTTCAGGGACTCCCTTCTTGGGTTTCATTAATTTGCGAGAGTGACTCATAGAACTCAGGGAAACACCTAAATTTACCAGTTTATTAAAGAATATGACAGAGGATACAGATGAAAACAGCCAAATGAAGAGATTCACAGGATAAGATATGTGGGAAGGGGCGGAGTTTCCATGGCTTCTCTCAGTTCCTTGTTCTCCTGTGTCCCATTATGAAACTACAAATCATCTGTGGTAGAAACCCCTCTGTCACCACATTCTTCAGGCTCTGGTTACTTTCGTATATGCCGATTTAAACCTCAGATTTATAAAAGTTACCAGGTTACCACCCAGATGCACAGTATCAGCATTCATGATGTAAGAATAGCTCTACGATGTGATCTACGATTGTGATCAGATAATCATTCAGTTACTGAATTGTAAATAATTCTTGGGATGGCTTCTTGACTTTAATTCCACTGAATAAAACTATAAAATTGTACTCTGTGTTACCAGGCACTAGGATAGGGTACTGAAAATTGTGCATGCAGACACGTGACACGAGCCCCTTTGCACACAATTCATAGTTACGCAGTCTCCGTAAACACTTATGTTCACATGCACTATGTGTATGGCAATAGATCATCTGTGTTCAGACAAAAGTAAAAGAACAGTTTTCTCAAGTTGTTTTTTGGAGAAATTTATGAAAAGCTGGCTGTATATATTTGACATAAAAAATTTCCATTTAGAGCCAAAATAATAAGAAAAATTAATCTGTATATTCCTCAGTTCCATTGAGTATACCTCTCCTTTATTTATACCTCTGCATTTCCTTCTGAGCTTCTCTGCTTGTTAAAATGCAGCTTCGTTGTAAAATAAAAGACCATTTTGTGATTCTAAACAACACTCAGTAAATACCACCAGTGTAGCATTGGGAATCTCCATACTTCTACTTGTTCACTAACTAGAAGCTTCCTGAATCCTCTGTTATTGGCATTTTATGGAAGCTTCCTCACATAACCATGATCAAGTATTAACTTCATTTTGAGCCCCTTTCCCCTCTCTGGAAGATGGAAGGGTAGACTGAAAATTCCAAGCTTCTAATCATGGTTTGGTCTTTCTAGTGACAAACCCTCATCCAGGAGCCATTCAGGAGCTCACCCAGTCACCTCAACAGAACAAAAGGTGATCCTAGTATTTCCTTATCACTTGGGAAATTATACGGGCTTTAGGAGCCCTGTGCTAGGAAACAGAGACAGGACAAACTTATAGTTTGTATTATCTCACAATAATCAATGACAATGTAAAGGCTCTATTTCAATCCAAAATTAAATAAATAAATGGTAAAATGAATTACAGAATAATTGAAGCAATTTGAACACTGAATGGATATTTAGCAATACTAAGTAATTACTATCAATTTCTAGGTAGTACAATCATATTGTGATTAATTTAAACAGCAGATAACTTTTGAGGGAAATAGACTACATTACATGTTAATGAAATTACACAGTGTTTAGGATTTGCTTAAAAATACTGCAGATGAGGGGTGCCTTGGTGGTGCAGTCGGTTAAATGTCTGACTCCTGATCTAGATTCAGGTCATGATCTCACAGTGTGTGAGTTTGAGCCCCGCATCAGGATCTGCAATGATGGCGTAGAGCCTGCTTGGGACTCTGTCTCTCCTCTCTGCCCCTCCCCAACTTGTGCTTGCTCTCTCTCTCTCTCTCTCTCTCTCAAAATAAATAAATAAATAAATTTTTAAAAAATTTAAAAAGATAATTCAGACAAAGGGCACCTGGGTGGCTCAGTTAGTTCAACTCTTGATTTCAGCCTCTGTGCTGACAGTGTGGAGCCTGCCCCACCCCCATTCACACCCACTCTGTCTCTCAAAATAAATAAATAAACTTAAAAAAAAAATGCAGATGAAGGAGCAATTGGTTTAAGTATAATTGAAGCAATATCAGAAAATGATATTGTTTAAGCTGAGTGATGATTACATGGGAGTTTGATATTTTATGTACTTTTGTATATAATTGAAATGTTCCATATTTTCTTTTTAAAAAATCTTACTTTGATTTTCCCTAACATCTTCCACGAATAGCTTCTATCTCACATTTCTGTCACAACAAAATGACTAAGTTATCCAGACTAATACTACTATGCCCCTACCTTCATTCCGTCTCCTTTCAACTTTTCATCCCCTGGCTTTCACTCTTACTACCACACTTGATCTGTACTTTCAAATCTTAGAAAAGACCTGCATACACTTAATTTCATTGGCTCCTTTTTAGTCCTTATTATGTTTAACTTTTTATCTCATCTACTCCTTTTATTCCTTCCCTTCTTTGTCGACATTTTCCAATCTTGGCTCTGTAACATTTTATTCTCTTGGCTTTTTGCCTATAGTTCAGGCTGTTTTCGCCACATCTATCTGTGGACTCCTGGCCTAGATGGGGCCACCTCTCTGTACTCTGTATGAACAATGGAGAGTTTTTAAGCCATATACTTTTACCACTTCCGATCAGTCTTTGAAATCAGAATCTCAACCCCAGGCATTATAATACATCATCCTCTGTTATTAAAACGTTTTCCTAATCCTCCCCACTCATCCCTCTTTTCTTAAGGGCTCCAACATACTGTACCGGTCTAACTTATTTTTCAAGACTTTCTTTCTGCAGGGACTCTCCCCTTCTCTAAACTAAATGAAGCCTTTATGCTCTCTGCATATAAGAGAATAGACTTCCTCTAATTATTATTAGACTCATCAGACACTGTTTGCTTGCTTATTAAATTATCCTTTTCTCTAAAAGATTAAGTTCTCTAAAAGCAGAAATCTTCCACCTCTTATTTGTTGTGTATTCTGAGCTCCTAGCAGTACCTGGATCAGAATAGAACCCCCAAATATGTGTTAAATAACATGTTTGATTCACTACTTGTTGGCCTGAAATGACTTTCACTGTGTGTGTATTTCACTCTTTGTTCCAGTACCCATGGAAAATTATTTGTACTTGCACCCAAAACTCCTGGATCAAACACAGTAAGAGCTTCAAAGAACAATCACAGATTTATTTTAAAAATAAATTCGGTCAGTGTTTCAAATTGCAAGCATCCTTCTATACATTAGCGGATACTGAAGTCAATTTAGAATATTTTAATGAAATAGAAAAGAAAATATCAAGGTGTGTTGAAGAGTAAGTATTTATTGTTATTTTATTTTTTATTTTAAAAAATTTAATGTTTATTTACATTCTGAGAGAGAGAGAGAGAGAACGATCCGGGGAGAGGCAGAAAGTGAGGGAGACACAGAATCTGAAGCAGCTTCAGGTTCTGAGCTGTCAGCACAGAGCTCGAACCCACAGACCATGAGATCATGACCTGAGACAAAGTTGGACCCTCAACCCACTGAGCCACCCAGGCACCCCTATTGTTATTTTTAAAAATTAAATATATACATATATGAATATGTGTGTGTTACCTGCATGTGTGTGTACACTGAGTTAAGATGTAAAGTGTATCTTTTGTTTTCTGCAAGTCTCAAAACAGTGTGAAAGCCATCCACTTAGGATACATGCAACAAGAACAATAACGTAAGAATGATTTCTTAGCCAGCAGGCTTACTCCCAATGATTACAAGTAACCTCTGCAGAAGCAGGCAATCCCTTCTGGATATGGAGTTTAATAAGAGCAATAGTGTCGAAAGTAACCTAATGGAAATGGGTGGCACCCGTGGTTAAGACTCACCAAGGAGGATTTAGCATGCAATTTCCTTAAAAGCACTTTGACGCTAAAGAGATGCATCTCTTACTTCAGGCCAAATTAACCATAGAGGAGACCCATTCACTAGACTCGGTCAAAATGCCAGAGAGGATTTCTATCTTGGATACATTTTTCAGAACTTTTCCAGGAAGGAATTTATGTACTGCTAAGATTTCCAAGTGTGTCAAGTTTATCTTCCCCATTTATTACCACATCTTAGTCCCATCTTCCTGTAATTCAACCCTCATTTCTTCCCCTCCCAAGCTCTACTTCTATCTACAGACTTATTGATCCATTACCTTTCCCTTTCCCAGTCCCATAATTCTTTGTTACTATGACTTTCAATTCTGACATCATTCTCTCACTGTTGTATATAATTATTTTAGAGTCCTCTTTCTGGGGTACCAGTCAAACATTAAGTGACACTGAAGGACAGGTGGAGAGAAGAAAGGACACAAAATTAAGTGCCTTGCCCATAGCAACTTTTTACTAAGGTTGTCTCTTAATTATTTCTAAGAATGCAAAATGGCGGGGGAGTGGATGAAATGGCTGAAGAGGATTAAGAGGTACAAACTTTCAGTTATAAAATAAATGTCACAGAGATGAGAAGTGCAGGATAGGGAATAAAGTTAATAATATCATAATAACTTTGTAGAATGACAAATGGGAATTACACTTATCATGGTGGCACCAAGCAATGAATATGAATGTCCAATCACTTTGTTGTACACCTGAAACTAATATAACATTGTATGTCAACTATGCTTTGGTGATAATTTTTTTAAAAGAATACAAAAGAATTACAAATGGTACTTAATTGCAAAGTACTCGTATAGTTACAAAGGTGTGACAGGGTAGGGGGAGACTGGCTGAGTAGGGAGATGGGTGAGAGAATGTAGGTTCAAGTTTTTCTTTAGGTTGCATTTATTAAGCCTATGTGCCTTCCTTACCTGATCCATTCAAACAAGCATTTTGTTGAAAAGAGAAAATGATGATTGATAAAGACATACTTTGATGGTAACTGTCCAAGGGAAAAAAGATATGGGGCAAACGTGTAGCACATCTTGTAACTTGAGAAAGTAGCTGGCAATGACCTGTTTAAAATGCCTCCTTGTTACTTCCTTGAGGCTCCGTTTCAGACCTCTACTTGACATCATTTGAACACCTTCCAATGGCCAGAAGAGGCTGAGCTGAATTCTTTTTTTGAGTTTTTTTTTGGGTAAGCTGAATATAGAAAATAATTTAACCTCAGCTTATTCACATATTTAACATTTAGTACAGAAACCAAATTGTCAATGTTTGGAGAACTTCTAATTCAGAAATCAAAGTCAAAATACCACATTTTATAACCAAAAGTTATAAAACCCGTGATATAGGTAAGAATTGCTTTTAGGTAAACTAATTAAAAAGAAATGAGAGTAGCCCTCATTCTATATGTTTTCATAGTATGGATTTTCATGACATATACTTGAAATCTATGAGTGAAGTAAACATATTAGAAACACACTTATGATGAAATCACCATTTTGTTTTGCAAAAAGAAGTAATTTCCTTGCCATCACATGCTATTTATAAATAGTTTTTCTTTATGCACCCAGTCATTAAATGCTTTTGCTTTGCTGGCTTCTGACCCTGAAATTTTTTCTGGTATTAAAACAAATTGACAGTTTCGTTTTGTTAGTGAAATGAGTTTTTACTAGAGTGCCCTTTCTCTTTCAAGTTTCTGCTTGTCAAAGTCTCAATTTCCTTGGAGCTTAGCAGACATTCTTCTGATATTATATATTGATTCCTAGCCAAAGAAATACAAGAGAGTAAAATCACAAAGGATGGATGCCACAAAGAATTAGTTCAGCATTTCAAGAAACAGAAACACATATGACATACTGTGTAATCATTGCCAGTGAGGGTGCTAAATAATCTTTATTTTGTATCTTTAATGACATCCTTGATTTATATTTCGATTTTGATTAATAATTAATAATTTCTACTGCATACATTATCATCTTTTAAAATTAATGATATAAAAGTTATCATTAGTATTTTAATTAATATCTAATAAAGAATGCATTTATGTATGTAACATGGTATAAGGATTCCTTGTGGAACTTTTGGTCTCTAAAATTTCCAAGCGTTCCAGACACATATATTACAATCAGAAACAAGGGTTATATGTCAATTTATGGGATGAAAAGTATCTTCTTTGCCCTTCATGACACACAGAAGCAATAGTGTTGACTCTAGTGGATGGATGCTCATTGCAAAAGTTCTAATGGAGTGTCTAGAATGAGGACCGTGAAAGCATCAGACTCTAATCTTAGCTTTGCCGCTAAATGGCTCTGGGTCTTCAGGCAAAACAATACCTGGGTGTTGATTTACTCATCTGTGAATAGTGAGAATTGGGCTCCTTGACTTACAGGGTTTCTTCCAGCTCTGAAAGCTGTGATTCTGAGTCAAATGTTTTTTTCCCCTCATTAGCAGTTTACAAAAATGTGTGTTGCCTTTCTTTTTCACTATAGTCAATGGTAAACAAAGGTATTTATTTTACAATTGACTGAAGAGGACATAGCATAGAGCCTTACCAAAATAACTGTAGAATTCTTATGAAAATTAGAGAAGAAAAAGACCATTTTTGACATTTTGTACATGATTATTTTTTCTATTCTTTTATCCACATGCAGAATTTACAATGTGGAATTTGACTTGGATATGTTTTGTTGTGCTTTGATGCCCCAGACTATCTACATGAAGCATACGACTTGAATATAAGGCTCAGACATTGTACTGGTTACTCTCTGCACTGAAACAAATAATATACTTCCTGAACAAACATACTCTACTACCTTATATGTTAAAAGTTCCTAAAGGGGTTCCCAGGTGGCTAAGTTAGTTAAGCGTCCCACTTTGGCTCAGGTCATGATCTCACAGTTCATGGGTTTGAGCCCCCCATTGGGCTCTGTACTTAC
Organism: Neofelis nebulosa; assembly: GCF_028018385.1. Taxonomy (NCBI): domain Eukaryota; kingdom Metazoa; phylum Chordata; class Mammalia; order Carnivora; family Felidae; genus Neofelis; species Neofelis nebulosa. The sequence continues at coordinate 50,451,369 of NC_080787.1, forward strand.
AGCTCAGAGCCTAGAGAGGAGCCTCCTTCAGATTCTGTGTCTCCCTCTCTCTCTGCCCCTTCCCCACTCATGCTCTCTCTCTATCTCTCAAAATTAAACATTAAAAATTAAAAAAAGAGAGAAAAATAAAGTTTTTTGTTAGAGTCTTTATAGTAACAATGCAATCAAGAATGATTCGGTTTTTTTCAACATATAGAATGATGAGCTCTTTTGATAAGATTGAACTTAAAACTTCCAATTTAAGTTTTATCTGACATGTTAATGAAAATGATGTCTGGATTTTTCTGTATTAATTGGAAAAATGATAGACGATATTTCAACAATATAAAATATTTTCAACTTAAGTAGGTACTTAATAGGTAGGTACTATTAATGTGTAAAGCATTGTCAAATAGTGAAAACTTTACATACTCCTGCTCTATTTCCACGTTTTTCAGGGTACACAACTTTGTGATTTAATAAGAAATCATAGAATGATTTTTTTAAAAACATTTTAAATGTCAAACTCAATAACTCGTATACAAAATCCAATTTTTTCACTTCAGTGATGACAACACGAATACAAATTGACTAAATGTGTGCATGCACTGACTGATAACCTTTCTACAACAGCATTTGGCTGATGGTAACTGTTAGATATATCCTGATTTTAGAAATGTTCGAATATCATCATCATCTTATTTTTTTTTAATTTATTCATTTTTGAGAAACAGAGAAAGACAGAGAATGAATGGGAGAGGGGCAGACAGAGAGGGAGACACAGAATCCGAAACAGGTTCCAGGCTCTGAGCTGTCAGCACAGAGCCTGACATGGGACTCAAACTCACGAAACGTGAGATCATGACCTAAGCTGAAGTCGGACGCTTAACCCACTGAGCCACCCAGGCTCCCCTCAAATATCATCATCTTAGAATTAATGAATTGTGGTCTATATTTATAAAATATTCCTGCATAATACTAATTTGAATAAAAGAAAAGCCACTAATTCACTATCCATCAATTGTAGCATAGTATTAATATTGCATATGCACTTTCAAATTTTGTCAAAAGCAAAAATTCTATCCTGCACTCTAGATAAATTTTTTTATATATACAGTTGGATATACCTACTCAGAACTTATTCAAGCACCTCAAATTGAAAGTGGCCCATAATGAACTTCCTTCCTTTCACATCACCTCTCTTCATGTATCTTACAACTTGGTTAGTAATAGTATCATTTGCACAGGTGCTTCTGTTAGAAACTTTGGAAACAACTGTTTACAACCTTTCACCTTTATTCTCAACATTTGAAGACTTGAGTACCAAGATTTAAATATTCTATTACCAAATAAATCTTTGTGGCTCCACCTTTCAGCCTATCCTCAAAGTCATTGCATTAATTCATTTTATGTGAAGGCTTATGGGATTTGTTTTTTTTTTTTAATGTTTATTTTATTTTTTAGAGAGAGAGCAAAAGCAGGGGAGGGGCAGAGAGAGAAGGGTACAGAGGATCTGAAGCAGGTTCCATGCTGACAGCTGAGGAGCCCAATGCGGGGCTCAAACTCCCAAACCCCAAGATCATGACCTGAGCCAACCAAAGTCGGGAGCTTAACCGACTGAGCCATCATGGCACCCTTGGGATTTCTGTATTATCCAGTTTTAAGACAGATTTTCCACACATTGATGCATTTAAAATGTGTGCATATAATGCAGTTTTCTCCCCTTCATCCAGGAAGCTGTAATTAAAATAGTAATGCATTTTACAATAAGTCTTAGAACCAAATAAACATGATTGTGATGATTGCTCTTATGTGTCAACTTGACTGGGCTAAGTGATGCTCAGAATACTGATAAAACATTATCCCTATAGTGTCTGTGAAGGTGTTTCCAGAGAGATAAGCATTTGCATCAGTGAATGGAATAAAGCAGGTGGCCTTCTCCAGGTTGTGTAGGCTTTGTCCAATCCACTGAGGGTAAGAATAGAAAAACAAGGCAAAGGAAGAGTGAATTTACTCCCTCTTTGTTCGAGCTGAGGCATCCATCTTCTGCTTTCAGAAACATGATAAAAGGCAAAACTGAAGAAAATAAAGGTTTAACTTCAGTAAGTATGTATGTGCTAAATGAAATCACATCTAATGACCTAACATAAACACCACTAATTTTTTTTTCAGTTTTACCTCTTATCCTTGCACAATAATTTTTATCTCATTTAATATCCTTAAACTTAAATTCTATCATTTATGGTTATTTATACCATCATTCCTGCTTTTTTGTTCTTTATCTGGACTGGGTATCCCTTTATCCATCCTGTTAGTTTTAACATTTAAAACTAAAGGCACTTTGTTTTCAATGTGTGTGTGTGTGTGTGTGTGTGTGTGTGTGCGCGCGCTAAGTTGTTTGAACAACTTAGATTAGTGCTTTTCTTTTTAACCCAATATAAAAACCCCTTTTTCACATTGGTTGTAATAATACCCATATGTAATGTATTCTTCCCATTTTTATTATTTTCTATTTCACTTATATAACTTTCTAATCAGGAACTGATGGCTTTAATATTTTATAAACAAGATACCTACTACTTTCATATTTAGAATCACTGTTTTCTCCACAAAGGTACAGATTCTTCCCAGTCTTGTTTTTTTCACAATAAGATTAGATTTTTAGAATATTTTATTCCACTTTCTCTCTTCCTTTGCCCCAGTCCTGGCTAAGACTTCTGGAACACTTTTACTTCCCACCCACATCCCTCACATTCCCAAGTCTTTCTGAGACAATTTAGTACTTACTAGAAATTTTCTCATGTACTTAAACAGCTCTTAATTGGCATTCATATTAGAGACCCCAGGTAAGTTTATTATTATCTGCAAATTACTTATGTCACCAGGCTCATTTCCCAAGATTATTTACTTTTTCTTTATCTCCCCCTACTTCGCTACCTCTATTTATTCATTTATTTTATGTAGTCATTTCACAGGTGTTCTCTGTACATGGAAAATGCGAATAATGCAGTCTCAGATTCCTTGCACATCCTTAATGTTTGTCTTTCTTCTAGAATGGGTGAATGATATTTTTGCCAAGTCAAGGACTTCTATCCTTTTGTTTCAGCAATCTGCTGGTTTATTCCAGTATTTTAGGTTCTGGCAGTGCAAATAAGGTGTGGAGTACCATCAGATATTTTTCTCTACACAAAAGTTTGTAATTTTTTATCTTGAAATGTATGAATTTTCTCTTCATTATAGGAATTCATGCTCAGATGTACAATTCATGTGTCAGGCTATGTTCAGATTCACATATTATTTTTTATCGTCCAGAATGGAAATTGGTAAAACTTTAATTTTACACTCAGATCTTTTTGCAGTTAGGGAAGTTTCTTTCCCTCTAATTGTTTAATTATTGTCCCTCCTTTATTGTTTTTCCTTTTTTGGATTTTCAATCTGGATCACTTATTTTACTCATATTGCGTCTCCTAAAGTGATCTCTCAAGTACTTTATCTTTTTATTTATGATTTCTTTCCCTTTCTCTTTCAATGCTCTGTTAGGAGCTCTTTGTTGCACATGAACTTCTCACAAGTGGTTATCTCCTATGATTTACTGAATGTTATATTTTAAAAATCATGATTTTGGAACCCCAAACTCTCTTATTTTACATTACACTTGGTTCTTCTTGTGTGATTTTATTTTTCTTTTTACTTTCATTCCTCCTTCCTAGGACAGATTTTATTTGACTGTTCTCACATTCCAATCATTTCTCGTTTTGAAAGACGAATCAGTTTTGATGGGTGATTGTTTTCTCTGTGTGCCAGTTGGGTTTATATCTGATAGCTGGGATATCATTAATAAAAAGAATCCTGCAGTGGAGAAAGACAACACGCTGTCCAATTTTGTGCACTATTACTCTACCTGCAGCCTGTCTGCTTTTAAGTGTCCCACACTCCTCAGACTTGTCAGGAAAGACTCATCCCACTTGCTCAGTTTCTCACTAGCTATTTGTGCCTCAGGGCAATGGACACTCATGTCTAGGTCATTATCAAACAACTTCCCTTCCCTTTCTCCCCCACTACATAGATCCAAATCACAAGAACTTCCTATGATTAAACTTGCTGGTCTGTGCCTTTAGACTTTGTATCTGTCTCCAATCAATTTTTCAGCACACAGGAGAACAATCCCTGAGCTGTTCAACAGAGAAAAGGAAACCCATCTAAACATAGAAGCTAGAAGTTCCCTCTAGCTCCTGGGCTCACGAGAGGCAAGGTTCTTGGCATTGAAGGTAGAGGGAAAGGGTTCCTGTTCAGATTGCTATTCCAGTTATTAATCACTGGAAATTAAAAAACCCAAAGCCCAACATAATATGATTCTTTCGAAAACATTGTAGGCCTCTTATGTATCAAATTGTCTTTCATACCATTAGGCAAAAATCACATCCCCATTTCTTTCTAAGACATGTTCTTCTATATCTAGGCTGTATGTGTGGCCATTGTGAGGAAATGCCCCTAACATTCTTCAGAAGCACAATAAGCCATGCCCTAAATACAATTGGTGGCTCTATTATTTACCTGGAGGTGCAAACTTACACATTTCTGAGGACCTAGCAAAAAATATTATAGGTATACTTCATATTTTGATCTCTGCCCTGAGGCCATTTCTTTTTGAGAACATTTGCTGTTTGAAAAAAAAAAAAAAAACAAAAACCTGTTCTGGGACTTCTCTATTTCCTCTAGGTTCTGTTTGAAAACTAAATATTTCTTTTTTAATCCATCTGGCTCATCTCATATTCCCTCCTAGACAGTTGGCACTTTTAGCATCCTATCTGGAAAGCTCTTCAGCAAGAGCCTGAGATCATTAGATAATATTTTCTATTTCCCATGGTACTGCAGGCAAGAGTTTCACTGTTTTGCCAGAATGCAAATTTTCTCCAGCCTAAAATAATAGTTTTCTCACTGTCCTTCAAATTTTCACCAACCTTCTCAACTCCCTTCTAGCTTTCTCTAATCATCACCTTGTGGCTTTTCCAGATTTTTCTGTCACTGGTCCCCAAACCAATGCCACGCATATTAGTTTTGGATTAGAGCAGCATTCCACTTTATGGCAGCATCCCAAATTCTGTTCCAGTTATCTATGCTTTATAACAAATTATTCCAAACTTAGCTGCTTAAATCAGAAGCAAATCTTTTTTTTAATCTCACAAATCTTTGATTTGGCGGAACTCAGTTGAGGAGGATTTGCCTACGCTGCCTGTAATATGGCCAGGCTGACTGCAAATGGCGGCGGGGCTAGAACAACTTGGTGCTTCCTGGGAATCTCTCTGATAATGTGGTCTCATGGCCTCTCTATGGGGTCTCTCTACATGCTCTTTCTATTCTGCCACTTAGAGTGGTTTAACTCCCTCCATGGCTGCTCAGAGCCCTAAGAACAGCTATTTCAAGGGACCAAGCAGAATGCTACAAGTCCTTTTAGGAAGTACGCTTTGTGACCCAGGGCCAGCACTAATTCAATGAGAAAATGGGACTCCACAGGGGCATAAACAGGATTATTGGGAGAGAGGGTCAACCTACAGGCTAACCACCACAATCAGCTTTCTGCTCTTACACCCCACCCACAAGTCTTTAATTTAACAGTTATTACATAGTATTGTAAACATCCACTACTTTATTTATTCTTTTATGCCAATAAGCTTTAGAGAGACTGTGCCTTTTTTTTAAGTACCTTTAGGTGGTTATAGTCACAGTTTACATTTATTATTCAGTTATAATTATTTAGGGCCATTTTCAAGGGTCTCATTTTGGTGAGGAAATATTTGGTCACCCATCTTGTTGTTATTATATCTCTAGCATCTCAAACAGTATCTGGGACATACTTGGTAAAAAAAAAAATAGATGTCTGTTGAAATACTTATATACTTATATCTGACATTGGAAACAATAAGTAGTATGTTATAGTTGCAGCTTTAAAGCAAGAGGTATTATGCTTTTTTGTGAAAGAATTACTCTAATGTCCTATTTGAGGATACTAATTGCTCACTCTTAAAAGTCACATCAATCTGCATATCTGATGAGTAGGGTCACAATGTACTAAAATAGTTAGCTTTTCACTTATAGCATTCAAAAAGCGTCAACTTTAAAGTTTCCTAAAATAAATGCACATGGATATTTTCTATTTTTCAAGACACTTCCTCAAGTCACTTACTTTTTTTTTTTCTATTGACCTTTGTTAGCTCATCCTTGCATCTTGCCCTAATTTAGAGAATACAGGATCAAACACGAGAGTCAAGAATTTCTAATGACATATTCTCAATTGCCTTTTAATACGTCCATAACAAATGATCTTTTTAGAAATAAGTGCTTCACAAATAGAACAGAAATGGTCTGATCTATTTTTGATGACATTTCCATTTTCTTATGCATTCCTTAAAGAAAGAGGGGAAGGAGGTAAACTTCAAAGAGCAAAAAGAGAAACAAGGTCACCTTTAAGATTCTGTCCCATATATGTCTCCAACGGCAGGAGTTCCTAGTTTATATCTGGCTTCCAAGTACACACTGGTATACAAATTTTAATGTATTTCCTGGTTATCATCCCTGCCATGGTGTCTTGGATGTAGTCACCAGTCAATGAGTATTTATTAAATAATTGTCTAATCTCATCTGCCATCATTTTACCCAGACTCTAAAATAAATGTTGCTTGTAAAGTTCTCACATTCTCACTGTGTCCTAATTATTCATCCATACCAGCAATGGTATTTATTTGTAATAGTTGTGCCCTTCCTGACAGTGCTATGAAGCACAGACAAGAATCCAAACAGCTAGAGTTTATAATGCAAACAATGAAACAAGGTCTACCTGCTTTATTAATATTTAATGTGGCTAGACTTAAGGACAATTTAACAAATTAAAACCACTATCTTGCCTAATATAATAGCTCTACAGCAGTATTTTTTTTTCCCCGTACATTGTTCTGCCATGGTTCACTGTTGGTTTTTTTTTTTTTTTTTTTAATGCTTATTTATTTTTGACAGAGAGAGAGACAGAGCATGAGCAGGGGAGGGGCAGAGAGAGAGGGAGACACAGAATCTGAAGCAGGCTCCAGGCTCTGAACTGACAGCACAGAGGCGGATGCGGGCTCGAACTCACAGACCGTGAGATCATGACCTGAGCCAAAGTCGGACGCTCAGCCTACTGAGCCACCCAGGTGCCCCCCATGGTTCACTGTTAATAAGACTTCACTGCTGACCATACCACTTCCCCAAGTACAGAAGTAATGCAACAAAAGCAGTGATTCAAACTTCAGATTAAAGAAGTAAGTGTTTCAATTCCAGTTAGAATACAGAAAGTTGTCAAATAGCATTGCTCTTACCATAAAAACCAGAAATATCATGAAATCTTTTTAAAACGTGATTTTTATTAAAGTCACTGATGAGAATGGTAAGCAGAGAAGAGATGAACTTTTGTTTCTGGAGTTAATTCCTTGTCTGGATATTAGCACTTAAGAAGGTTAGAAGACTATACTGTAACACAGAAAAATGAGCTGATTATTTTTTAATGTGATAGAGCTAGAGACTAGTATGCTAAGTAAAATAAACCAGTCAGAGAGAGACAAATACCATATGATTTCACTTATATGTGGAATTTAAGAAACAAATGATCACAGGGGAAAAAAAGAAAGAGAAAAGCAAACCAAAAATAGACTCTTAACTCTAGAGAACAAACTGATGGTTACCAGGGAGAAATAGGTGATGGGGATTAAAAAGGCCACTTGTGATGAGCATCGGGTGTTGTATGTAAGTGTTGAAATACTATATTTTGTACCTGAAACTAATATTACACTGTATTAAATAACTGGAATTTAAATAAAAACTTAAAAACAGTGTGGATTGACATAATAATTAAAGTTGAAGAAGCCCTAAACACAAGGCTTATTCTCCTCAATCAACAATCCCTGCCCCCCATAGGATTTTTTTTTTTTTTTTGAGAGGTCAAGATCATGGGAAACAGAACTGGACTGAAAAACAGACAATTTTTTTTTCTCTACAGTGCTAAGGATCCAAAGCATTGCTGGGAGAAGGGTCCCAATCTCATCCTAAAGACTTTTTTTTTTTTTTTCAACGTTTTTTTTAATTTTTATTTTTGGGACAGAGAGAGACAGAGCATGAACGGGGGAGGGGCAGAGAGAGAGGGAGACACAGAATCGGAAACAGGCTCCAGGCTCCGAGCTATCAGCCCAGAGCCTGACGCGGGGCTCGAACTCACGGACCGCGAGATCGTGACCTGGCTGAAGTCGGACGCTTAACCGACTGCGCCACCCAGGCGCCCCTCATCCTAAAGACTTTTAATGTTAGCGGTGAACCAAACTAAGTAAGGGTGTAACCCAAGTCCAACACAGTTCAATCCCAATTTGCTCAAAGAGATCACCCCTTATCCTGGGATATCTGACATTTAAAACAGTGAGTACTTTCTGGAAAAAAGCAATATGCATTTCTATCTCTAATGATACCTTATCTACAATATTTGGCATAAAATCTAGAAAAATACAAAATATATGAAGCAAAATATGTTCCCTATCTTCAGGACTAAGACCATCAAGGGAAGCAGACAAACAAATGACCCAAGTGTCCAAAACAGCAGATAAGGACTTTAAAATCTTTTGTATGTTAAAAGATTTAGAAAAAGACAAAATGCAGAAGGAGTGGGAGTATTTATAAAAATAAATATAAACTCTAACAAGGAACCAAATGGAAATTGTAGAACTGAGAAATATATAATATTTGAAATTAAGAATTTATTGGATAGACTTTATGGTAGAATGCCCATAGACGAATAAAGGATCACTGAATCAGACCCCTGTTTGAAATTATCAATATCTAGTAATCAGAATCCAGAGAGAAAGAAGAAATGGCCACAAGAGATAATGGCTGCAAATTTTTACAAAATTCATGACAGTCATCAACCACGTGTTCAAGAATCAAGCAGGATGACTACAAAGATAATGAGAGCGAGGCATAATCATAGTTAAGCTGCTGAAAATAAAATAAAATTGGAAAACCTTAAACATAACCAGGAAAACCAGGCATATTATATTTATGAGAAAAAAAAATTAGATGTCTATTTCTCATCACACATAATTGACATAAGAAGCTAATTGATTCACAGCTCTGGAAAGTGGGGAAAAAACAAAACAAAACCCTGCAACCTATAATTCTATGTCCACTAAAACTGTCTTTCACAAATAACTGTGAAATAGTCACTTTCAAACAAACGAAAGCTCAGACCTGAACTACAAGAAATTAGCAGCAGACCTGCACTACAAGAAATATTAGTATATATTATAAGTAAATTATATTCCAATAGAATAAAGGTATTCAGGGCAATGATCGGAATTATAGGATTTTAAGATTCTTATGTAGTTAATGAAATGATATAATGGTAATTAAGTTAGTCTGTCATAAATTAAGTCTACATATTGTTATCTATAGTTTAACCACTACAAAAAACACACAGAGGCACAGCTAAAAAACCAATAAAAAATAAAAAGAAACACTAATAAATATTTTACAAGTTTTTTAAAAGTCAAGAGAGACAAAACAAACAACATTTAAATAGAGAACAAGCAGCAATAAGGTATACTTTTTTAAAACAAAAAATTTTAATGTTCATACATTTTGGGGGAGAGAGAGAAAGAAAGACAAAGCACAAGTTGGGGAGGAGCAGAGAGAGACACAGAATCTGAGCAGGCTCCAGGCTGGAACCCACAAACTGCAAAATCATAACCTGAGACTAAGTCCAACCCTTAACCAACTGAGCCACCCAGATGCCCCCAAGAAGGTATATTTAATATTGAAACAAAATTAGATGTTGGCCCTTTGATAACTTGGTACTCAGCTAAATATTTCCATCAAACCCTTGCAAAACAGTCAATGATACTTTAGAAATATGATTTCAACACGAGTGATTGGAATTGATTGTAGGCAGTGACTAAAGTAACACTGAACATATAGCAATCCGATTCAACTTCTTGTTCAGTACTTATATAATCTGCAGAATGAGAAAGAAACACAGATGCTTTCCACTCCTTAACCTAAAAATAATAAACAAATCACACAATGATATATAATATCTATACAACATATATACAACATGTAATCACTTTAAATACAAGATAGATGTTAGATAGATAGATAGATAGATAGATAGATAGATAGATATGTTATATATGTACACACATATATGTACTTTGCTGGAATATATTTCAGTGTGTGTGATAAGGACTGATGCTATGTACTGTAAAAATAATTCTTTTGATTTCTATAGGAGGTTATATTTCTTGGATTTTTTAAGTTTATAGAGCTATGTCTTTACTATGAGTCTTGAATTTGTCCACATTAACAATGATAATTATTTTACTTCAGTAGGTAATCAATGATCCACTAACTCTGGAAGTTAAAGTAAAAAAAAAAACTATGAAGAAATTGATATAGGGAAGTAGATATTTTCATTTCAAACCAGTTATAGTCTCTAAAATTGAAGTTTTAGTGCTTATTTATCTCATGGATGAAGTTATTTATTCATAGAAAGTCATTATATCATTAATTCTAACCCAGCAGAAGCCCAGTGACAGTTCACTAGTGATAACTTCGTCTTTCTACTTAAAATCCACCTATTTTTTTAGCCCATGCTTATTAAGTTTCCTATTCCTTGAATTTAAATCAATCCTTTTTCTTCCATATTTAATCATCTCATACCCACAAAAATGATTCTTCATGGAAGTGGTATACTAAAAGAGTTTTCCATTATAATAGAATTTATTTTTTCCTTTTTCATAAACATGTTCCAGAGGGAGTCTTCTAAGCAGTCTGATCTCTTCTATGGAAATGAGAAATAAATTTGAATTATGAAGAGCAATCAATAAAAAAGATTTTTAAGAAGTATAACATGATATGCTAACAAAAAAGAGAAATGAAATTGTATAAAATGCTCAATTAAAGTCACAAGAGGAAGAAAAAGAGCAGAAGACAAAAACAGGCAAAAAGAACAAGAGCAACAAAAAGAACAAAGGTAACAGAAAACAGTAACGAATATGGTCGATATTAATCCAACCATATCAATAATCTCTTTGAATGTCAATGGTCTAAATGCACTAATTAAAAGACAGATTGTCAGATTGCATCAGAAAACACTACCAGCCATATACGTCTATGAGAAAACCATTCTGAATATAAAGACACATATACATTAAAAGTAAATGGATGAAGAAAATATACCATGCTAACACTAATCAAAATAAAGCAGGAGTAGATATATGAATTTCAGACACAGACGACTTCAAAGTAAGGAAATTATCAGGGATAAGGGAGATATTTACATATTCAAGGAGCAAATTCTGGAAGAAGATATAACAATTCTTAATATGTATGTATCTAACAATACAGCATCAAATTACATAAGACAAAAACTAATAGAACTAAATTCCATATGTCAGCAAGATAAAAAAAAAACAACATCACGATTGTATCAATAGATGCAGAAAATGCATTTGACAAAATCCAACACTTATTCACAAAGAAACTCTTAGTAAGCTAGGACTAACAGGTACTTCTCTCAACTTGATAAAGACTATGCAGAGAAAATCTACAGCTAACCTTATACTTAGCGATGAGAAATTCAAAGCTTTCCTGCTAAGATCAGGTAAAAGGCAAGGCTGTCCCTCTTACCTGCCTTTTTCAACATCAAACTGGAAGTCCTTTCTTAAGCAATAATTCAAGGAAGAAAATAATATATATACAGATTAAGGAAGAATATATAAAATTGTCTTTGTTCACAGATGACATAATTTTCTATATAGCAAATCTGAAAGAATTGACAAAAGAACTCCTGAAACTAAGACGCATTACAGCAAAATTGCAGGATACAAGGTTATTGCACAAAAGTATATTGCTTTCCTTGGCACAAAAACAGACACTCAGATCAATGGAACTGAATAGAGGACCCAGAAATGGACCCAATTAATCTTTGACAAAGCAGGAAAAAATATCCAATGGAATAAAGACAGTCTCTTCAGCAAGTGGTCCTGGGAAAACTGGACAGCAACATGCAGAAAACTGAACCTGGACCACTTTCTTACACCACACACAAAAATAAACTCAAAATGGATAAAAGACCTAAATGTAAGACAGGAAGCCATCAAAATACTAGAGGAGAAAGCAGGTAAAAACCTCTTTGATCTTGGCCGCAGCAACTTCTTACTCAACAAGTCTCCAGAGGCAAGGGAAACAAAAACAAAAATGAACTACTGGGACCTCATCAAAATAAAAAGCTTCTGCACAGCAAAGGAAACAGTCAGCAAAACTAAAAGTCAACCGACAGAATGGGAGAAGATATTTGAAAACAACATATCAGATAAAGGGTTAGTATCCAAAATCTATAAATAACTTCTCAAACTCAACACACACACAAAAAAACTAATCCAGTGAAGAAATGGGCAAAAGACATGAATAGACACTTCTCCAAAGAAGATATCCAGATGGCCAACCGACACATGAAAAAATGCTCAACATCACTCATCATCAGGGAAATACAAATCAAAACCAAACTGAGATACCACCTCACACCTATCAGAATGGCAAACATTAACAACTCAGGCAACAACAGATGTTGGCGAGGATGTGGAGAAAGAAGATATATCTTGCATTGTTGGTGGGAATGCAAGCTGGTGCAGCCGCTCTGGAAAACAGTATGGAGGTTCCTCAAAAAATTAAAAATAGAAGTACCCTATGACCCAGCAATTGCACTACTAGGTATTTATCCAAGGGATATAGGTATGCTGTTTCAAAGGGACACATGCACCCCAATGTTTATAGCAGCACTATCAACAATAGCCAAAGTATGGAAAGAGCCCAAATGTCCATCGATGGATGAATGGATAAAGAAAATGTGGTATATATATACAATGAGAATTATTCAGCAATCAAAAAGAATGAAATTTTGCCATTTGCAACTACGTGGGTGGAACTGGAGGGTATTATGCTAAGCGAAGTTAGTCAGTCAGAGAAAGACAAATATCATATGACTTCACTCATATGAGGACTTTAAGATACAGAACAGATGAACACAAGGGAAGGGAAGCAAAAATAATATAAAAACAGCGGGGGCAAAACAAAAGAGACTCTTAAATATGGAGAACAAACAGAGGTTTTTGTGAGACGGGGGATGGGCTAAATGGGTAAAGGGCATTAAGGAATCTACTCTGAAATCATTGTTGCACTATATGCTAACTAATTTGGACGTAAATTTAAAAATAAATAAATAAATAAATAAATAATTTTTTAAAAAAAAGAAAGAAAGAAGGGCTCATCTGATCCCATGGACATTAAAGAATAAAAAAAAAAAAAAACTATATTGCTTTCCTATAGACCAATAAGAAACAAGTGGAACCTGCAATTAAAAACACAATGTCATTTACATTAGCACCTCAAAAATGAAATACTTAGTTATAAATCTAACAAAATATGTATAAGTCCTATCAGAGGAAAAACTACAAAATTCAATGAATGAAATCAAAGAATAAAATAAATGGAGGTGCGCCTGGGTGGCTCAGTTTGTTGAGTGTCCGACTTCGGCTCAGGTCATGATCTCACGGCTCATCAGTTTGAGCTCCATGTTGAGTTCTGTGCTGACAGCACAGAGCCTGGAGCCTACTTCAGATTCTGTGTCTCCATCTCTCTCTCTGCCCCTCCCCTTCTCATGCTCTCTCTCTCTCTCTCAAAAATAAACATTAAAAAAATTTTTTTAAATAAATAAATGGAGAAATATTCTACATGCATGGATAAGGAAGACTCAATATTGTCAAGATGTCAGTTTTTCCTAACTTGATCTATAAATTCTGTGAAATCCCAGGTCCCAGCAATTAGCTGATGGATATAGACAAACTGACTTTAAAGATTATACTGGAGGGGCGCCTGGGTGGTTCGGTCGGTTAAGCATCCGACTTCGGCTCAGGTCATGATCTCACGGTCGGTGAGTTCGAGCCCCGCGTCGGGCTCTGTGCTGACTGCTCAGAGCCTGGAGCCTGTTTCAGATTCTGTGTCTCCCTCTCTCTCTGCCCCTCCCCTGTTCATGCTCTGTCTCTCTCTGTCTCAAAAATAAATAAACATTAATTTAAAAATAAATAAATAAAGATTATACTGGATAAACAAAAGACTCAGATGGCCAATGCAATATTAAAGGAGAAGGACAGAGGACTGCCACTACCTGTATTCCCGATTTAATATAAAGCTACAGTAATCAAGAGAATGTGGTATTAGTGAAAGAATAGACAAATAGATCAATGGTAAAGAATATAAAGCCCAGAAATAGACCACCATAAATATAACCAACTGATCTTGATAAAGGAGCAAAGACAATACACTACAGCAAAGATCATCTTTTCAAAAAATGATACTGGAACAACTGGACATCCACATGCAAAAAAATGAATCTAGGCACAGACCTTATACTCTTCATATAAAGAAACTCAAAATGGACTGGAGAGCTAAAGTTAAAATGCAAAACTATAAAAACCCTAGCAGATAGCATACGAGAAAACCTAGATGACCTTGGAGTTTTTAAGTAAAACACCTAAAAATATGATCCACGAAAGAAATAACTGATAAGCTAGACTTTATTAAAAATAAAAACTTCTCTGTGAAAGACAATACCAGGAGAACTAGAAGACAAGCCATAGAGTAGGAGAAAATGTTCCAAAAGACACACCTTATAAAGTCTTGTCATCCAAAATATACAAAGAACTCTCAAACTCAACAATAAGAAAACATGCAACCCAATTACAAAATGGGCCAAAGATCTTAACAGACATATCACCCAAGAAGATATACAGATGGAAAAAAAGCATTTAAAAAGATACACAACATCATATATCATCAATGAAAGTCAAATTAAAACAATAATAAAATACCACTACACACCTATTAGAATAGCCAAAATCCAGAACACTGGCAACACCAAATGCAGGTGAGGATGTGGAGGAAAAGGAACTGTCATTCTTTGCTAGTGGGAATGCAAAATGTTGCAGACACTTTGGAAGACGGTTTGGCAGTTTCTTACAAAACTAAACATAATCTTATCATATTATCCTTCAATTGTGTTTGTTGTTATTTACTTAAAACATTTGAAAATGCATCTACACAAAAACCCATACATGGTTATATACAGCAGCTTTATTTGTAATTGCCAAAACTTGGAGAAAAAAAAGATGTCCTTATAAGTAGGCAAATAGATAAACTATGGTGTATCCAGATAATGGAATATTATTCAGTGCTAAGAAATGAGCTATCAAGCCCTGAAAAGACATGGACGAAACTTAACTGCATATTACTAGGTGAAAGAAGTCAATCTGAAAAGACTACATCTTGTATGGTCCCAATTATATAAAATTCTTGAAAGAGAAAAACTGAAAACAGTAAAAAAGATCAGTGATTTCCAGGGGTGTGGTAGGAAGGGGGGGCAGGGATAAATAGGCAGGGCACAGAGGATTGTTAAGGCAGTGAAAATACTCTGTATAGTATTATAATGATGGGTATAAATCATTATACTGTTGTCCAAAGGCAGCGAATGTACAACACCAAGAATGAACCCTAAGGTAAACCTGTGGGCTTTGGGCAATTATGTTTCAATATGTTCATCTTTAGTTTAAAGAAAGAAACAGGGGCGCCTGGGTGGCTCGGTCGGTTAAGCATCCGACTTCGGCTCAGGTCATGATCTCACGGTCCGTGGGTTCGAGCCCCGCGTCGGGCTCTGTGCTGACAGCTCAGAGCCTGGAGCCTGGTTCAGATCCTGTGTCTCCCTCTCTCTGTGACCCTCCCCCGTTCATGCTCTGTCTCTCTCTGTCTCAAAAATAAATAAATGTTAAAAAAAAATTTTTAAAGAAAGAAACAAATAACCACCATTTTGATGAGTGATTTTGATAATAAGGGAGATGATGCATGCATAGGGCAGTGGATATATATGGGAAATCTCTGTGCCTGCGTCTCAATTTTGTTGCAAATCCAAAACTGCCCTAAAAATAGTCTATTAAAAATTAAATTATGAAAAATTAATAACAAGCAATTTTAATCGTATCTTTGAAATATTTTGTTTTAAAAGTCTTTCAAGATTTCAGATCTAAATTAATGTTTAGTTGACAATTTCAAGCAGTGGTGAAAGTTCTAAAAAAGAGAGAGTTAGAAAAAGGGCAGAGAGGCTAAATACCATAGTGCAGTCTCTGTGAACACACAATATGTCTTAATTTTCATCATTTGTTTCTGCTCATTCTTTGTCCTGCTGTAGATAATATGCTTTCGTATTTTAACAGGTTATTCTCATGATGTTGTCATATAAATGCAAATTTCTTCATTTTTGCTAAAAATGATGTCATCCTTGGGGCAATGTTAACTTAAACCTTTATTTTTGACTGTGGATTGATTGCTCCAGCTGGTATCCAGCTGAAATAGGCAAACTGATAGCCCTGGAGACTCCAGAAAGAAATAGACAAGTAGAAAGAAGATTGTAGAAGGAAAAAAGATAAGAAAACAGATAAAAGGCATAAAGTCAGAAATTAATATAATTAGCTAACTTACAGAATATAGGTGGTAATATGGTAGAAAAATCAGTGCAATTAAAATGGGGTAGAAAGAATGGCTCTGAGGTTGCCTCTGGGTATAATTCTGACTTTTAGTACCACAGTAAAGTTTGATATATGCATGATATACACACATTTTGTAAATAATTAAAATTATCCAGAATGTGGGAAAGCACAAAATGAGGTACAAGCAGTAATAAAGCAAACTTACTGTATTACAAATGCCTAGCAAAACCACACAAAACTGTGTGGGGAAGAAAAGAACCAATCTGTTAACTCAGTAAAACATTATTTGCATTATTTGACTGTAAGCTAACGGGCTAAGACAAAATGAACTACATACAAATATTCTACTCTATACTCACAAGAGTATAATTAGTAATTATAAAATTGGGATTTTTGTCATTATGAAATTAGGATTATTCACCTTCAAATGAATGTGAATAATGAGATGCAGTTTTCTTATTGTAGGAGAAAGGAATTATAAATATGAATTGAGGAAGGCTAGAATGAACCCTTGGGTGTTGGACTTAACCAGATGAATCAGTATGTACTAACAATTCTTAACAAACACATAGAAAAATACATAGAAATCAATATAGATATTGGTATAGATGTCCATGTGTACCCACTAAGAAGACCTAGAACAGTAACACTACAGTAGCAATGAGCATAACTAGTGCCCATATTTTGTTTTCTGAACACCATTCTTCAATAAAAATGAAAGGACTCTGAGAAAATGGCTGATTTCAGGAAAAGTACTAGATTAGAATGGAATACTTCATATTGTCTGAAAGTATGCGAATGCTTAAAACAAATTATTGGAGATATAGAAAGGAATAAATTTGAAGGGATTCCCATGACCAAATCCGGGATAATTTGAGCAAAAATAAATACTAATAATGAACTATGAATCATAGAATAAAATATCCAGGAGTCAATGCCAATATAAATATACCATTGAAGAAATAAAGGGGAAAATGGGCTGTTCTTCCTTCTAGTAAAATTCCAATTAATAAATGTAGAAGGGATGATGGAAATAAAAGTCACTATTTGGCAGCATCACAGTAAAAATTGCCACAGCAAGATTCATCCATGAATGCTAAAATTAGTAGGCAAAAGCTTAATAAGAAACAGGATATTAGCATAATTAACAGTATCTTCCCACAAGATAATTATTATTTACAAAGAGAGAAAATTACATTACAAAGAGCATTACAATGGAGAAACTTTTTAGGTACCACCTGAACCAGGTTGTCTAGCATGACCCTTAATAACATCTATAAACATTACGTGCCTCCTACTATGATATACTGAGAAAGACATGGTATTACTTTTCTGGCACTCTTACAAAGAATGCATAATCTGAATTTAATCATCAAGAAACATCAGACAAATCCAAATTGGGAGACATTCTACAAAACAATTGGCCATGTCTCCTCAAACGTAGGATCATGAAACACAAAAAAAAGACTGACATGATAACTAAATGCAATATGGGATCCTGGATTGGACAATTTGGACAACTGGCAATTAAACAGGGTCTATAGATTAGTTAATAGTATCGCATCAGTGTTAATTTTTATTTTGATCCTTGTACTTGAGTTAAAGAAACTATTACTTTTTGTGTAAGAATTTTCAGTTCTATTTCTGCAACTTTTCAGTTCTCTTTCAGTTCTCTCTTTGTGTATGTCCGAAATTATCTCAAAATGAAAGGTTAAAAATATACAAAAAGCAAATCATTTTTACAATCAACTAAAGCTCTTTTTAGTTAAAATGCAATTACAAAAGAGTGAGACAGATCTTTTAATCATAAGCCTGCCATAAATTACATATCAAATTATGCTTCGTATTTCAGGAAAGTATCTTCTTTGGGAACTATTTCAGTAATAATTCTTTAAAAAATGCCTCACAAATACTTTTTCTGGAAATAATTTTGCCACAAAAGTAGATCATGTGCCACTGAGAATATTAGTTATTTTATTTTAAAAGTTGGGATTTTTTCACTATTACCCAGATAGGATAGATAGGTGATAGATAAATAGATAGATGATAGATAGATAGATAGATAGATAGACAGATAGATGATAGATAGATAGATAGATAGATAGATGGATAATAGATAAATGATAGAGGGATATATAGACAAATATATAGAAACATATACATATATATCCATATATTCATTCTTCTGTCTTGCCTCCAAAACAATTACATCTATTTTTAGATATTATGATCCTCCACATAGAATAGATTTTCTGCCCTTGAGAATATGTAAAATAGTCCATTGCAATAATTCTTAAAGTCACAAAATAATCTTGAACAATGATAGATGTGTTGGAATTGATGCACAAACTTCTAAAGTGACAGCTTAAAATGTAGTAGCACCCCTAATTTCTGCTGTTTATAAAATTGGTTTCATTCAAGGTTTGATGAGAGACACTTTAAAGACTCAAGGGTACATTTGAAAGCTGTAATTCAACAGCATCAGGCTAAAAGGGCTTGACTGACTTCTCAAATAGGACTTGCCCTGCTATAATTGCTGTGATTATGTCATAAATCAGCACAACTGAAAACAATGTACATTTGTTGGCTACATTTTTAAAAGACAGAAGAGTTATGGATAACAGCAGTAACTCTGAATGTTCCTATAAAAATCTACATTATGGCTTCCCCTACCCAATAAAATGGGAATGACTAGCTTTTGCATTTTAATTATTGCACAAAAGCATTCTTAGGGTATTAACAACCAGCTGGTAATGGCCTTTTCCATTTCATGGCATAACATTGTTTAACTGTAAAATAATAGTCATGTTTTATGTCACTTTTTGCCATTAGTTTTTCCATCTTGCCCTCATCAATCTGGTAATTTTTATGTGAAAATCAACTTGTAAGTTCTTTAATGGCTAGTTTTATGAAACATCAATTTAGTATTATTTACATGCTGGAGAACACAAATATAATTATGAATTAATTGTATTAATTTTATCAATCCAACATAGCTGCATATTAGGAAAATGTCATTATTTCTTGTATTGATTTTGTTCTATATAAAATCTGCAATAATTTTATTATTCCAAACACCACAATTAGCTTGAGATGTCATTCATTATCGTTCAAAATAAATTTACTCAGCATTCTTTATACTATACTTTTGAATATTCTCTTAAAGAGATGTGTTTTTAAACACAAAAAGAAATGAGAAAACTCTATATTGGTTTGAAATAACACTAAGTTAAAAATTCATTATGTTTTCCTTCATTTAATATTTGGCTTCACATCTCAAGATTATTGTAGAATTTAGGACCTAGAAACACAGTACACAATTTTTAGCTTTACATGTAATTGAAAATATTTGAGTCAGATAGCTAATGAAGATCACAGCTCATACTTTAAAAGTGCTTTATGGCTTAGAAAGAACGTATTATTGTGTCCTTAAAAGATAAGGAAGCTAAGTCTCAGAAATGTCCAGGCTATGCAAGTATAAAGTGAAAGAACAAAAGCTATAAATTCAACTCTCCTGATTTCATTGTTTTCCCAAACATAACACACCTGCCTTTATAATAAGGCAATCTGATAACTCTTCCAGCTTCTCCTGGCTGACGAAAAAAAGCAGTCAAAGAGCAATTTGGCTAAAGGAAGTACTTTCCTAAACAAAAAGCATTCTATAGCTAACATAGCCAAGTTATAGGTGTTATACTCCAGGTATACATACATGTAAGGATCCTCACTCCCACATTTCATTTATAATATTTCTATGAAATAATTTAACAACTCCATTCACATTAATTTTTTTTTGAGGACTTAGTGTAGTTTTGGACAGTAGTGATCTACTTCATTGCTATCTAATTTTACCATGATTAATCATTTTCTCTCTCCCAGTGGATTGTAAATCTTATGAGCCTAATGTCCAATACTGGCAGTACTGTATTGAATACATGATAGTTCATACCATGATTATACATACATAATAGCAGTAAAATAAATATTGTTGATTTATTGATTAACTTATTCAGGGCAATGAGTGCTACATATTTATATTATTTGCAGATTAGTCATACAGTATGTGACACATGTATATTTTATTACTGGATGCAGTTATTTTATATTTCAGTCAATAGAAGGGATTACCTTCATGGCACATAATAAAAGG
The DNA here is from genome assembly GCF_028018385.1 of Neofelis nebulosa. Taxonomy (NCBI): domain Eukaryota; kingdom Metazoa; phylum Chordata; class Mammalia; order Carnivora; family Felidae; genus Neofelis; species Neofelis nebulosa. The sequence continues at coordinate 50,472,102 of NC_080787.1, forward strand.
AACTGGTATGGGCTACGAATATACATTGAGTGTAGATAAAATGACTGAAAAAGCATGAGAATTATGATTTTCTAAGCATAAGACAATGTAAAAGGATAAGGATATGGGCTAGTTTGGGAACCAGGAAACATAATCTAACATATGGCTAGTCCCAAAAGACAGCCAGAGCATAGTGACAAGAACTACAGCAATGGAAGATGTGAGGAAGGTGAAAACACCCAGCTGAGGCACAAATATCAATTTTGTAAAGGGAAGATGGCAACTCTGGCAAGCCATCAATCAAGGCACAGACAGAGGAGTGTGTTGCCACCTCCTAACCAAGAGAAGTTGGGAGAGTTCTAGGAAGGGTTTTGCAGAATCTAGACATTGTAGTTAGCTGTTTTTTTTTTAAATAAAAACTCATATTGAATAATACAGAAATAAAGGAAGACGTAAATAAATCCTGAAGCTTTGTCATTGGGCACAAATCTTTCTGGTTACAGTGTTTTCCTATTGAATTAACTTCTATATCATTTATGAAGTGTCCCTTGTTATTTCTGATAATGCATGCAGTTTTGAAATCTATTTCACCTGATATTATCTGAGAGCAAACCTTCATATTTTTACTTTGCATTGTATATATTTTTGTCTATTTACTTTCAACCTATCATTATATTTAAAGAACATTTCTTTTAGATAGCAAATAGTTGGATTTTGTTTCAATTTTTATCCATTCTAACAATTTCTGAACTAAATTAGCATGATTAGTCCATTAACATCTAATACAATTATCAACTGTGTCCCTGAAAGCTCATGGGTAGGATTCTTGATGGAGTCTGTTGTGTTACTAGTAGAATCTGCATCCCTTTAAAGCCCTCTGAGAGTCTCATTGGCTGTTCTGCTGCCTCTTTCCACCCACCCCCCCAAGTCATGCAACTCATGATGCAGTATTCTGAATGAAGCAAGAAACAAATGGGCTCTTTGGCAGCACAATGCACAGATAAGGAAACAGGCACCCATTCATATGCTCTTACTTTCCCCCATAGGAGAAATCAGGAGCCAAGAACTCTTTGCACTAGGCTGTGCCACATGGTGGAAGAGGTGATGCAAGTAAAGTCAAATGTTCCTCTTACCCTCTCTAATGCATCCAAACTCACATTTTTTTCTTCCAACAATGTGCAAGAGTTTCTCCACTAGATGGATGGATGACAAATTGTTATAGTTGAGTGTGGGATATGAGTGATGAATCAGCCATATGCTGATGTCATTCTAGAAATTCTCAACTTGGGTTTTAAAAATTAACTCAGCCATATATATTTATGAAATACACCTCAAACACATATATACTGAAAGCTGGAAAATAAAGAAAAAATATTTTAATTAATGAAAACTAGAATCATGTTTGTATCAGAAAAAATAGACTTTATATAAAAATATTAGGTAATATTCAATGTCAGTCTATATTTTAAAATGATTCTTCATATTTGCTAAATATATTTAATGTTTACATTACATATTTCATATATATTTCATATAAATTTCATATATATATTACAAATACATATATTTCATATACATATATTTCAATTATATTACTTCATATACATATATGTAATACATATATTTTTCATACATATATTTCATACATATTTCATATATGTATTTCATATATAGTTAATATATATAGTTCATTATATATTTCATATATATGTGTGTATATAGTGTATACAAAAGATATACATATGAACTATATATATAAACTATATATACATGAAATACATATATATGCAATACATATATGCCATATATATAAATAAGCAATACATATATGCCATATATATATCGCATATATATGCAATATATACATATGCAATATATATGAAATATATGTGTATTTCATATATAAATAAGTAATGTATATAGATATGCATATATATTGCTTATATATGGCATATTATATCTATATGAAATATAGATAAATAAGAAATATATATATGCAATATATATTATTTATATACATATTTCATATGTATATGAAATTCATATATATATGAAAAATATGTCATATGAAAAATATCTATATGAAATATGTATATAAATAAGCAATATATATGCTATATATATGTTGTGTATATATATTGGATATATATGCTATTTATATGAAATATACATATGCAATATATATTTATAAATAAGCAACATATATATATTGCGTATATATATACAATATATATACAAAAATATGTATATGAAACATACAATGATATATATGTTATATCATTGTAACATATTATGATATATATATAATATATATTATGATATATAATATATATGAAATATATATAATACATATATACAAAATATATATGAAATATATAAAAATAAGCAATATATATGCAATGTATATATTACAAAGTATACACACATTATATATGAAATATATGTATAAATAAACCATACAGATGCATATACATTACTTATATATATACTATATATATAATACATATATAAGAAATATATATATGAAATGTATACATGAAATATATATATGCAATGTATATATGCAATATATATACAATATATATAACTTACATATATTTCATATATACATTGCATATATATGTATATATATTTATGAATATTTATACATGTATATATAAATACATATATATACATTTATATATATTTATTGCCTATATATATTCCATATATATATACATATATGTATATATATATGTATATATGTATATACGTATGTATGTATATATATACGTACATACATATATATACGTATATATATATATATATTTCAGCCTGACTGGAGGCAAGACACTGGTCCCCCCACTTTCCTGGCCAGGCCTTGTTTCCTTGTGCCTGCAAATGCCTCTGACTATTTATGGAACCTTCAAAGAAATCGGAGCTTAATTCCATTCTCACCCAGATGAATGCCAGCCTGAGCCTGAGGCTTTGTAAGGCTAACACCAGGGAGGTGGGCATGCAGGTGAGCCTGCGGATGGTCAAGTCTGTATCGCTGGGTTCTCACACTGTTCTCCCTCTGGGGCAGCACAAGCCACAAGGTACCCCTGCTGGTCTGGGGAGTCTATTCACCAGGGATAGGTTATAGGAGCTTTATCCAGCTGCAGAAGGAGGGGGAAGACCAGGAGAGGAAGGCACTTTGGGGTCCTGCAGAGGACAGCCAGCAGCACCAGAAACCACCAACTCCAAGTTCTGAAGAGTGCAAAAGGGAGTAGCTTTGCCAGTATGAGCTGGGGGGAGGAAGATGCCTCAAGCCCTCAGGAACGCAAGAGCAAGCAGACGGGAAGTCAGCGGAACAGATTTGCTCAGAAAACCCAACTTCCAGTTTTTGGAACCAAAATATGGCTATTTTCACTGCAAAGATTGTAAGACCAGGTGGGAGAGTGCTTATGTGTGGTGCGTTTCTGGAACTAATAAGGTTAATTTCAAACAACTGTGTTGCAAATGCCAAAAGAGTTTTAAGGCTTATCAAGTAGAAGCATTCCAATGTCAGACCTGCTCAAAGTCTCGTTCCTGTCCTCAAAAGAAAAGACACATTGATCTAAGGAGCCTGCATAGATAGGAACAGTATAACTTGTACAGGACACCCAAACTTTCCTTGTAACTTATGGTGCTGTTCCTTTTTTGCAACTTAGCTCTCACCTGGTATTGGAAAATGGACGAGGCTTTTGTACTTTTTGTAGGTTGTTTAACAATTGTACAATGTGAGTAGAATAACATAAATGCATGTAAAAAAATGTATCTATGAAATGCATACATATGAAATATATGATGTAAACATTAAAGTTATATATATATATTTCATATATAAATATTTCTATTTTTCTATTTTATCTATCTGTTGCCAAGATAATTGAGTTAGGAAATCTCTACTATTGTTAAGTGATTTATGAATAATAAATAGTAAATAGTGATTTATGTAGTTCTAACAATGATTGTCCATTTGGTCTGATTGTAACATAGTAGTGATTATTATGGTAATGTTTTAGTATAAAATTTTCCATCTTTTTATTGTAGCATATTGTTTCCTTAAATTTATGTGTGTCTCTTTCCAGAACATATACTTGAATATTGATTTTCTATTCAACCTACTAATCTCTACCTTATACTTAAAGTTTTATTCCAATTATATTTAATGTAATTACCTATATGGTTGGATTTAGTAATTCCATTTTGCTTTCTATTTCCCTTTGTCTAACTTTTCATCTGTGTTCCTCCATTCTTCCCTTCTTTCAGAATAATCAAACGGTCCCTTGTATTCTGTTTTGATTCATCTTTGGTTTTTAGCAATTCATCTTATTTTATTAGTGTTTGTTCTGGGAATTAAAATATGCATTTCTAAACTATTATAATTCAGTTAATGTTAACATTGTATTGTTATATGTAAATATTGAAAATCTGAAATAATGTAGCTTACTTACTATTTTCCGTCCTTTATGTTTTCCTTTTATATGCAAGTATACATATTACAGACCCTATAATGCAATGTTAAAGCCTTTTGCTTTAAACATTCATATGCCTTTTGGTGGGAGTTAAGATGGCAGAGGAGTAGGGAGACCTTAGGGCTGCTTCGTCCCTCAAACACAGCTAGATAAATATCAAATCATTCTGAACACCCAAGAAATAGATCTGAGGACTGAAAGAGCAAAAATGCATAAATAGAGGTGAGGGGCACCTGGGTGGCTCAGGCTGTTAAGTATCCAACTTTAGCTCAGGTAATGATGTTGCTATTCATGAGTTTGAGCCCTGCATCAGTCTCTGCTGACAGCTCGGAGCCTGGAGCCTGCTTCAGATTCTGTGTTTCCCTCTCTCTCTCTGCTCCTCCCTCATTTATGCTCACCCTCTCTCAAAAAAATAAATAAATAAACTTAAGAAAAAAACAAATAGAGATGAAAAAACCACTGTGGGAGGGTCCCCTCCCTAAGGAAAGAAAAAAAAAACCTTAAGGCAACTTTGCTATTCAAGTACTTGACAACATCCCTTGTGACCTTGTAACATGAGACCACTTAATCAGACTGCATGTTTGTGTGTTACCATATATGGGAGACAAAGAAGTAAAAAATATAATATAAAAAAAAACTACGTCACGTGGCATTCGGGGCTCAGTTCTTTGGGTACGAACCCAACTGAATGGTGCCAACAGGAATACAGTTGTTTCCTGGAAAGACAAACCTCAGTGTCATGACTCTCTATGCAAGAATCCTGCTACACCACCACACCATGGAAGGTAGGAGCAGTGGAGAGTTGATGTGAGGGGAAGAAGAGTTGATGGTGCTGCGATGGGGAGGGAGCCCTGATAGTGGAGAGAGGAGAAGAGAGAAAAAAAGAGAAAGAGTAAAAGTGCGTGTGTGGGGAATTTCAGAAGAAAAACTCTTCCCCAAAAACATTGACTGGGAAAAAGAGAGGGGCTGAATATGGCAAGTTTTGATAGCCAGCAGAGCACCAAATCTGAAGTTTCAAAGGTCCATGCCATCATAAGGGTCACACCTGGTAGGCCTACAGGTCCTCCAGTGGGGGTGGAGGATGGGAACACAGGAGTGGGAAGTGTAGACTACAGATCCCTTGGTTCCCACAGGAGCAGAGTTCCCCTGCTTGGAGTGCATCTGGGAGAAGGGACACAGCCTGTCCAGGAGCAAAAGGCCTGGCAGGCACCACTGAGCTGCTCTGTTCACTAACATAGGAACAGGGATACTGACTGAGGGCAATAAGCCCTAGTGATAGCTTTCTGCTGCACTCTACTATAAATTCTGAACCACTGCACAATTGTGCATTCAATTTCTGGGACAAGCCTGCACTGGCCAGAGTGCAGCAAGACCTTCTCCTACAGGATCAGCTTAGGTCCATGCCACATGACCTCTAAAATTGGGAGTTTTGAAACCCAGCCAAGTGCTTGAGATAAAACATAATGGTGCTATACTGCAGTCAGGCTGACAGCTCAGACATAGGATGGTGAAGGCAGGGATCTGGTGGAAACAGGGGACATAAGACAGGTGGTTGTTTTCTCTTCTGTGGGGGCTTCTTGAAGAGGGGCAAGCGGAGCTCTCTGTTCTGGGGATGACAGAGCAGAATGATGCATTTTCACCCCACCCATCCGCACAACGGACTTCAGTGAGCAAAACAGTGCCACCAAGTGGAGGCCAGAGCAGCTTACACCAAACCCCACTCTTCTGTGCCCTACAGGTACATCTCCAATAGGGCAAGTCCACCTGACAATCAGCACAGCAGGCCTCACTCCCAGAAGACTAGCACAAAACACTCACATGCACCAAGTCTACTGACCATAGAATGCTGCAATGCTTTATTTGTAGGGGAAGTAGGATATAGCTTCCTTTGTTTGTTTTGCGGTTTTTTTTACCTTGACAATATGACAAGATGGAGGGATTCACCCCAAAAGAAAGAACAGGAAGAAAGGACAGCCAGGAATTTAATCAATACAGATATAAATAAGATGTCTGAACTATAATTTAAAACAACAATTATAAGGATACCAGCTGCATTAGAAAAAAAAAAAAGCATAAACAACACTAGAGAATCCCTTATTGCAGAGATAAAAGAGCTAAAAACGAGTCAGGCCAAAATTTAAAATGCTATAATTGACATGCAAATCCAAATGGATGTCAAGACAACGAGGATGAATGAAGCAGAAGAAGGATTTCAGTGATATAGAATAACAAATTATGGAAAACAATTATGCAAAAAGAAGAGGGAAACAAAGGTATTGGACCATGAATATAGATTTAGGGAACTCAACAATTCCTTAGAATGTAATAACATTCATACCATAGTAGTCCCAGAAGATGAAGAAAGACAAAAAGAGGTAGAGGTTTATTTGAGCAAATTATAGCAGAAAGTTTCACTAGCCTGGGGAAGGAAACAGACATCAAAATCCAAGAAGCACAGAGAACTCCAAATTCAAAAAACACCAGACATCACCAAGACACTTCATAGTCAAATAACAAGATATACATACAAGGAAAGAATCCTGAAAGCAGCAAAGAAAAAAAGTCCATAAGCTACAAGGGAAGACAGATCAGGTTCACAGCAGATCTATTCACAGAAATTTGGCAGGCCAGAAGGGAGTGGCATGATATATTCAGCATGCCAAACAGGAAAAAGATGCAGCCAAGAATACTTTATCCAACAAGGCTGCCACTCAGAATAGAAGGAGAGATACAGAGTTGCCCAGATGAACAAAAAATAAAAGAGTTTGTGACCACTAAACAAGCCCAGCAAGAAATATTAAAGGGGACTCGGGGCGGGGGGGGGGGGGGGTGAGAAAAAACACTAGAAAAAGCAAAAAAAAAAGACTAGGAAGGAACAGAGAACATCACCAGAAATACTAACTTTACAGGTAACACAAAGGCACTAAATTCATATCTATCAGTAATCACTCTAAATATAAATGGGCTAAATGCCCAATCAAAAGACATAAAGTATCAGAATGAATTAAAAAAAAGACCTATCTATATGCTGCCTACAAGACACTCATTTTAGACCTAAAGTTACCTGTAGATTGAAAGTGAAGGGATGGAGAACTATCTATCATGCTAATGGACGTCAAAAGAGCTACAGTAGCTATACTTCTATCAGACAACCTATATTTTAAAACAAAGACTGTAACAAGAGATGAAAAGGGGCATATTAACATAATTAAGGGGTCTATCCATCAAGAAGATCTACCAATTATAAATATTTATGTCCCCATATTGTCAGCACCCAAATATATAAATGAATTACTAACAAATGTAAAGAAACTCATTGATAAGAAAACAAAAATAGTAGGGGATTTAACACTCCACTTACAATGGACAGCTCATCTAAGCAGAAAATCAACAAGGAAACCATGGCTTTGGATGAAACACTAGACCAAATGGACTTAACAGATATATTCTGAACATTTCACCCTAAGGCAGAAGAATACACATTCTTTTCAAGTGCACATGAAATATTCTCCAGAATAGATCACATACAGGGTCACAAATCAGTTCTCAACAAGTAAAAAAAGACTGAGATCATACCATGCATAACTTCAGACCACAACACTATGATACTTGAGGGAAATCAGAAGAAAAAATTTGGAAAGACCACAAATACATGAAGGTTAAAGAAAATCCTACTAAGGAATGAATAGGTTAATCAATAAAGTAAAGAAGAAATTAAAAAAATACATGGAGGCAAATAAAAATGAAAACATGACAGTCCAAAACTGCACTAAAGGCAGTCTTAAGAGGAAAGTATATTGCAATACAGGTCTACATCAAGAAGCAAGAAGAGTCTAAAATACAAAACCTACCCTTACACCCAAAGGAGCTAGAAAGGAAACAACAAATAAAACCTAAAGCTAGCTGAAGAAGGGAAATTATAAAGACGAGTAGAAATAAATAATATACAAACAATAACAACAACAACAACAAGAAAAAAAAACCAACAGTAGAACAGATGAACAAAACTAAGACCCAAAACTGATAAACCCCTACCCAGACTTATCAAAAAGAAATGAGAAAGGACCCAAATAAATAAAATCATGAATGAAAGAGGAGAAATCACAACCAACACCATAGTAATACAATTATAAGAGAATATTATGAAAAATTATATGACAACAAACTGGACAATCTGTATGAAATGGACAAATTCCTAGAAACATTCAAACTACCAAAACTGAAACAGAAAGAAATAGAAAATTTAACCAGACCCATAATCAACAAAGAAATTGAATCAATAATCAAAAATCTCCCAAAAACAAAAGTCCAGGACCAGATGGCTCCCCATGGGAATTCTACCACACATTTAAAGAAGAATTAATACTTATTCCCAAACTGTTTAAAAAAATAGAAGTGGAAGGAAAACTTTCAAACTCATTCTATGAGGCCAGAATTACCTCAATTTCAAAAACAGACCAAAAAAAAAAAAAAACAACCATTGAAAAGGAGAATTACAGGCCAACATCCCTGATAAACATGGATGCAAAAATTCTCAACAAAATACTAGCAAATTGAACAACAGTACATTAAAAGAATTATTCACCATGATCAAGTAGGAATTATTGCTGGGTTGCAGGCCTAGTTCAATATTCGCAAATCAATCAATGTGATACCCCACATTAATAAAAGAAAGGATAAGAACCACATGATCCTCTCAATAAATGCAGAAAGCATTTGACAAAACACATCATCCTCTTGATGAAAACCCTCAAGAAAGTAGAGATAGAAGGGACATACCTCAACATCGTAAAGGCCATATATGAAAGACCCACTAAAAACATCAGTGGGGGAAAACTGAGAGCTTTCTCCCTAAGGTCAGGAAAACAACAAAGATGTCCACTCTTACCACTATTATTCAACATACTACTGAAAGTCCTAGCCTCAGCAATCACACAACAAAAAGAAATAAAAGGCACCAAAATCCGCAAGGAAGAAATCAAACTTTCACTTTTTGCATATGACATGACACTCTATGTGGAAAACCCAAAAGATTCCACCAAAAAAATTGCTACAATTAATACATGAACACAGCAAAGTTGCAGAATATAAAATCAATGACAGAAATTGGTTGCTTTTCTATACACCAGTAATTAAGGAGCAGTAAAAGAAATCAAGGAATCTATCCCATCTGCAACCACACCAAAAACAATAAGAAACCTAGTAATAACCCTAATCAAAGAAGAGAAATATCTGTATGCTGTAAAGTATAGAACACTTATGAAAGAAATTGAAGAGGACAAAAATAAATAGAAAAACATTTCATGTTCATGGATTAGAAGAATAAATATGGTTAAAATGTCTATACTACCCAAAGCAACCTATGCATTTAATGCAATCCCTATCAAAATACCACCAGCATTTTTCACAGAGCTATAACAAACAATCCTAAAATTTGTATGGAGCCACAAAAAACCCTGAATATCCAAAGTAATCCTGAAAAAGAAAAGCAAAGCTGGAGGCATCACAATTCCAGACTTCAAACTACACTACAAAGCTGTAGTGGTCAAAAGAGTATGATACTGGCACAAAAATAGACACATAGATCAATGGAACAAAATAGATTACTCAGAAATGAACCCACAACTATATGATCAACTAACCTTCAACAAAGCTGGAAAGAATATCCAATGGAAGAAAAACAGTCTCTTCAACAAATGGTGTTGGGAAAACTGGACAGCAACATGTAGAAGAATGAAACTGGACCCTTTCTTAAATGAAGTAAGTAAGACAAATATCACATGATTTCACTCATGTGGAATTTAAGAAACAAAACAAATGAGCATAGAGAGAAAAAGGGGCAAACAAAGAAACAGATTCTTAACTATAAAGAACAAACTGATGGTTACCAGAGAGGAAGTGGGTAGGGGATGGGTGAAAGGTAAGGGGATTAAGGAGTGTAATTGTCATGATGAGCACTGGGTAACATATGGAATTATTGAATCACTATACTGTACACCTGAAATGAATGTTATACTGTATGTTAACTAACTGGAATTCAAATATAAACGTTTAAAAATATCTATTTTAGATTGCTTGTTAATGTCTTACAGGTTTTTTGTCTCTGTTCATTTTTTTCAGGTTTTACTAATATTTCAGGTTGGATTCAAGTTCACTGACTCTCTCTTCTGCTAGCTCCAGCTGATTATTAAACCCATTCAGTGAATTTTTCATTAAATCTATTGTACTTTGTAGTTCTAGAATTTTCATTTAGGTCACTATTATAATGTTTACTTATTTGCTGACTTCTACCCATCTGTTCGTTCATTAAGGAAGTTTTCCTATAAACCTTGAACTTATTTATATGCCCGATTTAAATAACTGTAACATCTTAGTTATCTCAGGGTTGGCCTTTATTGACTGCTTCATTCTTAGATATGGTTCATATTTTTTTCTCTTTTTTCATATGTCTATAACTTTTGGATGAATAAAGAAGACTACTCTATAGTCTCTGAATAGTGATTTTGATTCTGGTACATTTAACCCAGATAAACTAAAAATCTAAAGCTTTTCTTCTTTATAGTGGGCAACAGTTGACATTTCTGCTTAGTTTTTTGTTTGTTTGTTTGTTTGTTTAGCTTCTTGATGCTACTTTTTCATGGGCCCCTTGGTGTCTATGTATAATAATATAATTTTTTTCATTTTGAATTGTGTGTAATTTAAGAGTTAGCTAATTATTTGGGCAGATTTGGGGACTCAGCTTCCCTCTGATCCTCTCTCTTTCAGAATATTTTATTTAAAATTCTTAGTTCTCTAGCCCTTAACTCTATCTTTTGACACCTCAAGCTTATACACTTGTGATTTTCTGAATTTCAAGTTTATTTGTGAATCAGGGTGTTCTCTCAGGCAGAGGTTCACAAAGTCACAAAACTTTCACATTCCAATTACTCTTTCAAGGATAAATTATACAGTTTCTGATAGCTTCTTATTGCTCTCCAGTACCCAGAAATAGTTGGGTTTTATAATTGTTATCTCTAGGAAAATTAGAAAGTACCAAGCTACTCCGCCATTATAAGCAGCTGAAACTCCAATATGTTTTTTTTTTCTTTTTTTCCAATTTTTATTTGCATGTGTATTTTTTCCTTAAGTTTGTATATGAATTCCAGTTAGTTAACAGACAGTGTAATATTAGTTTCAGGTGTACAATATAGTGATTCAACACTTCCATACATCACCAGGTGCTCATGATCACAAGTGCCCTCCTTAGTCCCCATCACCTACTTCACCCATCTTCCCACCCACCTCCCCTCTGGTAACCATCAGTTTGTTCTCTATGGTTAAGGGTCTGTTTCTTGGTTTGCCTCTCTCTATCTCTTTTTATTCCCTTTGCTCATTTCTTTTCTCTCAAATTCCAAGTATGTGAAATTCCAATGTTTAAATCTAGAGAAAGTTTCATATAAAAAAAAATCAAGATCACAAAATAACCCTTATCTTTTTCTTTCAAAAATTTTGTTAGCCAAGATGTTGTACTTAAATCTATCTTAAATCTCTCAAGTTGTTCTTCTAGTTCTCACAGCTATTTCATGGTCCACCAGTTTCAGTCTTTTTAACATATAGAATGTTCAAAGCATAAAATCATATTTGCTAGCATATAGGAAAATCACATTTATTAATGTCTAATCTGTGACAAGCACTGTACTAAGTATTTTGCACACTATTTCTTTTAACATATGTCTTGTGCCAAAGCCCATGCTTGACTTGAAATACTTAACACTCCAATTTACTTCCTATTGGATGTGAATGATAATGATAATGGTGACAACAATTACTCGTGGATCTGATATCTGCCAAACTGCTGAGACTCCTATCCTTGACACGACAATCACAGTATGGTTCATAAATTCTCATTTGTATTTTTTAATATTTGCCCCTGACGCAACTAGTCTCTTACACTATTTCACCCCCTAATGACTTTAGACACTACTCTCCTGGTATTTTTTTTTAATTATATGAACTAACCTTGGAGTGACTTTGGTTTTGGCTACATCGACATCATTCCTTCTGTTTTTATATTTTACAAACACAAAAGCTACTTGCTCTTTGAGAGCATTGTTTCTCCCCAGCGGTGCTGAAGTTATTTTAAATTTCAAAACACAGTGACTTGCACCATTGATGCTGGTCACTATATACTAACATAATTTAGGTTGGCTCCGAATGGTTCTGAAGCCAGTCCAACAAGAACGGATTCCAAGGCATCTGCCTCTTCACACTCATTTCTTTTCTTTTTTTCTATTTTTTTAATATTTATTTATTTTGGAGAGAGAGAGCGCAAGTGGGGGAGGGGCAGAAAGAGAGGTAGACACAGAATCAGAAACAGGCGCCAGGCTCTAAGCTGTCAGCACAGAAACCAATGCAGGGCTTGAACTGACAAACTGCAAGATCATGACCTGAGCTGAAGTCAGATGCCTAACCCACTGAGCCACCAGGTGCCCCTTCACACTTATTTCTGAAGCTAAGTCTCACACGACTATGTTTAATGGCTATCCGCTAGGCTGTACACATTTATGCCCTAGCTGCTAAGGAAGCAGGGAATGTGTTTCTGACTCCCATCACAAGTGACTTATGAAATTCCCCAGATTCTTAAAGGTACTATTCAGCCAAAAGCCTAGCACATTTTTCCTAGATGGTCATCAGCATATGGGTGAAAATCGGGCCATGGATTTAGATGCTATGAACCAGGAAAGGTAGATGATATAGCTATTCACCTTACTTATTTCTTTTGTTATCCCTAAAAAAGAATTTGTGTACTGTCCTATTTTTAGGGCAAAACAGAGTCCATAGAAATATGTGGAGAAGACTTAGATATAAAGATAGATTATCAATAGAGTTGCAGCCCATGCAGAAAGCAGGGCAAACGTGTATTTTACAAAAAAGTTTGCCAGCCTCTATATTCCTAAGATCATCCTTATAAAATGAAACAATTTAGGAGGGCCTGGGTGGTTCAGTCGGTTAAGTGTCCAACTTCCGCTCAGGTTTGTGAGTTCTCAGGGTTTGTGAGTTTGAGCCCTGCATTGGGCTCTGTGCTGACAGCTCAGAACCTGGAGTCTGGTTCAGATTCTGTGTCCCCCTATCTCTCTGCCTCGCCCTGCTTGTGCTGTCTCTCTGTCTTTCAAAACTGAATAAACATTAAAAAATTTTTTTTTAATGAAACAACTTAGAAGACACAGAGAGGGACCTCATTTCTGGAAACACCGGGAGCTAGAAGAGAAATTTTAATTGAGATTTATACTTATATAATTATTGGATATATTTTACATATTATAATATTATCTAATTATTGGATATATTTTACATATTATAATGTATATTAAATAATTACATATTATTTAATATACATTATATATTATAAATATATTTACATATTATATAATATATTGTTATATATGGTTATATTATATTATATTATATTATATTATATTATATTATATATTAATGTAGTGTTTAGTGGTAATGCCTCTTTCCTGAATTGTTATTCTCTTCCTCAGACAAGTTTCATGTTTTTACAGAGATTGAGTTTTTCACAAGCAATATAGAAAGTCTAAACACAAATAGTAACAAGTCACAGAGTGAGAAAAAAACAGCAACAATAAAATTAGCTTATTTTGTGACGAGTTGAAGCAGTGATGTCTGTCTCAGATATGCTTGATTAGAGTTGGAGGAATAGGATACTTTTTGCAGAGTTTTTAATTTTATAAATCTTGAAGACAAAGCTGCAGTGAGAATTTGGCACATTTACTTCTGTTATGGACAATAGGAAAAATCCAAGATCTCCAAATAAAGGAATTCCTAACTTTCCCAAGACCCTCCCCTAGAGATTCCTTTAAACAGATTTGTTCTCTAAGAAAAAAAAAGCATTTATATATAATAGGAGACAAAATCAAAAGCTCCTAGAACTTTTTTTATGATTCTCTTTTAAATCTTTCATAGAGAATTCTGTAAAATAATTAAGAGTCAAAATCTGACATGTAGAGTTTATTTGTTTAATGTTGGTGACTTTTTTTAAAAATTATTTTGCTTTAGGGGCGCCTGGGTGGCGCAGTCGGTTAAGCGTCCGACTTCAGCCAGGTCACGATCTCACGGTCCGTGAGTTCGAGCCCCGCGTCAGGCTCTGGGCTGATGGCTCAGAGCCTGGAGCCTGTTTCCGTTCTGTGTCTCCCTCTCTCTCTGTCCCTCCCCCGTTCATGCTCTGTCTCTCTCTGTCCCAAAAATAAATAAAAGTTGAAAAAAAAATTAAAAAAAAAAATTATTTTGCTTTATTTGTGGTGTTTAGATTACTGCAATGAACTCCGAGTTTTGTTATCTCACAGATTTTTTCTTTCAATAGATAGCTGAAATAGTATCTCATGATGGGCCTGGTATATTTCTTCTAGGGGTCTTTGTATCTATCTAACCATATTATCAGATATATCCTTGATCTTTATTCACATCCCATAATGTAACAGATTTCTTACAATAAATCCTAAATGTAGAAAATGTATGGTAGATTCAGATCCAAAAATAGGCAAACACTGAAGTGGAAACACAGATTCAGTTAAAATGCAGAGCAGAAGGGCAAGTGAGGAAACAAGTACAGCCATAGATATTTACTTTGGATCTATTCATCTCTCTTAGGAAACATAGAGTAGGGTCCCTGATTCCATGATGTCATCACCACCTACGAAATGTTCTTCCACTCAGCAATGTCCACGGATCACTAAAGATCACAACATTGCCTAGCAACCCTGCACATTTTCCTGGTATGCTTGATTTTCCACTGTCCAAAAAGACCATTTCAAACTCTTCTGTTGACAAGTCGGCCACACATTTCCCCCTCCCCTGCCCCAGCGAATGGCTTTGTCTTTCTTTTCATTAGAAAAAGAGAAGCACCACAGCTAGTAATCACACACCTAGGAGCCCCATCTGTCTGTCTTTTCATCTGTAACAGTTCTGCTTCCACACCAAAGAGATCAGTGCAGTGCCTGCTCCCCCCCCCCGAAAGGCTCACACATCTTCTCTGATTAGGATTCTATTCCTCTGGCAGGGAGCTTCTATCAATTTCCTTCTTATATTCTACCATACCAATTTCTATGTCGCTAGTGCATCCTTCTCCATCACTGCATAATACTTACTACCTTAAAGAAAAACAAACAAAAAAATACAAAAAAAAGTCATTCTTTTCATATCACATTCAGCTTCCCTCTCAATTCTTCAAAATAGCTAGTGAATGAACATGACTGGAAAATACTCTTTTTATGGCAGATTTACGACCATCTCTGCTGGTTTTCATGCTACCTATTTTGACTCCTTTTCTACCTTTCCCTTCCCTCTGCTTGACATATTAATATTGGGATGTGTCCAAAGCTGTCCCGGGTCTCTTTCTCTTCTCTCTATATATTACCCATCCAAGGAAGCTTATCTATTTCTCTGATTTTAAGTTCTAACTACACATCAATGAACCCTAAATTATTCTCTCTAGCATAAATGTTTCACTATGTTATAATCTTTATAAAACTTCCTATTTCCAGCTTAAAAAGAGAACTATCCTCCATCACCAACAACTAATCTATCCTTCTCAATAAATACTATTGCCTTACATGCAGTATTTTAAGCCAGATATGCAAAAATTATTCTTGTTTTGTTTTTGTTTTGTTTTGTTTTTCATGCAACTTAATTGTCCTGTAGGTACCTGGCTAATTGGACTAGACTGTATAAGGGTTCATAGACAGCTTTTGACCAAACTAGCAGCAGGCATTAGCTTAGATAAAAATCAGGCTAATTTATTGGGTCTCTTTTCCAGGCCAGTCCTCCAATATAAACCTTCTCAATACTGCTACCATGACATGATTAAGATTCAATAAATGAGGATTTCAAGGAATATCACATGAAGTGGAGAAAGAAAGTCCATTTGTCCCATCATAGGCTTATTCACTGTAATATCTATTGTTGATACTTCAATATGTTAGTGATGCTTCAAATAAAGCTTTATCTAAGAATATGCAGGCCAGATGGCCATGGCCACCCTGCTTATTCTGGAACGTAGAATGAAGGAGAGGGTCTGAGTTCACACCAGAGAATACTGCATGCCACTCATTTTAAAACTCTCCAAATATATCAACACACGTATCTCTTTATTTTATTCTATTCACTATTTAATGGGTATTCACTTTGTTTCCAGGTTGTTTGGGGTGTTGTCAGGTGATAGGAGGGGTGGTGGTGTTGCTGCAACAGTGATACATTAAATACAAAATTATAATTTGTTGGTTTGGGTTTTTCTAAGTTCTAAAGTGTGCTTACTTTATGGATGCTTTTCATTCTTTTCTTCAAGTTCAAAATTATAGAGCTGTCAACTCTGATTTATAAGATACAATGTGCATACAAAGTCTGTATCTATCTCAGAGTAAGGGGGTGGAAAACACAATGGAAGTCACAAAGTTTATTTCTGCCCTTGTGTAGCAACAGCTGCTGGATCGAATGTAATTGTGTTTCCGTGTCTCAGTTTTATCACCTCTGTCAAACTTTCACAGGGAAAATGTGAACATAAAAAGAATACATAAGTAAAATGTGCCCCCATAAAGATTTGCATTAAGATTGCCATGGGAAAGGACAACATTTGCTTCCCCATCTGCCCTGACTCTAGAAAGCCTAGACCTGGCCTAATTATTCATAACAGGGTTTCTACTTATATTTTAATAATGATACTGAATAAAATTATACATGTGCACACACGCATCGTTGACATAAGCCATTCTAAAACATTTTCTTTAATGAGTGGAAGTTCTAAGAAAGTGACACAATATTATATTTATGGCCAAGGTGTTTTTGATGAACAGAAAATGTATTGTGTGACTAGTTTAGAGACTGCGACTCTCTATTTGTTCTCCATTCATTTCCCTACACAGGGCTCTCAACGTAGGCACTGTTGACATTTTGGGCAGGATATATCTCTGTTATTGGAGATTGCCCTGTGCCATATAGAAGATTTAGCACATTTCTGTCCTCTGCCCACCAGATACCAATAGCACACCTACACCCCCAATTTTCACAACCAAAAATCTCTTCAGATACTGCCAAATGTCTTCTGAGGGAGAAGTGTGTGCAAAATCACCCTTGATTGAGAACCACTGTTGTAACAGAATTAGAAATTGCCTTCCTTGGAGATGACTTTCCTGGGAATTAAGAAATAAATTATGTTTTATTACTATTTTTTTTAATTTTTTTAAATGTTTTTATTTTATTTTTGAGACAGAGAGAGACAGAGCATGAGCAGGGGAGGGGCAGAGAGAGAGGGAGACACAGAATCCGAAGCAGGCTCCAGGCTCTGAGCTGTCAGCACAGAGCCCAACGCGGGGCTTGAACTCACAGACTGTGATATCATGACCTGAGCCGAAGTCGGATGCTTAACCGACCGAGCCACCCAGGCGGCCCTGTTTTATTACTATTTACATGCACACGATGAGGTTAATTTGGGGGACCTATTTCCAAAGCAGAATGGAGAAGAGAGTGAAAAGCAGAGAATGTAAGTATCAGTCCATATATATGTGTCCTATTCACCATCATATTGAAAAATATATCAAAAACTTTCTGTTGGATATTGATTATGAACTTAGAAAATGCTTAAGATCAGTGCCTGGGGCAAGAAGGAAAGAACTACATGTATTGATTGAAAATCTGTGGTCCAGTATGAATCTGTGGTATTCATATATTGTTTTTCCATTAAGTCCAGTGGGTAAAACAAGGATTCTGCAGAAGACAAGCCTGAATTTGTTCCATTTTAGTCAATTTGTGGTTGTGCAACGTTGTACACGTTATTTAACCTCTGTGAGCTACAACTTCCTCCTTGGTACATATGGTTAATAACAGTTTCTACCTTGCAGGATTATTGTGAGATTTAAATGTGGCAGTGCATGAGCAAAGTCACCAAGTCTCAAGATGTAAATAGGCTCAGATGTGAAATAAAGTAAAATAAAGTAGAGCAATTTACAGGTCCTTTAAACGTCACGCCCTTGAAATAAAATTTCAATGATTTCTTCTCCTTATCTATTTTTTTTTTTGCATACATTGCAGTTCTTCAAGTTTTTTTTTTTTTTTTAACTGCAAGAGATTAATGCTGTATTGCAAATTCTGTCAGATTAAAAGTAATAATATCTTTTGGCTTATTTGCACAGTAACAACTACTGAGCTATTTTGAGACCCAGTGTCATCTGTAAAAACAAAAGCCTGAATATTCAACAGTGAATGTATTTTTAATGCACTCTATGCATAATAATAATGGATTATAAACTGACAATATGTCAAAGAAGGGAGAGTAGAAATCTCACCATTCCCTTCCTGATATTGTTTATCTTTGATATCATCATTTTTATATAATTATTAAAAAGCAGAATTTTAAACACTATGTTTCATTTTATGAGTATAATAGTCACTTGAAATGCTCAGTTTTTGTCAATTTTGATATCATAGTGACACAGA